>NC_083228.1:105244669-105549312 GCF_032191835.1 Heteronotia binoei | reverse complement strand
TGTTGTTAACTCGTATGTTTCCTTTTTTATTTATTAAAAAAAAATCTGTTGAAAGAAATTATATGGAGGATTTAACTGATAAAATCCACTAGTCCTTATGAAACCTTTTGGGGGCATTGTCTTGGGATGTTTGATATGAGGAACAACTTCCAAATTCTCTTTGAATTTTGCTTGATTAAATGTTTAGTTACTACTTTAAAAGAAAGTAAATGATGAAAAAAATGATGATGTAAATTATTTTTAAATCTGTGGTTTAAATTGTTAGTTTTAACTGTTGGTTTTAAATGTAATAGTATATTTAATTAAGAAATATAATTATGATGTAATTGGGGTATTTTATTATTATATCATTGTAATATTTGTATTTTATGCTATGCAAGCCACCCTGAGCCTGCTTCGGCGGGAAGGGCGGAATATAAATTAAAAATTTATATTAAGTGAACTGAATCTCTTCTGGTGCCCCTCACAAGTGAAGGGCCCACAAGAATTTGTTAGGACATCTCATTTAACCTTCTTCCATTATTCCTTTCCTTTCCCTTTCCTTTCCTCTATAGCCTCCCCCCTTTTCCAGCTTCCTACTCTCCTTCCCATCCATCAGCCAAGATACCTTTAACTGCTCTCCTGTTTTCAAGTTTCCCTCCTTTCCTCCTCCTTGCAACCTCTACCTGGGAAAACTATGGACCATTTGTATAGTGGCAGTCACCATGTCATCACAGAATTAGGATCCTATTCTGAAACCACTACAGCGCTTTTGTCAGGCGGCTGTTGTTGAACAGAAGCAAGCAGACATTCCTGGAAGTCATACAACTTGGGTGATAGCAAGTTGGTTCTGGCTGTGGGGGCAGACTGTGTGTACTGAATTTCAGAATTCTATATGTTGTGAATTAATGAGTTTGATTCAGTCTCTTCATCTGTATTCAATTTCTATGCTGAAGACAGGAAACACAACTCAAGCACCAGAATGTATTTACAGAGGAGTAAGAGCTAGAGATGAATCCTCTCTCCACCTCTGAGTGGCCTCACCTCACCATCCTGCTTGTTGGGACTGATAGGGTTACCAGTTCCAGGTTGAGAAATAGCTGGATATTTGAGGGGTGGAGCCTGAGGAGGGCAAAGTTTGAGGCATAATGCCATACAGGCCAACTTCTAAAGAGGCCATTTTCTCTAGGTGAACTGATTTCTGCCACTGATAAATCAGTTGTAATAGTGGGAAATCTCCAGCCATCACCTGGAAGTTGATGTGTAACAACAGGTTAATGGAAAAACAAAACACTTCACAAGAATAAAGCTTCACTTTTACACTCTATTGTGTATATGTGCTCTGTTTATCACAATTCAAAACATGCACAAATAACATTCATACATTAACTTTCCCAGAAGATGCAGTCTTATACAGTATACCCAAAGTTCTCACTTCAACTCAAGACAAAGCCTTATACCGTATACCCAGAATTCTCACTTCAACTCATAGAGGTCTATTAAAGGTCCACACAACATGTTTATGGGCTATAGCCTCAAGTCCATTCCTCTTATCTATTCAAACCAGAACCCTCCAATATTACTGTGAACACAGGTATAACTTCCCAAGGAGATAAGACTGTGCTCCTAGGCTTTTTCACAGTTTCATGTCCTTGGTCTTTCCTGAGTCTTTATCTCTCACTGATGCTGCTTCTCAGAGCCACAGTATACATTTCACAAATATGGATCGACTCATGAAATTATGAACATCTGTTTCCTGGCAATCTGAAGGTCTGATGATTTTTCACCAAAAGATGGAGATGCCATGGTGGTCAATCCCATGGAGGACAAAACCAAGACAGATCCTGCAATGCCTGGGCTCTTTGACCACAAGGGGATAGCAGATAACTTGCGGCTAGCTGAGGCTACTGGACCAGAAGCCCAGGAAACTCAGGAGCAGGAGCCATCACCGTAACCTGGAATTGCTGAGAGACCCCATGAAGGAGAACAATTGATTGTCAAGGACCCTGAAGCAGGATCCTGAAAGCACAGAAGAATTAAATGAAGAGCAATTCAGATGGCAGAGTGCACGACTAGCTGCCTGAGACCTTTCTACTGATCACAAGGCATCTGGAGACCTAGAGGCACCATAAGGGTTTGCAGGATGCTGGACCAGGTCCAGCTCTGAGTGCCTGCAGGTGCCAAGCTACTGCCACAGCTGTAGACACTCACTCCTATTGTGGGATCAACAGCTGTGATAGCATCTGCCTGGCCATCCTAAAAAGCATTACAATTTAAATTCTCTATAGGCTCACAATTCATCTGGAAGGGACATTGTGACCCACCTAAGGTTCTAAATCTATAGTCAGAAGTCCACTGTAGTAAATTGTCAGCCATAGCTAGTTAAGCTAGTCTTATATGTTGCTTAGTGTGAGCTTTTACCTGACTTAAATTTATTGAACTGCAAAGGATGCCAAATTATAATTAAATGCAAGCTCAATGTTATCATTAAATCATTTTTTTTCTGACAGCAGAATGTGCAACAATAGCATTTCTAAAAAATTCCTGGAAGAGAATTCGTTCCAACCACCTGCAGCCTCGCTGTAAGGATGGAGGGACAAATTTGCCACCCTTGGGGGATGAGAGGAAGATTGACAGTCCAATGGGCTTGTGCTTGGGGGCGGGACTGGCTGCTGCAACAGTGCACCTTCCCCACTCGTGCCAGTCTCCATCTGGCAATCGGTCTAGGCAGGAGAGCTTTTAGCTTGCTCCTGCTTAGATCTTAACAGTTTCAGTTGTTTTTTAGGCGTTCCTTAAGCAAAGATTAGGTAGCTGGGCATGAGCATTTTTGCTTGCTAGCTCTGATCTTGTCAGTTCCCCTTTTCTTCCAGCTTTCGGATGTTTTAAGAAAGATTGGGGGCTGATTGAGTTGATGATAAGGCAGGGCAGGAGCGCTTTTAGCTCGCTCCTGCTTCAAGTCAGTTTCCTTTGGCTTCCCGGCATTCAGGCTTTTCAGTGGAGATCAGGTCGCCTGTGAGCTTGATTTTAACTGCAACATGTTGCTGAGGATCTGGGCTGCTGTTAGGTCTCTGGTGAATGCGAGAACGATGATTGGATTGGCGTATCTCCATTATACGGCCGGTTTAACCCTCCCTCCCCCTCTTCCCTCCCCCTTTTTAAAAAGGTGTTTCTTGGGTTAGGCTTTTTGCTAGCGTGGAGTACAAACTCCTCTGGGGGTTGGATGTGGGGGCAGTATTGTGGAAGCCACTTTTTCCCTTGTTGGTATTGGATCAGGTAGTGGGTGATGTGAAAGGCCCCTACCAAAAAAATTTTGGGGAGGGGGCATAATTTAGCTATAGTGTTGCAGCAGCCATTTTTATGTCCCCTTTGTATCTGTCTTTTTGAATCAGAGGGCAACCATTTAGGGAGCTGTGGAGAAGGGGCCATTTTGGCTGCAGCTTTGCTATTGTCCCTGGGGGCTTTCTTGCTGAAGAAGGCGGCAGCCATTTTAGGTGCTGTGCAGGAGCAGCCTTTTTAGTGGAATTTTTGGCAGTTTTTTGCTCTTAGTATTCAGACCGGTATTGTTAAAATGCCTGGGGAAAAGGGGATGGGGAAGTCCAAGGAAAAACATTCTGCACCCAAGGCTTCTAGGGCCTTGCCTAAGAGGCCAGCTCCCCCTTTATCATCTTCGGATGAGGAGGGTGATGAGGTGGTAAATGCTGCTATTTTGCAAAGGCTTAGGGCTCCGTAGGAGGCTTCCGTAATTCCTCCCTCACAGGAGTGTTATGTCTTGAAACATAAGCTAATGTACCGCATGGCAATCGCTACAGAGGCGACCAGGGGAAACCCACGGGTCCCCGGATGTAGCTCGCTATATGTCCCCGCCCATCAAGATCTGTGGCGGGAAGTTTGACTGGCCAGGATTGGACTGGCCAGACTGGGGGGCAGTTCCGGGGAATGTATATAAGTGGGACCCGGCTCGTGTGTTCCCTCTCTTGTAATGTGCCACCGAATAAAGTATGTTGCCTTCAAACCGTCTCGTCACTCAGTACATTACAAGTGGCATCATGCAACTTCATCAGGAGCCAATTTTTTGAAACTGTAATTGGCTCTTCTTCAGCTTTTACAATTGGTTAATTTATCCCTGCAGGGCTCCTAAGAGCGAACTGTGCAGGCACCGTCTGCTTTTGCATTTTCTGGGTCTGTAACAACCAGGCAGCATCTGTGCTCCATGGAGCCTATTTTCCATAGTGGAAGGCAGGCTCCAAGGAGCACACACACTGCACGTGGGGAGAGGAAGAATCTGGCAGTGCACCCTAGACCAGGTGGTGCCCTAGGCGGCCGCCTACTTGGCCTACTCCCACGTGCTAGCCATGGCACCAGGAAAAGTGCTAGTGGGTCTTTTGGTATTTATGGGCATGCTTTAGGAATCCCTGCCCTAACTACTCTGCCCTGCCCTGACTGAGGATTTCTTGTTGATTTCATTTCTAGATAGTCTCTAACACAGCAGTTCTCTGAACTCCACTCAATCTCCATGCTGATTGTGTCAGCAGATTACCAGCATTCTGGCGCCAAAATTGTGGCATCTTCTGAGATTTGCCTTAAAACTGTGAGCAGGTGAATATTCTGGCTGTCTTGGAAAATGGAAACCTGTTTTAAGAACAACAACTTGAAACTGTGCATGTGGAATGCATTACTTTAGGCATGCAAATAGAGACCACTGCAGTTACTGACAGTTTTGGTTTTGGAAGTGAAATTTCTATGATTCCAGAATTTTTTGCTAAATTGTCCTGCAACATATCCAACATATCCTGGGATGGGCCACGGTGAGGGTGGAGTTTAAGAGCTTTAGGGGGTAACTGGATATACTTGTGGTCACATGCCAGCTCACCACACTGCTGGGCCTGGCCTGGTTTCAACCGCTGGGAATTCAGATTGTGGGGATGCAGCAGCTGGGGACGCAAGGGTTCAAGCACGTGTGCCGGGAATTCCCAGAGGTGTTTGATGGAGCCCTAGGGTGCTACAAGGGCCCTCTCATATCCTTACCCCTTGACCCCCACATGCTACCAATATGGCTGAAGGCCAGGCGGGTCCCGTTCACTCTGAAGCCCAAAATTGAAGCAGAGCTGGACCGCCTCACAGCCCAGGGAGTGCTAGAACCGGTTTCCTATGCCACATGGGAAACCCCAATAGTTACCCCAGTGAAGCCAAATGGGGACGTGCGTATATACGCCGATTACAAGTGCACTATAAACAAGGCACTACAAGATAACCCCTACCCCGTCGTCAGTCACATTTTGGCAGCACTAGCGGGGTCAAAATTTTTGGGGAAGCTGGACTTGGCCCAGGTGTACCAGCAGCTCCCAGTGGACGCTGAGACGGAGGAAGCCAGACCATAGAGACCCACAGGGGAGCTTTTAGGGTGCAGCGATTGCAATTTGGGGTGAGTGTGGCTCTGGGGGTCTTTCAGAGCCTGATGGATTCTCTCCTCAAAGGGATCCTCGGGGTGCAACCGTTTTTTGATGATGTTCTGATCGCTGCACCAGACGTGGAGGAGTTCAGCAACCGTCTGCGAGAGGTACTCCACAGATTCCAGGCGGCCGGACTAAAAGTCAAGCGTGAAAAGTGTTCCCTCGGGGTGCCGAGGGTGGAGTTCTTGGGGTTTGCAGTGGATGCTGCAGGGATCCACCCGATGGCCGACAAAACCAAGGCCATAGTGGATGCCCCGGCCCCCACATGCAAGGCGGAGCTACAAAGTTTGTTGGGGTTATTAAATTTTTATCATTCATTTTTGCCCCACAAAGCGACCATAGCAGAACCCCTCCACAGGCTCTTAGATAAAAACGCCCCATGGGTCTGGGGAAAGAAGCAGGCAGCCGCATTTCAGGCGGTCAAGGAGCTCCTCTTATCCAATAATGTGCTCCACCATTTCGATGAAGCCCTGCCGGTGATCTTAGCATGTGATGCGTCACCGTACGGGGTGGGCGCCGTCCTGGGTCACCAACTCCTGAATGGGAGGGAGGTCCTGATAGCCTACTACTCCAGGATCCTGACCCCCGCAAAGCGCAACTATGCCCAGATTGATAAGGAGGCCTTGGCAATCGTGGCGGGGGTGCATAAATTTAATGACTACCTGTACGGTAGACATTTTACGATCGCCACAGACCACAAGCCGCTCCTGGGACTCCTCGCCCCAGACCGCCAGATGCCACAGATTCTGCCGCAGCACGTCTTGCGGTGGAATCAGTTCCTAAACTCTTATTCGTATGCCCTGGTCCACCGCCCGGGCAAGGCGATGGGTCACGCGGATGCCCTCAGTCGCCTGTCGCTGCCCTTCATGGACCCAGACCCGGACCCAGCCCACCATGTTATGCTCATTGAAACGCTACTGGAGAGACCCCTCCATGCTGCCGAGGTAGCGAAGGCCACGGGGTGGGACAAAATACTTGTGTGGGTTCTCAACTGGGTGGGGAGGGGATGGCCCGAGGGAAAACAGGCCAAAGCATTCAGGGCATTCACAACACGCAGGGAAGAACTGTCCACGCACAAGGGGTGTCTTCTCTGGGGAAGCAAAGTGATGGTTCCCCCCCCCCATTGCGGAAACAAGTGCTGGAGGCCCTACACGAAACTCATCCAGGGATTGTACGGATAAAGGCCCTAGCACGCAGTTATGTATGGTGGCCGGGAATGGACGAAGAGATCGAGGGGTGGGTTTGAAGGTGCCAAGCCTGCCAGGAGTCCCGGCCCGAAACTCCCAGTGCCCCGGTCCACTGCTGGGAAGCCCATAGGAGGCCGTGGTCTAGGTTACATATTGACTTTGCAGGGCCATTTCAGGGCCAAACATTCTTCGTTCTGGTGGACGCTTACACCAAGTGGTTGGAAGTTATCCCGGTAGCCTCCACCTCAATGGCGGCGGCAGTCCGAGCATTGCGCAAGGTCCTTTGCACACACGGGATTCCTGACACCATTGTCTCGGATAATGGAACCGCGTTCACCTCCCGGGAATTCTGGGAGTTCTTGCAGAGATACCTAATAAAACATATACGGTCCGCCCCCTTCCATCCAGCCATCAATGGCCAAGCAGAGTGGATGGTACACACCACAAAAGAGGCCCTGGGACACATAGCACAGGGGGACTGGGACCACTGCCTGGCCGCCTTCTTATTTGACAATAGAATCACCCCCAACCCAGTCACAGGGGTGAGCCCAGCCGAGTTGTTAATGGGGAGGAAGCTGATCACAAGGTTAGACTAGTTGCAGACTGACTGGGCCACTGACCTTCACAGCTTTCCCGAGATCAGGGAAGCGGCTAGGGGGTTCTTTCCGGGGGATCCGGTGTATGCAAGGAACTACGCAAGCGGCCCCAAGTGGGTAGCAGTCCGGGTGCTGCGCGTGACCGGGTCCCGCCACTATGACATCTCAACGGAGGGGGGCCAAATCCTGTGGAGGCATATAGATCAGATGCGCCGCCGCACCTTGCTGGAAGAGCTGGCTGTAGTACGGAACAAGGATGTACCAACAGCCGCACCCACACTGAGAGCTACCCTGCCCATGCCGACCGCTCCAACCGATCAGGTGGAAGAGCAGCACCGGGGTGGGGGCGACCCCCCAGGAGTAGGGGCACCAGATGGGTAACAGGTGGCGGACAGCCCTAGGCCGGGGTTACTCCCACGCGGGAAAACCGCCGCTCCATCCACCGCAGCAGCTGCGGCCCTGGCAGCCCCGGGGACCGCTCCTACTCCAAGGAGGTCAACCAGGGAATGCAAGGCCCCTGCTTACTTGCAATACTATGTGTCCTGAACTAGGGGGGGAGGAGTGTTAAGTCTTGAAACATAAACTAATGTACCGCATACAGAGGCAACCAGGGGAAACCCACGGGTCCCCGAATGTAGCTTGCTAGATGCCCTGCCCATCAAGATCTGTGGCAGGAAGTTTAACTGGCCAGGATTGGACTGGTCAGACTGGGGGCAGTTCTGGGGAATGTATATAAACGGGACCTGGCCTGCGTGCTCCCTCTCTTGTAATGTACCACCGAATAAAGCATGTTGCCTTCAAACCGTCTAGTCACTCAGTACATTACAGGTTTAGACTTAGGCTTGGGGAAAAATTCTAAGGCTGAATTTCAAGCAGGTATTTTAACCAGGTTGTGTATTCTTAAGGGCAGGTCTGCTGGAAACATTGCTGGAGGAGCCAACAGTTCCGGTGGCACGTAAGGGGGTTCAGCTCCATTTCCTATGGATTCTGGAGCAGGATCGGCACTGGTACTGAATTGGATCTGTGGGTAAGACCTGAGACACACCACAGTCATACACTGGGCCGGCTTAGCTGTGGGCTCCATGGGGCCCTGCAGCTCAAGCTGTTCCCAGCATTTCTACAGGGGCTCAAAGTATCTTCTCCCCTGCCATGAGTGCACAGCAAACTTGGGCGTGGCCATCTGGGCAGTTTGGCCCCTATGGACCACGGCCAACAGCTGGACAACAAGGCATGACAACAAGGCATCCCATGATGGGGGGATGGGGCTTTCCTTCCCCTTTGAGTGCCTCTTATGAGGCTGTCCCTTTCACCGCCTTACCTTTTGGGGACTTAGCACTGCCTTTAGGGGACCATTTGCTGCCAGCAACAAAAGATAAGATTCTAAAAGGGGAATATGTGGATGTCTTCTCCCTCCTGTTCTGGGAGCTGAAGAAGAAAGACAAAGAGGATTTGGATGATAAGGAGAAAGAAAAAATGAAGAAATGGAAAGTTGACAGGACTTGGGACAATTGGCTGCCTAGGTTTTTCATATATGCTGGGGTGATAGCACGGGCTCAGCTTTGGAGGGGTGCTTCACTTATACAGTATATGGATATTATTTATAAGGGGTATATGATGTTTAATGGGCCCACCTACCTTCAAAATGACCAGGAGTTCAGGATGAGGGCTGCTCTATATCCTTCCCTTCAGTTGGATCGTATCCACCAGCAGCTTTGGCTCCAAGACATGTCCCCAGCTTGACCAAATTTGGGCGACCGCTCTGATAGCGGTCATTTGGTGGTCAAGGCATCTATGACTTCTTCCTCTTCTTCCTGCAGTTCTGCAGGGCAGGCAGTTCAACCCCACTTGCTTTGCTGGGAGTTTGGCTCCCAAGGAGTGTGTAGCAGGAAAGCTTGCCAGTACAAGCATGAATGCCCCTCGTGTGGTGGCTCTCACTCCTTTAACAACTGCCACGTAAGGGCCAAAAGAAGCAGGGTGGGGGTGGAGGCAATTACCAAGCTGGAAAAGGGGCCCAGTCCAATAAAGGTGGGACCTCTTCAGCGGTGGCTTGCCAAATATCCACACAGTGTTGATAGGGTTTATCTGTTAAAGGGTTTTATGTTTGGTTTTAGGATTCCTTTTCAGGGTCCCCGGGTTGCATTTCAGTCAGGGAACCTTTGTTCTGTTAAGGGTATGGAGCAAGTAGTTAGGGGTAAGATTGCCAAGGAGTTGGCGGAGAGCAGGATTTGGGACTCGTTTTCTACCCCTCCAGTGGCTAACCTTCGGGTTTCCCCTTTGGGAGTGGTGTCAAAGAAGGCAGCTGGTGAATTTCGTTTGAGTCACCATCTCTCCTATCCCAGGGGTGCATCAGTAAATTATGGTATTCCTGAGCATTTATGCTCTGTTAGGTACACCAGCTTTGATCAGGCCGTTAGTGTTGTACGACGCAGTGGTAAGGGGGCAGAGATGGCTAAATGCGATATTAAGTCTGCCTTTAGCCTTCTCCCTGTCCATCCGGCTGTCTTTGAGCTCCTGGGTTTTTTCTTCGAGGGGCAATTTTACATGGATAGAGCTCTGCCTATGGGTTGCTCTGTCTCATGTGCAGCTTTTGAGCGCTTCAGCACATTCCTTGAAAGGGCTGCTCATGAGAAAGTGGGTTTACAGGAAGTGGTTCATTATTTGGATGACTACCTCTTTGTGGGTGCTGAAGGGACTGAGCATTGTGCAAAGTTAATGTCTGGCTTTCTTGAGCTGGCAGTGTAGCTGGGTGTTCCACTGGCATAGGAAAAAACGGAGGGTCCAGCCACAAGATTTACTTTTTTGGGGATCGAGCTGGACACTCTGGCACAATTGTCCAGAATACTTGTTGAGAAAGTCGCAGATTTGAGGGAGAGGGTTGATTCTTTCCTTCTTAAGTGGAAGGTTACTTTAGTCAAGCTTCAACAGCTTGTAGGGCATCTCAACTTTGCTTGCAAAGTTATGGCTCCTGGACGCATCTTCTTGTGCAGGCTTTGTGATGTGATGGCTGGTTACGACTTCCACAGCATAGAACGTGGGTTACAAGCATCATGAGGGCATGCTGCTATGGCAGGAGTTTCGGAGTCCTTCAATGGGATTTCATTTTGGAGGGAAGACATGAAGCTTGAAGCAGAGCTTCAGGTCATGTCTGACGCTGCTGGTTCCTTAGGTTTTGGGGTCTATTTCCACGGACATTGGTGCGTGGATGTGTGGCTGGATTTGTGGGGCCAGGCGGGATTGAACAGAGATCTTACATTTCTTGAGTTCTTTCCCATCCTGGTAGCTGTTTGGTTGTGGGGGAATTATATGGCCAATCACACTATTCATTTTTGGTGTGATAACATGGCTGTGGTCCATGTCATTAATTCCCTTACATCCAAGTCGCAAAGGATTATGGAATTAGTGCGAGCCTTCACTCTGCATTGCCTGCGACTTAACATACTGTTTTTTAGCCAAGCATGTTCCTGGGGTGAATAATGGGGTGACTGATGCTCTCTCTCATAAACAGATGGAGAGGTTTCGTCAGCTGGCTCCAGATGCCGATCGAGAGCCGGCGCAAATGCCCCAGGAGCTATGGGTGATTGGAGAGCCGAGGCCTGCAGAGTGATAGGCCTAGCCATTGCGCCCAGCACCAGGAAGTCTTATGAATGCACCGTGCGGCAGTTTGAGGACTTTAGGTCAGAGGTAGGTATCGCATCATTTGGCCCCTCCTGGTGGTACAGTTGCTCTACTACTGTGTTGCTTTAAAAGGAAAGGGATTGGCCATGTGATCCATTAGAGGACGCCTGTCTGCACTGGCTTTCGCTAGTAAGGCTTTGGGGTATAAGGAGGAAACCGTAGACTTTTGTCTGCGAAAAGTGCTGGAGGGCTATGCTAGGCTGGGCCTAATCCTGATACTAGGAAGCCTATTTCCCCTTTGATTTTTAAGGGCTTGAAGGGGGTTTGGGGCACAATGTGTGCATCCTATTTTGAGACCACACTGTTTCATGCTGCTTCCTTGGTTGCCTTCTTTGGGGCCCTTAGAGTCGGTGAGCTAGTGGCATGCTCCAGAAATGATGCTTCTGGTAGTGCTTTGTTACTACAGGACCTGAGGTTAGTAAGGCGGTCATCACCTTTCGATACTCCAAGACTGACCAGCGTCACAAGTGAACCGTTTTAGAGCTGGACACATGTTCTGAGCTGGAGTTGTGTCCAGTTTCTGTTCTGGCTGCCTATTTGGCAGTACACCGTCCTAGAGAGGGATTTTTGTTCTGTCATGTCAATGGCAGTCTGTTGACAAAACATCAATTTTGGGCAGTGACTACTTGGGCTTTAGCTAAGCTCGGGTTGTCTGGGGTGCAGTTTGGTACCCACTCCTTTAGAATTGGGGTGGCCTCTACAGCTGCTGCCCTGAGTTATCCTTCTTCTGCCATTCAGCATCTGGGCCATCGGCACTCAGCAGCTTATAAAGCCTATGTTTGCCCCCTGCTCAGTCCCTAACTTCATGGGGGGTTAGCTTGGAGTTTGTGGTTATTGTTGCTAGTTTAACTGTTTTTCTTTTTAGATGCTGTTGTTCCTGACCAGAGGAGCCATGTTCTCATCTGTTGACAGAGTTATGTGTTTTAGGCTGCTCATCAGGCTCGGAGAACTTCAGTCAGCTCTCAGCTGGGAATCAGCCAGTGGGTTACCATTAAATGGCAGGGGCGCAGGGGCCTTCATTGGCCTGGCCTGTTGCCATTGTTATTTCAAGGGAGTGCTTGCCCTCCTCCCCAGGTCTTAGTTATACACTTGGGAAGTAATGATCTTGAGCTGATGAAGGGCACAGCTTTGGCCCTGCAGGCAGATGCAGATTTTAGGGCTATCAAGGAGAGATGGCCTGGAACCATTATAATTTGGTTGGCCATGATTCCCCGCCTTTTTTGGTGGGGTGTTTGGGACTCTTTGGGAATCAACAGGGCCCGTCGCAAGGCTAATAAAAGAATTTGGAGAGCCTTGGAAGATGGTTTGGGCTACTACTTGCCTCACCCAGACATTCATATTAGTTGTCCCCACCTCTATAGGGGTGATGGCAATCATCTTTCGGATGAGGGTAATGGTCTCTTCTTGGGAGATCTTTGGCAAGGGCTGCAGGTGGCCTTGGGTCTCCCAGTGGGTGCTAAGGCCTAAACAGAGACTTGGCCTTAGGATGGCAGGTTTCTGTGGTTAATGAGCTTATGCGGCTAGGGGAGGACCAGAAAGCATCCCCCTTTTGTGGGGCTAGGGGTCTGTCAGGATCGACCTTTGGGTTTGCCGGCCCGGGGTGGGAGAATGCAGACCGTCCTTTGGGGCTTACCTGGAAGGTTCCTTTCATTGAGTTGCCTGGCTCATGGTTGGATCTTCCCAGTTTGTTGCCTTTTGCTGAGCTGGCCTGGTGTGAACTGTGGTGTACAGCTCTAGCCAGGGGCTGGGTTGCTCGCCAGTTAAATGGCAGGGGAGGTGTCTGTTGAGACCCCTGGCCCTGACCAGGCCACAGGTTCTGTTTAGCCTTTGCCATTTATTAATAAATTAAATAAAGTGGCCCTTAGTTTAATCCAATTATTGCATCTGACTCTTTTTTCAACCTGGGGTCACAATTATAACTAAGAGTAAAGAAAGACATAGAACTATATTTTTCAGAATAATAAGGAAACTTTTTCATACATCTCAAAGATATGAGCTCCATTGCAGTGAAAAATCACAACTCTATATTTTATTCTGATATTATACACAGTAGTTTAAAGAGATAATATTGCCAAACAAAGAAGCACAAAAACAGTTTCTATCTAAAATCATTTCTCTCCTAGAATTAATTTTAAGTCCCATTTTTCCCTGGCAGTGTATAGATTGAATGAAATATATATATAATTTGCAAACTGAAACTGTTCCCAGTAAGATCTAAATGGAATTAAAAGATGAAAATGCAAAGAAAGGTACTGTGCCAAAGGAAAAGCAACAATGACCTTGCAAATATGACCCATGCAACGGTCACCTCGAGGTTGGACTACTGTAATGCCCTCTATATGGGGCTGCCCCTGTGCCAAACCTGGAAGTTGCAGCTAGTGCAGAATGCCGCTGCCCGGCTGTTATTAAGGCTCCCCAGGTGGGAGCACATTCAGCCAGGGCTCCAGGGACTGCACTGGCTGCCAATAATATACCGGGTTCGGTACAAGGTGTTGGTTATCACCTTTAAAGCCCTATATGGCCTAGGACCTACCTACTTTAGGGACCGTCTCTCCCCACATGTTCCCCAGAGAGTGCTTAGATCTGGTTCCCAAAATCTACTAGTAATCCCTGGGCTGAAGGAGGCCCATCTGAAGTCAACAAGGGATAGGGCCTTTTCAATTACAGCTCCCTGCTGGTGGAACCAGCTACTGGAAGAGGTGAGGGCCTTGCGGAACCTTGGGCAGTTCCGCAAGGCCTGTAAGACAGTCCTCTTCCGGTTGGCATATAACTGACTGGTACCTAAAAACTGCGAAGGAAGGTTGTAGAATAGCACCGCACTGTTAGATCATTTTCTTGTTTTCTTGTTTTAACTGTTGTAAATTATTCAATGTATTTTAATATGTATTAACCTTATTGTTTTGAATTTTATGTTGTAAGTCACCCTGAGCCCACCTCGGTGGGGAGGGCAGGATATAAATCGAATAAATAATAATAATAATAATAATTGTGCTGTTTTCTTTATCAGTGTGAGTGCATAGGTACACTGCCATTTAAAGAGAAGCTTAATTCAAAGAATGTTTCAGCATTTGAAAATATATTCAAAACAGGATGAATCAGAGCCAGAATTCAGAGAAGTGCAACTGTATAAAAAAACAAATCAAAATCCAATCTGAATTATGTTAATTATTAAAATAATTAAAAACATTCAGCTTTTGACCGTCATTCTGTTGCTTCTTTAGGTTGGTATGGATGGTAACATTGGTTTCATTCCTTTTCTTCTGCCTAAACTACAGACAGAAACACTGTTGATGAGTAATTATTGCCAAACCCTTATTGCATTTGTATTATTCTCTTGATCCATTTATCTTTCAAAATTATATTTGCTTTACAGATGTAAGCCTCAGGAAACTTGCAGCAAACATCACACATATACAGATATATCACAGCAATTTAGAAGCAAATTACAAAAAAGTTTACTCGACAATACAGACTCACCATCTGTGAAGAAAGGGATTTTAAAATGCCATTTAAACAGAGTTAGCCTGCCCTCCTCCCCAGGTCTTAGTTATACACCTGGGAGGTAATGATCTTGGGCTGATGAAGGTCACAGCTTTGGCCCTGCAGGCAGATGCAGATTTTAGGGCTATCAAGGAGAGAGGGCTTGGGACCATTATGTGTAGAAGACTCTACCCCAGTCTTCTACACACAAAATGAACCAAGTGGCCTTCTAAATGCAAAGCATCAGGGAAACAGAATTTTAAAGTGAAATATAATTGTCACATATTAAGTGTGTTATTTAAATTATCATTACACAGTGCTTCAACCTCCACTTGGGGCCTGGAATTACAACAAATATCCAGATGACAGAGATCAGTTCCCCTGGAGAACATGACCCCTTCATTGGTAGGGTTGTCTGGTCTGGGCTGGGAAATACCTAGAGATTTGGGGAGTGGAGTCTGAAGAGTGTGGGCTTTTAGGAGGAGAGGGACTTCAGTGAGCTATGATGCCATACAGTCTGTCTTCTAGAGCAGTCATTTTCTCCAGGTGACCTGATATCTGTCACCTGGAGAACAGCTGTAATCCCAGGAGATCTCTACCCTCCATCTGAAAGTTGGCAGACCCATTCAGAGGGGAACTATGCCTTTGTACCCCACCAAGGTCTCTCACCTCCCCAAACCCCACCCTCTCAAGTTTTTAATTATGCAAATAACTTCTGAAAGGAATGTAAAAAAAAATAGAAGGACTGGACTGTCTTCTTTTCTCACAGTTTCACAGACTCACCAGAAACAGCCACATGGCTCTGCCAGCTCACTCTGTCCCCATTCTGGCTTGCTTCTACTGAGATTTAAAGGTACACACACCTTCCAAGTTTCTTCTAAGCTTCCAAGCTTCTTCTAAACTTTCTGAGGTGGAATACCACATTGTGGCTGTTGGGATGGGGCTTCCCCCCACCAGCCAGCTGGCTGGTGGCAAGGAGGAGCCTGAAAAACTGGGGGATCCCCTGTCAGGACTTGGAGACTGGCAAGCCTAGGCCCAATAGTAGTTCTCATCTGGAGAATGGCTGGCTTTGGGCCACAGCTTTCTAACAGCCACTCACATAGGATGGGGGTACTCTCGATGGTGGGATGAGTAGATACTGGCAGTGCCAGGGCATGGTAACTCACCCTATTTTGCTCCCCTGTTTTTTTTCTCTCTTTCAACTGGAGTGTCCCCTGCTATATGGTGCACCCCTGAGGGGTGTCTGCCAGCCATGGTCCCAGTCTAAACACCTTTTGTGGGCTTGGCCAATTTTCTTCTGTATTTTTACTTTACTATAGAGCCAGTTCTGGCTTCATTTTACTACCTTTTTCATTGCAAAATAAAACACATAGTAAATCTGTAAAGCAGATTATCATTAATATTGTGAAATATAGTTGGTAATAATAATTAATATTACCTCCTATATGTCAGTTTTAGCCTCTTAAAAAAATTCCCACAACTGGTTAAATGGCAGCTGGAGCCCATCCCAAGCTCCAAGTGGGTTCTGGGCCCCTCTAAGATATTGCCCAGAAGGAGTGCCACTTCCAGGGATGCTGGGGACTGAGGAAGAAGCTGTGACAATGAACCTGCACCAAAAGCTATAAAGCTCATGGCTGTAATCACTAACCCAATAAATGATATTTATAAATAATCAATAGTGTATTTGTGTGTTTTTTTTCAGAATGCAATTACAAAAGGCAAAGTTTTAGCTACTCAAAATACAAAAGATAAAGTAGTACTTGACTTGAAGGAACTGTTTCCCTGCACTGCTGTGGTGAATGCTTTCTTTTTTTAGATTGTTTTTATTGAACATACAACACAGTCAAACATACAAACTCTGAGAATCCGCCATACCCAACACCACATCCAAAGGAGCGTATAGATAACATTTAATAGGAAAAGTTCGGGTATATGGGGGATTTGTTTTTTAAATATTTTTTGGATCCATATGGACACCTGAATCCAATATTTCTTAGCCCTATCGCATAGCCACCAAATATGAAATAATGAGCCTTTTGTTTTTTTGCACTTCCAACATTTAAGACCTCAGGATAGGCTCTAGACAGTTTGTCCGGGGTATAATACCAGCGATAAATTAATGTGTACAAATTTTCTTTAAAAAGGGCAGATTTCGTCAATTTCAAATTTTCTTTCCAAATTTTTTCCCATTCGGTAATTTTAATACTATATCTAAAGTCTTGCATCTATCACACCCAGGCTTCTTTTAGCACTTCGTCCCGCATCTCATGTTCTAGTAACCAGTTATAAATTCTAGAGACTAATTTTCGATATGACTCAAAAATAATTGCATCGAATTCATTTAAATTATTCGAGAAACCTTTTTCTTTATCAGTTTTATACCTGGACCTTATTTGTACCTTTAGCCACCAATCTAATTTAGAATATTCCTCTATTTTTAATTCTCCTTTTGAATCTAGTAAACATTCATATGCGTAATTTTCCTCCCAAGAATAAAGAGCTGGGTGTAAGGCCGCTTCTACAGGTGAGAGCCATTTAGGTGTATATCTATATATCAACATTTTTGTTTCCCACCAAGTTTTGAAAAGCGCTCTCCTTATTTCATGTCTAGAAAAGACTATACCAGATGTAAGAGTGCCATCCTCTTGTTAAGTCAGCACCTTCCAAAATTAACACCTTTTTATTTCTCAATAATAGCCAATCTCTCACCCAAGTCAAGGCACACACTTTATAATACATCTGCCAATTCAGAAGTGCAAATCCTCCTCTTAGTTTAGAATCTTGCATAACCTTTAACTTGATCCGGGGTTTTTTATTCTGCCAAATAAATTTTGTCACTAATTTGTTAAGTTGCTGAAAAAAGCTCTGGGGAATTGAGATTGGAATCATTTGAAACAAAAATAATACCCTAGGTAAAATGTTTATTTTTACCGAAGCAACTCTTCCTAATAACGAAATTTGCATATCACACCACCTTTCCAAATCAACTCTTTTCTTTTAATATTTTTTCATAGTTCACACTATGTGAATGCTTTCTTAAAGGGAAAGTTCCAATGCACATAAATTTCTCAAAACCCACAATAGAGTATAATCTCTTAAACAGAGATGCAGTCTCTCTTACACATTCCTGTGGAATGTAGAATAGATTCACTGGCGTACCCGAAGTGACAATGGATCACTAGCTGTGATCAGCAATTTCACGTGTCGCTTTGTCAGGTAGTGGGATGACATTAGTGATCCAATCACCATTCACTAAAAATAGATATCTTATTCACAACAAGTTACAATTTCAACTGGCTTCTCAAAATGCTCAGAGTCCATTGAAATTGTGACTTGTTGACTTGGAAGTACATCCTGGGTTCCCACCAGTGGCCAGAGCAATAGGCCTGTTGTCATATCTGATCACTGTTCTGGACAGCAGGGTTCTGCACCGACATGTAGACCAGCTACGGCATAGGTGGCCTGACTGTGCACCATCTATGGAGTGTGACAGAGTGTGTCAAGAGCTGCTGAACCAAACACTGCACTCATTCCTGAGAATTCTGCAACTCCACTGCTGACTGATATTGCAACCACTGAGGACATCGCAGCTTCCTGTGCAGAGCCAGCCAACGGTTCCACTCCTACTAGTGAAGCAGGCCCTGCACACAGTCTAACAGAACTGGCCAAAGAGTTGCAGCAGGCCTGCCCTCATCACTTACAAGACTATGTTTGTGATTATGTACAGCCTTGACTTAGGGGGAAGGGATATTATGTACTAAGTTAAATGACTAAGCTTGAAACAAACACTCATTGCAGGCCAGGATCCTGATGCCTGCATTCTGATTAACCGTTCTGCTAGAATCAGCCAATCAGGAAGTGAGGCATTTTGGAGGGAAATGCAAATGAAGAATCCTAGAGGGCACAGTAGGATTAGTGGGTGCCTGCCTGAAGGGGCATGGTTTTCTATGTTCTAACTGTATATCTTTGTTCACTGCCAGTTTGAAGTTTGTGACTGCTTCTCAACAAACACATTCTTGCTTACAAAGAGCTGACTGAGCCCACTTTATAATAGCAAGCCCTGCATATCTACCAAGTTCTAAAGAGATTGGGCTAGCCAGGGACCTCCAGGTCAGGGCCACAAAAATCCTGGAAAATTTTGTTCGTCTCTAAAGTATGAATGAACTAAAATTTTATTCAGCTACTGCCAGATTACTTCACATTGTAAATGGGACCACGGAGGAGAGACTAAGCCCCTGGCTTGATGCCTGCATTGCTGATAAGGATAGTACTTACTATGGTGTTCCCACTATTATGTGTGGTAATTAGAGAAAGCTAGGAATACTTTTGGCACTACTGGACCTGGGAAATTGTACAACACTTATAAGAATGGTCCCTGGAAGAAGGATCTGAGATCCGAAACAGCTTGCCAAGCAGACCGGTTCTCCGTTGGACCACCTATTTTTAACACGGGACTAAATGTGGCTGAAATGCTTTCAGCCACATAAGGACAGTAGGAGCATTGAGTAATGTATGAGGTTTTAACTTGGTGATATGTACTGATATTATTCGTTTTGTATTTTGATACTTATTATTCACAACAAGTTAAAATTGCATTTTATACAGAGTTTTTTCTTTTTGTGGTGACGGCCAGATTACTGCCAGATTCCCCCCTCCCCAATGCAACAGTAATATATTTTTCAAGGTGAGAATTTTCAAAAAACAGGTATTCAGTTTTATTATTCAGCAGCAATGACCACTGTATTCCCAAGATACTTGAGAATGTGTTTGTTATGAAAATACTGTCTTTGAAGTCCATATCTCTTCCTTCAAACTGTGAATTTCTTAAGGAGTCAACAGTTATATTTAAAATAGAGGACGAGCTGTGGGCATTGTCACTTTGAGCAAGGTATGGATGCTTCCTTAGAGGAGTTATTCATAAAGGGAACCATAAATGGATTTTTCTTGTTGACAATGGAAAAGAGTGAGACTTGTTTGGCTCTGTAGTTATATGCTTATTGGCAATTTAATGCTTCTCCTAAATATGTGCCCTAACACTGCACTTAATGTAGATGTCTTCAGTTCTTTTTTTAAAGTTTGGTATTCATTTATTCAAATTTAAGGTTTAGTTATCCATTTTTTTTTCCTTTGGAAAGCTACAAAGGTATTCTAACTGGGTTCAAATTTGGATTGTTGTTCCAGTTCTTTAAATGCATGTGTTTGGTTTAATGGATTTAGAAGTATTACCACTGATGTAGGGCTGCCAAGTTCCCGGGCCAGGTGGGGGTTCTCTCACTCTGGAGGTTTCCAACCTGCAGCCCACATTGGGCCAGTGGAGGGATCTCTGCCAACTTTGCTGGTACAATGACATCACTTAGAAGTGCCACCGATGGTGCATGCCGGCCACTTTAGGAGCATCTATGGTTTTCATGGACACTCTAGCAATATGGGAGGAAAACTCTATGGTACCAAAGAAAACAGTCCCCCCCCCCAGAGGCTGCGGAGGACTTGGCAACCCTACACTGATGTAAAAAAAAAAAATCACTGTAACTTCCCAACTACTCAACTGCAATAAAATTTAGTTCCCTCATGGAGGGACTGCAGATCTAAAATTTTAACTTGAAAGCCTGCCCATTCTAGAGCTAAAGAAAATCACAGTACATTTCCTACTGTAAACTTCTTTCCCCTCATCAAAGAAGGACAAAATTCTCAGAGGTTGTAGCCATCACCAAAGGGATTCCTCTGTGGAGAGGAATGGAGGGTTCTTGTTTTATAGGCCTTTCACATTTCAGAGAGTTCTGAGAGAGAGCAGAGAATAAGTTATATAAGCTGGGAAAGTTGCTGAGAATTTCTGAGTTTGTGTGACTGCTGAAAATTCTGAGTTTGTGGTTCCTGGGGAACTGCTGTCTGTTTGGGTTGAGTGGGCTGAAGGTGAAGGTGATTGAAGGTGATTGTTGCTGATTGATTATGAGTGGCTGTGTTCCCCACCCTCTTTGTATTATTAAGCTGAGCTCTGCCAGAGGCGTGAGCCTTTGGCTCAAACCGAAGGGCGAGAGCTAAAGGGCTCTTGGCTTGTGGCTCTTAACCTGGGAGCTCTGTAAGGACCAGGAACCCAGATCCCTAATTTCCTTGTGCTCCCAATAAGTTAGTTGACCCTCCAGAAGGGGAGCCACATACACAAACAGGATTTAAAGGGGACTGTATATATTTTTTTAAAAGCTATCATGAAGGTAGAATGCCAGCAGGGGGGGTGGGGACTTTCCAGTGTTTTGCACTGAGTATCACATGTATGACTATCTGCCCACAGAACAGAAGTCTTGGGTGTGTGCTCGATGCAAGGAGCTCCTGGTCCTCAGGGAACGAGTTTGTACACTTGAGGCTGAGGTGACTGACCTGGAGAAGCAGAGACAGTCAGTTAGGAACACGGGGAAGACTCTTGGGGATGTATTAGATGAGCCCCACTCCGAATGTGGCAGCCCCATTGCTGCCAGGGAACATGAGGGTTGAGAGGGAACACGGCACCGTGCTGAGGATAAGGGGAATGCACCCTCAGAAGGGACCTCTTCTTCAGTTGGTAAGCGGGAATCCTTTCACGCCAAGGAACCATCCCTGGGCAGGAAGGGGGGGGGGTCTTTGTAGTTGGTGATTTGATCCTTAGGCAAGTAGACAGCTGGGTGGCAAAACCGCATACTGACCGTATGGTGACTTGCCTGCCTGGTGCGAAGGTAGCGGACATTACGCGTGTAGTAGATAGGCTGATAGAGAGTGCTGGGGAGGAGCCAGTGATCGTGGTGCATGTTGGCACCAATGATGTGGGGAAATACAATTGTGAGGTCTTGGAAGAAAAATTTAGGCTGCTAGGTGGGAGACATAAGGCCAGGACCTCCAAGGTAGCCTTCTTAAAAGTGCTACCTGTTCCACGTGCAGGGCTGGAGAGACAAGCACAAATTAGAAGTTTCAATGTGTTGATGAGACGATGGTGTAAGGAGGAAGGGTTTAAGTTTGTTAGGCACTGGGATGCTTTCTGGAACAAGCGGGAGCTGTACAAAAGAGAGGGTCTCCACTTGACCTCAGATGGAACCAGGTTGCTGGCACTTAAAATCAAAAAGGTGGCAGAGCAGTTTTTAAACTAAATCTTGGGGAAAGCCGACAGTAGATGAAATGTCTCTGGTTCAGGAGGACTCATCTCAAAGAGATGAAGGGTTAGCTGTTACTTTTCTACCGGGTAATGGATCAGAGTTGTCCACTGAGATGGTGACAAACAGTATGGAGTGTCTGCCAAAGTCTCAAGATGGCAGGAAGAAGGTTGCGGGCCTAACTTGCATGGGAAATTATAGATGTTTGTATACAAATGCTAGAAGTGTTCGAAGTAAAATTGGTGATTCGGAATATTTAGTGTTGGGAGAAAACATAGACATTGTGGGAATTTTAGAAACTTGGTGGAAAAAGGAGAATCAGTGGGACACGGTGATTCCTGGATATAAGTTATATCAGAAGGATAGGGAGGAAAGGGTTGGAGGTGGGGTGGCTCTGTGTGTCAGAGAGGGTATACGGTCCAGTAAGACCGAGGTCAAAGAATCAGATTCCCTTCTAGAAATGCTTTGGGTCGAAATAGAGGACCCAAAAGGAAATTTAACTATGGGAGTTTGTTATCGCCCACCAAATCAAAAGATAGAGGATGATTATAATATGATGGAAGAATTAAAGATAGCGACTAAATGTAAAAACTGTATCGTAATAGGTGATTTTAACTACCCGCAGATTGATTGGGTCAATATGTGTTCAGGTCGAGAGAAAGAGATTGAGTTTCTAGATGCTCTCAATGACTGTGCTATGGAGCAGATGGTAACAGAACCTACGGGGTGGAGCGATCCTGGATTTGGTCCTAAGTAATGCCCAAGACTTGGTGAGAGATGTAAAAGTGATCACACCGCTTGGGAACAGTGACCATAACGTTATTGATTTCACCATTTGTATAAATAGGGAGTTGCCCCAAATGACCAGCGCAACCACGTTTAACTTTAAAAGGGGTGAATTCTCTAAGATGAGGAGGCATGTGAAGAGGAAACTGAAAGGAAAGGTAAATACAGTCAAAACCCTTGGGGAAGCTTGGAGGCTATTTAAAACTACAATCCTAGAAGCTCAGATAAAATATATACCACAAGTTAGGAAAGGCAAACAGGTATAAGAAAAGGCCTGCATGGTTAACAAACAAAGTAATGGAAACTGTAAAAGGTAAGAAGGACTCCTTTAAGCGGTGGAAAGCTAGTCCAAGTGATATTAATAAAAGGAAACACAGGCTAATGCAAATCAAATGCAAGACTGTGATCAGGCAGGCAAAAAGGGACTATGAGGAGCATATTGCAAAAAACATAAAGACCAACAATAAAAATTTCTTCAAATATATTAGAAGCAGGAAACCAGCCAAGGAGGCAGTGGGGTTCTTGGATGACCAAGGGGTAAAAGGATTACTGAAGGAGGATAGGGAAATGGCTGAGAAGCTGAATGCATTTTTTGCCTCCGTCTTCACTGTGGAAGATGAGAAGTGTTCACGCACTCCAGAACCACTTATTTTGGAAGGGGTGTGGAAAGACCTGAGTCAGATTAAGGTGACAAGAGAGGAGGTCCTACAACTGATTGACAAATTAAAAATTTGTCCGGATGACATACATCCAAGAGTTCTGAAAGAACTCAAAGTTGAACTTGTGGTCTCCTGACAAAAATATGTAATCTTTCATTGAAATCTGCCTCCGTTCCTGAGGACTGGAAGGTAGCAAATGTCACCCCCATCTTTAAAAAGGGTTCCAGAAGAGATCCGGGAAATTACAAGCCAGTCAGTCTGACTTCAATATTGGGAAAGTTGGTAGAAAGCATTATCAAGGACAGAATGAGTAGGCACATCGATGAGCACGAGGAAGACGCAGCATGGGTACTGTAAGGGAATATCTTGCCTTACTAACCTGTTACATTTCTTTGAGGGGGTGAACCAGCATGTGGACGAAGGAAACCCAATAGATGTTGTTTACCTTGACTTCCAGAAAGCTTTTGATAAAGTTCCTCATCAAAGGCTCCTTAATAAACTCAAGAGTCATGGAGCAAAAGGTCAGGTCCTCTTGTGGATTAAAAACTGGCTAATTAATAGGAAGCAGAGAGTGAGTATAAATGGGCAGTTTTCACAGTGGAGAACGGTAAGCAGTGGGGTGCTGCAGGGCTCAGTACTGGGTCCCATGCTCATTAACTTGTTCATTAATGATTTGGAGTTGGGAGTAAGCAGTGAAGTGGCCAAGTTTGCAGATGACACTAAATTGTTCAGGGTGGTGAGAACCAGAGAGGTTTGTGAGGCACTCCAAAGGGATCTATTGAGGCTGGGTGAGTGGGCGTCAATGTGGCAGATGAGGTTCAGTGTGGCCAAGTGAAAGTAATGCACATTGGGGCCAAAAATCCCAGCTACAAATACAAGTTGATGGGGTGTGAACTGGCAGAGACTGACAAGAGAAAGATCTTGGGGTCTTGGTAGATAACTCACTGAAAATGTCAAGACAGTGTGTGATTGCAATAAAAAAGGCCAACGCCATGCTGGGAATTATTAGGAAGGGAATTGAAAACAAAATCAGCCAGTATCATAATGCCCCTGTATAAATCGATGGTGCTGTCTCATTTGGAATACTGTGTACAATTCTGGTTACCGCACCTCAAAAAGAATATTATAGCATTGGAAAAAGTGCAGAAAAGGGCAACTAGAATGATTAAAGGGTTGGAACATTTTCCCTATGAAGAAAGGTTAAAACGCTTGGGGCTCTTTAGCTTGGAGAAACGTCGACTGCGGGGTGACATGATAGAGGTTTACAAGATTATGCATGGGATGGAGAAAGCAGAGAAAGAAGTGCTTTTCTCCCTTTCTCACAATACAAGAACTCTTGGGCATTCGATGAAATTGCTGAGCAGTCGGGTTAAAATGGATAAAAGGAAGTACTTCTTCACTCAAAGGGTGATTAACGTGGAATTCACTGACACAGGAGGTGGTGGTGGCTACAAGCATAGCCAGCTTCAAGAGGGGGTCAGAAAAAAATATGGAACAGAGGTCCATCAGTGGCTATTGGCCGCAGTGTGTGTGTGTGTATATATATATATTTTTTTTGGCCACTTTGTGACACAGAGTGTTGGACTGGATGGGCCATTGGCCTGATCCAACATGGCTTCTCTTATGTTCTTTTGTTCACAATCTCCCTTGCAGAGCAGGTATAACTTATTTCTGTATTGATTTCTACAGATTCAAATCTTCTGCATTGCATTAAAAATCCACTTGCATTACCTGATGTTAATGTGTTCTTTTCTTGTATTCTTGTTGCTAGCTACTAAATTGTCTGCCATGTTGTTAGTGCATATACAATAATATAAAGCTTTGTAGCATTGTGAGATTTGGAAGTATTCCCAGTGGGGCAGAGCTAAGCCATTGGGGGCAGCCAGACACACCACTGCAGATCTTGGGTGAAGGCATGCTCTCCTGCGAGAACCAGCAAGTTGTTAGTGAACCTACCTCCTCTTTTTTTTATTTAGCTGATTTCTATTCCACCTTTCCTGTGAATGGGCTCAGGGAGAGTACAACATGTCAACAATAATAAATCACAGTGATTAAATAATAAAAGCAAACCATTAAAACAATAAATAAATTAGCAATAATCATACAATTCCAGCAACAAAATAAAATCAATGCTACAGTAATAGGCCCTATAAGAGGTGGAATGACACAACAAGGGAAGCCATGCATTATGGATGTCCACTGCCTAACCCAAAGGCTTGGCGGAACAGCTCTGTTTTACTTCCGCCTTAGACCCTCACCAGTCCGGTTTCCGTCCGGGTTATGGGACGGAGACAGTGCTGGTCGCCTTGGTGGATGACCTCCAGCGGCATCTGGATCGAGGCGGCGTGGCTGTGCTGATATTGTTGGATCTGTCGGCCGCATTTGATACGGTCGATCATCAGTTACTGGCCCGCCGGCTCGCCGACACGGGGATTGGGGGATTGGCCTTACAGTGGCTTTCCTCCTTCCTCGAAGGACGAGGACAAAGGGTGGCCATTGGGGGGGAACGGTCCCGGAGGCACCCACTAGTATGTGGGGTCCCACAAGGGGCAGTTCTCTCCCCGATGTTATTTAACATCTATATGCGCCCCCTTGCCCAGATTGCCCGGAGGTTTGGACTTGGGTGCCATCAATATGCTGATGACACCCAACTCTACCTGCTAATGGATGGCCGGCCTGGCTTCGTCCCAGAAAGCCTGGACCTAGCATTGCAAGCCGTGGCAGGCTGGCTCAGACTGAGTGGGCTGAAGTTGAATCCAACGAAGACAGAGGTCCTGTGCTTGGGTCGCGGTGCCCTGGGAGGGGAAATCCCCTTGCCAGTCCTTGACGGTGTGCAGCTTAAAGCGGCACACAAGGTCAAGAGCCTGGGGGTTCTTCTGGAGCCTTCATTATCAATGGAGGCACAGATAGTGGCCGCTGCCAAGTCCGCGTTCTTTCATCTTCGTCGGGCGAAGCAGTTGGCCCCCTTCCTAGAGCGCCGCGACCTAGCAACAGTGATCCATGCTACGGTCACCTCGAGACTGGACTACTGCAACGCCCTCTACATGGGGCTGCCCTTGTGCCGAATTCGGCGGCTACAGCTGGTGCAGAACGCGGCGGCTAGGCTGTTGTTGGGGCTCCCAAGGTGGGAGCACATACAGCCGGGGCTGCGCGGACTGCACTGGTTGCCAGTGGCATACCGAGTTCGCTACAAGGTGCTGGTTATTACCTTTAAAGCCCTATATGGCCGAGGACCTACCTACCTAAGGGACCGTCTCTCCCCATATGAGCCCCAGAGGGCACTGAGGTCATCTGGGAAAAACCAGTTGAATATCCCTGGGCCAAGGGAGGCCAGACTGAAAGCCACCCGGGACCGGGCCTTCTCTATTACTGCTCCATTACTGTGGAACCAACTCCCTGAGGAGGTGAGGGCCCTACGATGTTTAGAGGGATTCCGTAGGGCCTGTAAGACCCACCTTTTCAAGATGGCCTTCAACTAGCGAAAAACTGTGACAAATCTAGATATGCTGCTAGAAATGCTTTTATTCCTGAAATGTTTTTACTTCTGAAATTTATTGAAACCTGTTTTAACGCCATACTATTATGTTAATTTTAATATTCTGTAATTGTTTTAACTATTTTATAAGTATAAGTGATGTAATGTGTGTTTTATGTTGTGAGCCGCCCTGAGCCTGCCCCGGCTGGGAGGGCGGGATAGAAATAAAAAATTATTATTATTATATATTATTACAGGCCCTATGAAAAGATAGTAACTCAGGTAGGGCCCAGATCTCCGCTGGGAGTTTGTTCCACCAGGCTGGAGCCAGGGCAGAAAAGGCCCTGGCCCTCGTCAATTCAAGATTTTCAGGTGGCCTGAAATTAGGGAGAAGTCAATGAGGACAGATTGTCGGTGCGGGCGCTAGCAGAGAGAGCTGTGTGATGAGACCGACACTGAGCTCCAGGAAAGAAATCAGCCAGACACCTGCAGCTAGTGCCAAAGTAGTGTATTTACAGTATATACAACTCGTGCTCACTAGTGCAGTATAATATATTAATCACAGGAACAAAATGCTTCGCCAGCACGTCCACTCTCAAAGAGAGACCTGTGCATTACAGACACAGTCCACTTATAGTTCAGTCAGTCAATCCTGGCAGTCCACTCTCATGCTGACTCAGCAGGTTCCTTCACTTGTCTTCAGCCAGCTCAAACCAGCCTGTTGATAAGGTCACTGTGACCTAGCATGCCGGCTAGATCACCAGCTGTCATTACAGAGCTGTCAACCTGGGTTAAGATAGATTCCTTAACCAACACACCTCCTAATCTATCGAATCCAGTGCACCCAACCACAGTGAATTTTAACATTGGATACAGTTTACATTCATACTTGATAACTGTACATCACTCACAATGTTCTGCATTTGTTATGCACACATGCCTTCACATTGGTTCACAGACAGCAGTATTACATACTTATCATATTTACAAGTTTACAACTTCCAATCCAGGAACTCATTGTCACTGTCCTGGTCAGCCAGTTCCCTCTGGCATTTGGCTTCAGCCTCCCTGTTCCGTGCCTTGCACTCTGCCACCCAGACCTTCCACGCCTCAGCCTTTTTCCTGAGCGTTTCTTGGAACCCTGGTGGGTCTGGTTTAATTGCCAGTGTAACATAAGGCACCTTGTATCTGGCAGGAGGGATGCCCTTTGTGGCTCTAGCAGATACTCGTGGCCCTGTGCTCGGACCGGGCTCGTCTCCTTCAAGCTCATTGGTTGCCACCTCCTGGGCTGGTTCTGCTACTTGATTCAGAGGGTGCACCTCCTGACTTGGAAGTTCTACTCCCTGACTTTGCACCTGAGGCTCTGTGCCAACATTTGGCCCACCTTCTCCTGGCCTACTGCTTGCCAGCTCCTGGGCTGGAGATTGTTGTTCCTGCTTAATTACCCTTGGCAGGACTCCAGCGCCGTTATCAGTGCTTGGCAGCAGTACAAGTTCTTTCTCTGTAGAATGTAATCTCGGCCAGCTGGAATGCTCGTTAAATTTGGCAGTTCTACTGAATGTTAGCTTAGCTCTCTTATCGCAAAAGCGATAACACCTAGCTTCTGGCTTGTAGCCCAGAAAAGTCAGGCTCACTGCCCGGCCCCCTCCTTCCCTCCTGTTCTCGGAGGGGATGCCAACCCAGGCTTTTGTCCCAAAGACTCTCAGAAACCTTAAGTCTGGAACCTTATTGTATAGCCTTCTGTAAGGCAAGTCATTCACAGCTTTGCACCAAATTCGATTATGCAGGTACATTGCTGAATGCATGGCCTCGGCCCAATAAGATATTGGCAACTTGGCATCTTCTAGCATACAGTACATCAAAGTCTGTAGTGTAGCTCCGTGCCGTTCCGCTAACCCATTTTCCTGGGGCGTGGCCGGGTTCGCTAATCGGTGGGCAATGCCCTTATTCACCAGCCAACGTTTTAATTCATTAGACAAGAATTCCCCACCGCGGTCAGACTGAATAGATTTAAGATGCGTATCCAACTCCCTTTCCACCGCTTTAGCCCATTTTGTAAACGCCTTGTATACCTTGGATTTGTGCACCATGGCAAACACCCAAGAATACCTTGTATAGTCGTCGGTGGCCACTAGGCAATACTGCCTCCCCGACAGACTCTTTGGCAATGGGCCAATAACATCTAAATGAATGAGTTCTAGGGCACGCTTGCTCTCTCTTTTGCTCTGCTTAGCAACTATGCAAGCCCTGCTCTTAACCTTTTTGCAGACTTGGCAGTCTAAGTAACACCTGCAGGGCTTTACCTTTAGACTTGGCACCAACTGTAAGGTCTTTTTTAACGCGCTAAACCCACAGTGCCCAAGTCTCCTGTGGAGCAGATGTATACATTGATTGTGCACTGGCACATTTGACACTTGTGCAGCCTGGGCACAATGACTCTGAACCACATATATATTTCCCTCTCTTTTCCCAGTTGCAAGCAGCTTCCCCCCACCTCCTAAGATTTTACAACAGGCTTTTTCAAACTTCACCTGATATCCATGGTCAATTAGCATGCTCACACTTAGCAAGTTCGACCTTAGTGAGGGTACACACAAGACATGCTGCAAAGTGCAATCTAACACAGGAAATTCAATACAGCCAGAACAAGTAACAGCTGCGGAGGTACCATCAGCTAATCTGACATGACTGTGCTCAGGAATGTCAACATTTCTCAGCAGCTCCTTGTCGCAGCAGAGATGGCTCGTTGCACCAGAGTCTAATATCCAGGCAGACCCTGTGCTTTCTCCTGCAGAAGTGACCAGCCGGGCCTCTTCCTCACATCGGCTGGTGGTCCTCTGCCCACGCTGCCTCCATCCACGCCGCTTCCCTTTCTCCGGGCAAACGCGTAACAGGTGCGAAGATGATCCACAGCCATAGCAACGTCAGACAGACAGTGCAGTCGGCTCCACTTCAGCTTTTGGTTGCCTGCCAGCAGCAGAAGCCGGCTCGCTCTTGGACGCCTTCCCAGACGAGCCGATAGCCACACGCTCCTCAGCCGACACCCCCGGACAGCTCACTGCTGCAATCCTCTCTTGGAAATCAAGCAGGTGGGCACACACATACTCCATTGTCAGAGTCGCCACATCAACCGTCTCCAGGGATGTTATCAGGGGAGTAAACTCAGGTGGCAACGAAGACAGTAAAATATAAACTCTGTCATCAGGAGCTACAGTTTTGCCCCTGGCTTCAAGCTCAACGAAGCAGTCCGTTAGCTTCTTGATGTGCTGCCTTACACACCCTCCAGCTGGCATTAAAGTGCGGAACATCTTCCTGGTCAAGGCCATAAGGGAGCCAGCAGTGGCACTAACATAAACCCCACTGAGCGCGTCCCAGGCAGCCTTGGGAGTGTCCTTCCCACGCACATATACTAGTTGGTCATCTCCTACTGCTAGCACGATGTTTGCCAGCGCCTTATCAGCTAACACAGTCTGGGCAGGAGATAACACAGCAGGGGGATTACTTACAAACAGCCATTGCCCCTCACGCTTAAGGTAGTGTTCCATTCTCAGGCTCCACACCGCGTAGTTGGCTGAGTTAAGCTTCTCGACGGCCACTGCAAGCTGCTGCTGAGCCATGATGCCGACTCCTCCACACAGCTGGCTGCCGTCCTCTCTCTGGCTCTCGAAATGAGATAGCTGGTGCTTCTTTGTCCTTCAACCGGCATTCCTCGCCTCCGGCTCCTTCACAACTCCCGGTCAGCTCAACTCTCACGGTGCTCCTCCGCGCAGCGGAACCGCTCTGGGCCCATAACCCTGTCGGTGTGGGCACTAGCAGAGAGAGCTGTGTGATGAGACCGACACTGAGCTCCAGGAAAGAAATCAGCCAGACACCTGCACCTAGTGCCAAAGTAGTGTATTTACAGTATATACAACTCGTGCTCACTAGTGCAGTATAATATATTAATCACAGGAACAAAATGCTTCGCCAGCACGTCCACTCTCAAAGAGAGACCTGTGCATTACAGACACAGTCCACTTATAGTTCAGTCAGCCAATCCTGGCAGTCCACTCTCATGCTGACTCAGCAGGTTCCTTCACTTGTCTTCAGCCGGCTCAAACCAGCCTGTTGATAAGGTCACTGTGACCTAGCATGCCGGCTAGATCACCAGCTGTCATTACAGAGCTGTCAACCTGGGTTAAGATAGATTCCTTAACCAACACAGATTGGGCTGGGCTGGATGAAGATAAGGAAGGTCTTAATCACGCTTCTCCATGTGGCCTTAAAAAAATAGTAAGATGGCTGCTGTACAGGTAGGCTTGCCAATCCCCAGGTCCCAGCAGGGGCTCCTCCACTTTCCCAGGATCCTTCCCACCCCCAGTCAGCTGGCTGGTGGGGGGAAGCCCCGCCCCCACAGCCACAATGTGACTTTCCACCTCTGGAGGCTTCAGTCCCCGATTGGAAAGGCTTCCTCTTGGGATGGTGTGTCCGTGTTACTTTGAAGAAGTTGATAGCAACTCGTGAGTAGAGACGCCAATCCATCACTTCAGAGTCGCCAGAAACGGGAGGGGGGGAATGTCTGCTGGACACTTCATTATTCTCTATGTGGAGATCGATTCTCATAGGGTATAATGGGGAATTGATCTGGAGGTATCGGGGGCTCTGGGGTGGCTGTTTTTTGAGGTAGAGGCACCACGTTTTCAGTATAGCATCTCGCACCTCTCCCCAAAATACCCCCTAAGTTTCACAACAATTGGACCAGGGGTTCCAATTCTATGAGCCCCAAAAGAAGGTGTCCCTGTCCATTATTTCCTATGGAAGGAAGGCATTTAAAAAGGTGTGCTGTCCCTTTAAATGTGATGGCCAGAACTCCCTTGGAGTTCAATTATGCTTGTCACATCCTTGCTCCTGGCTCCACCCCCAATGTCTCCTGGCTCCACCCCCAAAGTCCCCAGACATTTCTTGAATTGGACTTGGCAACCCTATGTACAGGCATTGAACTGGTGGAAGGGAGCCTGAATGCAGAATAAGAACATAAGAACATAAGAGAAGCCATGTTGGATCAGGCCAACGGCCCATCAAGTCCAACACTCTGTGTCACACAGTGGCAAAAAAAATTATATACACACATACACTGCGGCTAATAGCCACTGATGGACCTGTGCTCCATATATTTATCTAAACCCTTCTTGAAGGTGGCTATACTTGTGGCCGCCACCACCTCCTGTGGCAGTGAATTCCACATGTTAATCACCCTTTGGGTGAAGAAGTACTTCCTTTTATCCGTTTTAACCTGTCTGCTCAGCAATTTCATCGAATGCCCACGAGTTCTTGTATTGTGAGAAAGGGAGAAAAGTACTTCTTTCTCTACTTTCTCCATCCCATGCATTATCTTGTAAACCTCTATCATGTCACCCCGCAGTCGACGTTTCTCCAAGCTAAAGAGTCCCAAGCGTTTCAACCTTTCTTCATAGGGAGAGTGCTCCAGCCCTTTAATCATTCTAGTTGCCCTTCTCTGGACTTTCTCCAATGCTATAATATCCTTTTTGAGGTGCGGCGACCAGAACTGCACACAGTACTCCAAATGAGACCGCACCATCGATTTATACAGGGGCATTATGATACTGGCTGATTTGTTTTCAATTCCCTTCCTAATAATTCCCAGCATGGCGTTGGCCTTTTTTATTGCAGACGCACACTGTCTTGACATTTTCAGTGAGTTATCTACCACAACCCCAAGATCTCTCTCTTGGTCAGTCTCTGCCAGTTCACACCCCATCAACTTGTATTTGTAGCTGGGATTCTTGGCCCCAATGTGCATTACTTTGCACTTGGCCACATTGAACCGCATCTGCCACGTTGACGCCCACTCACCCAGCCTCAACAGATCTCTTTGGAGTTTCTCACAATCCTCTCTGGTTCTCACCACCCTGAACAATTTAGTGTCATCCGCAAACTTGGCCACTTCACTGCTCACTCCCAACTCTAAATCATTTATGAACAAGAACAGAATCTACAAAGAGTATTAGAAGAGCAAGCAGAATTTGTAAGTATTTTTCCCTGAATTCTTTAATCATTTTAATCTCCATTTTGTTAATTATCAGAACTATATATATATATATATATATATATATATATATATATATATAGTTCTGATAATTAACAAAATATATATATATATATATATTCAGTATACTGTTATCTCTTTCCTGTGAAACACTCTTAGATAAAATATTTCAATATGTTTGTTAGAAAGGTGAAGTGTTCTATCCCCCTGGTTATGAGAAAACTAGGTGCATATTTGGTACAGGAAACAAAGAATAGAAATCCTGGGAGCAGTTATAAGAGAAATGAGATGTGAAATGATGATCTCGACAGTCTCTATTGCTATTCTGTGGCACATTGATTTACTCACAAATGCCTGCACATACCGAGTGAAAATAAATCCATACACTGCTAGGATTCCCTTTCACTTTTCATTTTAGTGCATGCTAAGATAATGCACTCAGTAATTCTATGGCCGTCAAGAAAATGCTCAGCTGTATATCAGGCTGAATGTACAGGTTTTCAATGTCTCTGAATAATGGGGGGGGGGGGGGGGCAGGGGAATGTGCTATTGTGACAGAGTTTGAATGTGCAGGAAGGTGTGGTCCCCTGAGTGAGTAGATAGTTGGGTGCACTCCAGAACACTGTGGTAAAAACACAGACTCCACAACAGCCAGTTAACAGTTATATTTTTGGGTTAAACGGAAGAGGCAGTCAAAACAGGCAATGGTCATACACAGAATAGCAGTCCTCCAATATGCAGCACCAAATCACAGTCCAATAGAGAAGTCAAAAGCAGTCCAATACATTACATGAATCCAGCAAGTCAGTCAGTAAGTCACTCCTTCCAAGAAACAGTTCAACAGAGTTTCTCCTTCACATATGTCATACATACAGCATCGCCCAAGGCCAAGGCACGGCATGTAACCAAGGCAAAGTGCTGTGGCTAATGCTACCACAGATATAGTGCAGCCACCCAATCCTAAGCCTGATTGGTAACATGGGCCACACCTGTGCTTCTCGTGACTTCTATTACAGCTGTATAGTTTTAGTTGCATAACCTTGACTCAGCAGTTTAGTTCTTAAAGGAACTCAAACACTGACATCCTCCCCTTATGGAACTAAAAACATTCTATACAGATATCATAAACTATTTACATTCATAGTTCACATACATATCAACAACATGGTAGTAATATTGCAACTTCAGACTATTTAGACATTACACTCTCTTACATTGGTTCATTTCATAGCTCTTAATTAACTGAGCTACTTTACCCTTCTGTGAGACACGATACCCACCATTTACAGGTTCAATGTCTAAGCCAACATATTGTCTGATGTTGCCCAGATCCCTCACAGTAAACTGTTCATTCAAAGTTTCAACAACAGATTTCATCATCTTTTCAGTTCTACAAATCAAAGCTAAATCATCAACAAAGACAAGGATTAAACATTGCTGCTCCCCTTTTCCTTTGAGAAATATACAAGGGTCAGCTATGCCTTGCTTGAAACCAAGCTTCTTTAAACATTCAGTTAAGAACTGATTCCATTGATGCCCAGACTGTTTTAAACCATACAGTGATTTGTTAAGTTTCCAGCAAACATTTACATTGCTATTTCCACCAGAAACACCAGGTGGCAACTTCATATACAATGTGTGTTCTAGAGGAGCGTGTAGGTAAGCGGTCTTAACATCTAGATGTTTTACAACACAATTATGCCTGGCTGCATAAGTCAGAGCACAAAAGATTGATGTAGCTTTGAGTGTGGGGGCAAATGTTTCGTCATAATCTTGCATGGACTGCAAGTACCCCTGTGCTACTAGTCTAGCTTTATAACATACATTTCCGTCTGCCCCAGATTTTAATTTGTAAACCCACCTACAACCCAAGAGTTTATGATTAGGTGGTAGTACAGACTCTTCGTAGACTTGTAGCTCTTTCAACGACTCAAGCTCCGCCTTCATGGCTGCGTTCCATCCAGCCTGTTCGTCTTGCGTGAGATGCTTGATGCTGTCGTAGCAGGAAGGCTCAGCAAGGACGACACACGCCTGACCAGGACTGTAGCGATCTGGAGGACGAGTTGCTCTCGTAGATCGTCTGAGAACAGGTTCTGGTTCCTCATCTGACACTCCATGCTGGCCCACCGGCTGCTGCTGCTGCTGCTGTGACACTCCCGCTCCAGAAGATGCAGGTGTAACAGGTTCCGGCTTGATGACTCTGCTGCTGGGTGAAGGACTCCGCCTCACGCCTCCAGTTGGTAGTGGCGAATCAGTTTCCACTGCTGTAGGTAGGGATACTGTAGAGGACGTTCTCTCCCAACCGACAGAGGTTTCCAGGAACTTAGCAGAGCAGGACGTTGTTATCTTCTTGTCACCTACTTGGGAAAATCTATAAGATTGGTGATTGTTGGAATACCCAAGAAATAACAACTTTACAGCCTTATTACTCCCCTTTCGCTGTAGCTGTTTTGGGATGTTTACATAGGCTGGTATCCCAAAGATCTTTATATGGCTAATGGACACTTTCCTGCCGTACCAGACCTCAGCAGGGATCTTTCCAATAGCAGAAGACCAGGAATAGTTCAGCACATGGGAAGCACTCATGATACTTTCCCCCCAATAACTCATGGGAAGGTTACTGTCTCTCAACATAGAGATACACATATTGTAGAGGGTGGCATTCCTCCTCTCGACAAAAGCGTTATGCTGTGGCCTATAAGGTGATGTCCGTTGATGGCTGATGCCATATCTCCTAAACAGAGAAGACATGCGGTCATTACAAAATTCTGTGCCGTTATCAGAAATAATAGCCCTTGGAACTCTCCCAGTTTTCCTGTTGACAAAACGAAGCCAGTTGCTGATGTTTTGGTAAGTCTCAGCCTTGGATTTAAGTAAATAACAAAAACCATAGCGAGAATAGTGATCTTCTATGTGTAAAGCAAACTTAGCTCCGCCCACACTTCTGGTTGGGAATGGTCCAATCAGATCCATGAAAACTAGGTCCAAGATTTCTGCAGACTGGAATTTTGATGGAGACACTGTGGGTGCTGCCTTTGATTTCGTTGCTTTGCAGATCTCACAGTCAACAAAACAATGACAGGCTCTGGGGGTAATTCCTGCAGCTTGCAAGGTTCTCTTGACAGCTTGGAAATTTATATGCCCCAGCCTCCTGTGCCACATGTGTATGCATTCATCATGAGGGGGGCGGTTCATACTCACATGTTGCACAAGGTTTTCTTTCTCCAGAAAATATAAGTTGTCTCTCCTTTTAGCCACCACGGAAACGCCATCACCACTAATCAAGCAGCTCTCAGCTGTAAAAGACACTTTAAAACTCTGCTCAGTTAAAGTGGAGACAGATAACATGTTGTACTTAATGCTGGGCACGTGAAGCATTTGGAACTTTCTCCTTAGACAAGGAATGTTAACAAGCCCAGTTCCTTCTACATTGGCACAAAGCCCATCAGCTAACATAACACACTGACCTTTAATTGGTGTGTAGGTGTTGAAGAGACTCTTGTCCTTGATAATGTGCACAGTCGCGCCGCTATCAATTAAAAACTGATTGCAGAAGGAAGAATAGTTAACAACAAGGTTCACATGCCTGCCTCCCTCCGGAGGTACAGAAGACTGTTTCCTTTTGAAATGCTTACAGCTCCGTTTGAGATGATTAGGGCTGTTACATATAAAGCATCTCCTCACTGAGTAAGTTTTCCCAGCTGCTGCATGACTGCCGGCCCCTTTAAATTCCTCCCGGGCGGGAGACTTGGCTGAATGAGCTGGAGACACACCGAACAAAACTGTGTTCCTTCTCCTCATGTCCTCATTCAACAAACGTTGAGCGATGTTAGACATAGTTATCTCAGCTTTAGGCAAGATATCCAAACAGGATACAAACTGATCATAACTAGCATCCAGGGAGCAAAGGATTATGTAGGCTTTCTGCTGCTCAGAAAAAACCACCTCCTTCTCCTGTAACTGTTGCAAGGTACGTTGCATAAACTCTAGGTGGACATTCATTTCCCCACCAGGCACATATTTTGCACTAAGGAGTTTCTTCATTAAGTATATGTGGGAGCCCACACTCTCACTGACATAGAGAGACTTTAAAGCGTCCCAACAAGACTTTGCACTGCTGGAGGACTTTATGTGGATAAGCTGGCTGTCTTCCAACGTTAGACCAATTAGTGCGCAAGCTTTATCCTCATTACTCCTGTGTTTTGCTATAACAGCTGCGTCATCAGCAGCGTCTAACACAGCTATATTGGGTGGACTTGTCACGTACTCCCACAAACCATGATATTTGAGGATCATTGTGACCTTCTCCGACCAGGTGCAATAGTTCTCCCCGTTCAGCCTCTTGATGAGGAATCCGGAGACTTGGATACTGGACTCCATTCTGCCTGTGTAAAAAACAAAAAACTGCCACGCCCAAAAATGGCTGTTACTCACGAGTAGACCTCGAGTAGACCACAGGAACTGATGGCACGTAGCGCTCTTACTCTCCAGGAGACCTACGCACTGGGCCCATAACCGATGACAGAGTTTGAATGTGCAGGAAGGTGTGGTCCCCTGAGTGAGTAGATAGTTGGGTGCACTCCAGAACACTGTGGTAAAAACACAGACTCCACAACAGCCAGTTAACAGTTATATTTTTGGGTTAAACGGAAGAGGCAGTCAAAACAGGCAATGGTCATACACAGAATAGCAGTCCTCCAATATGCAGCACCAAATCACAGTCCAATAGAGAAGTCAAAAGCAGTCCAATACATTACATGAATCCAGCAAGTCAGTCAGTAAGTCACTCCTTCCAAGAAACAGTTCAACAGAGTTTCTCCTTCACATATGTCATACATACAGCATCGCCCAAGGCCAAGGCACGGCATGTAACCAAGGCAAAGTGCTGTGGCTAATGCTACCACAGATATAGTGCAGCCACCCAATCCTAAGCCTGATTGGTAACATGGGCCACACCTGTGCTTCTCGTGACTTCTATTACAGCTGTATAGTTTTAGTTGCATAACCTTGACTCAGCAGTTTAGTTCTTAAAGGAACTCAAACACTGACATATTGTGTTTATCCAAACTGCCTGAAAGACCTCTGGCATGAGCAAGCCACTTAGTTTATGCAGGATTACAATGCCTTAACAGGGCTTTTTTGTAGAAAAAGCCCAGCAGGAACTCATTTGCATATTAGGCCACACCCCTTGATGTCACAACTGTTTCACACAGGAACTCATTTGTATATTAGGCCACATCCCCTAACACCAAGCCAGCTGGAACTGTATTCCTGTGCGCTCCTGCTCAAAAAAAGCACTGCTGAACTAGGAAAGCTACCAGTCTTTATGGAAGCCAGTTCTCAATGGTTCTTTCTAGTATGAACAAAACAAAGAACATTAGGTGGGAATGTTGAGGGTTTGACACTCTAACCACTAAAGCAGGAACACTGATATAGTGATGACTAAACCTGACCACCATTTGTGACACCGTTTAATCCTCTAGGACAGATTCCCTGGAAAAAGGATAGCTGTATGTCTTTGTGTATACACTGCACCAACCATACAGAGTCCAATATGAAGTATTTTGCTTGTGGATCTACTAATGAGGAGAATGAAATCTGGCCTTTTGCTTGTGTTGCTGTCCTCACTCCTCTCCTCAAGAAAGAAGGATTTTTTTTTTGCCTGTTCCCTCTTTATTGCAGGCTCATATGATGTGTCCCATGCCATCAGGGGTGTATGTCCTAATATGCAAAGGAGTTCCTACTACAAAAACGTAAACCCTGATTAACATATAGTCTGCCTTATGGTCTCAAAGTGGATTACACAGAGTGATGGGTCATTCAGTGAACAATGCAATAGGAATTAAGGATGTAAAACTAACCAAAAGTCTAAAAAAATCAAACAAACAAGAACTAAAGTAAAGTGTAAGTTGTAACATGATACATTAAATTATGCAAAAATTACATGAGAGGATCCTAATTTCAACAAACTATACACAGTAGCATAGACCACAGACTCTAATAATTTTCCGAGTAACTTGTGAAACATTTAGTACAGTGTAACTCTGTTGCTTTAGTGACTCTTATTGCCCTCTTGAATATTTCAGTTTTGCATAGTTTGTAGAAATCTTGGAGAGTGGGAGCCTTCCTGACATCCTCAGGCCATTCCATAATGACCAGGCAGTCCATTCCTTCCTCAGGCAGTCCATTCCAAAAATAAAACCAATCTCCTCCTCCTGTTTTGTTCTTCTTCTTCTTCTTGCAGAAGAGGAGTAATATGCATGTTCCATCTAGCTCCTAATAATAGCTGAGTGATGGCATTCTGCACCAACTGGAGCTTCCAAATTAATTTTGAGGGGAGACTAATGTATGGTGCATTTCAGTTATCAAGTCTCAATGCTACTGTGGCATGGTTCAGGTGTCCAGATCAGCTGTATCAAGGTATCAGTCAAAGGGGCTTGTTGCTTGCATATAATAACACCCCAGGTTATGACACCATGCCTGTGAAGCCTTCCTTCTCTGTGTTCCAAAGCATTTTATTTGCTGGCATTGTGATTTGTATGATCAGGTTGTTCAGCCTTTAATTCTTTTCATGCCCTTTGTACCTAAATGATTTACCTGCTTTTGTAATGACCTGAGTAATTAGTAGGGAAAAAAATCTATAAGTGTTGAAATATTAATTGTTATTATTATGTACAAAGCAGTGTGAATAGACAAGACTATCTAATGTACTAAAGACGGCAGTAGGAGTTCTGTCTGTGCTATACTGTTTCATTAGGGAGAAAGTTTCTTTCTCTGTTTTTATGTCACGTTGACATTCTACAATATAAGTTTTACCTACAGAAGGGTAAAGATTGGCTTTCTCCTTTGTATCACTGGCGGAGAAACACAATAAAAATGCAAAAAGAGTAGGTGGCAGCACATAATTAAGTTCTCAGGAGGGTCTGATTGATAACAGTAAAATGTGTAGGATTTCTTCATGCAATATTAAGCTGCTATTGTTCCCAGTATTTTTGTAAGCTGCAGCAGGTCACAGGATGTCTTTTCTTTGAGATGGCTTTGAAAACATAATAAATTGTTTGCATCTTACAAGCATGGCTGATACAAAAATAATTCTAAGGTGCTAACTCAGCCACACAATTCCAACAATGGTGTGCAGTCTATCATTCTGTATCATGAGTTCTCTTTTAATACTGTCCTTGCCCCCCTCACAATATTCCACATTTGAATTCTGAATATCAGTATTATCCCATCATGTCTTGTAACTAGAAGTTATACCTTTTTTTTGGTTTTCTTTTCTCCAAAGAGATTCCACCCTATAGTTATAAAAGAATTGAAATGTAAATAATTGCATGGATTTGCCTTGGTGGAAAGATTGAAATCTAGGCACATGTTCAGCAGAAGTGAAGTTTGAAACATTCTTTCTTCACTTTCAGTGGATTCGATGGTATTGTTAAATAGCAATAGACTCTGAGATTAAGTATGAAACCAAGAAAAAAAATCATTTTGCCTTACTCAATATTTTTCTGATATGAGTTTGGAGTCGAGCCAGCTTTTTCAACCAATTTCACCTAATTCTTCTTACCATGACTTCAAATGGCTTCTCTTCATGCATGCACCTTGAGTAGTGTTGCCATTTCTTCATGTCTTGTTTCCTCCTACCACTTGGCATGGCAGCAGGATATTTTTTAAAAGAAAAAAATAGCCATCAGGCCATTGGTGTGATGTCACTTTCAGGGAAGCCCCCCTCCCCTTTCCTCTCTATGAAGCACTGGGAACTCTATGGTCAAACTGTAGAGGAGGGGTGGCCAAACTGTGGTTTGGGAACCACATGTAGCTGAAATCACACATATTGTTTGGCTCTTGAAGCCCCCACCACCCTGACAGCTGGCTCGGAGAAGACATTTTTCTCCTTAACTTCTCCATGCCAAGCCACCCAGTGGCTTGAAGAATGCATGTAAAGTTAAAATTGTTTTCTTTTCACCTCTCCTTTCCACATCTACAGTATGTCACAGAAGTGAGTACACCCCCTCACATTTTGTAAATATTTAAGTTTATCTTTTCATGTGACAATACTGAAGAAATGACACTTGGCTACAATGTAAAGTAGTGAGTCTACAGCTTGTATAACAGTGTAAATGTGCTGTCCCCTCAAAATTACGCAACACACAGCCATTAATATCTAAACTGCTGGCAACAAGAGTGAGGACCTACTGTAAATTCTTGGAGGATTGGCTACGTCAGGTTATGTGGCCTATTATGCAAAGGAGTTCCTGCTACAAAAAAAACCCTAGCTTTGATGATGTGGGATTAAATTCTGAACATGATATTGATCATACTGGCTTGACTTCAGATTGTCAATATAGATTGGTTTAAACTTTAGTGGTGCAAGTTGTGACCTGCACAACCACAGTACAATAATAATATCATGTTTGAAAAATGTTTCCAGGATCTATAGTTCATAAAGATTCACATTTAGATAAGGAACTCTTGCTCATTGCAGCAAAAGTAATAACTCTATTTATTTTCTATCACCTCAAGCTGATATGGTCAGCTACCCACAATCCAATAAAGACTGCTTGAATGAGGGCAGTCCCTTCACTCAGCTCCAAACTCAGCACAACTAATTATTGAATGGTCTATTTTTCATTGCCTGCACGAAATTGTGCCAAGAGCTACTGAACCCTATCAACCTTCTCTCATGCTGTTTCCTCATGCTGCGCCCTATCAACCTTCCTTCATGCGGCTAGGGTTCAAATAAATACTGCCAAGCACCAAGGGAGCCCCCTTCTCCACATCCTCTGGATGTGCAGTCAAGTAAACACCTAGCTTGGATGAACTCCATTTATAAAGAGATAATGGAGTGCTGCCGACTTTTTCATATTAACCTGCAAGTTTGGCATTGACCTCTTTAAGCTACATATCCCTCCAAGACTGACTGTATCAAATAGGCAAGGAAAAGGAGGCCAATTTGATGGAACACCTGAACCAAAGGTAATTTGCTAATCCATACTTGCTTTTTTGGCCCAAAGGTAATTTGTTAATCCCATACTGTCAGTCGTAAAGTAGATCCCAACTTTCCTCCAAGATACTCAGGGCAGCAAACATAGGTCGATCTCCTGTGAGATAGCATGGGCCCAATGTCACCAAGCAAGCTTCATGGAAGAGAAGGGATTTAAATCCAGTCTCCGATACACTTAAGGTTGCCTGGAGATTTGGGAGTGGAGCCTGGGTAGAGTGGAGTTTGAAGATGGAAAAGAGCTTGGCAGGTATGTGATGCCATACAGTCTACTCTCTAAATCTGCCATTTTTCCAGATGTATTTTGGATATCAGCTGAAATTCCAGGAGGTCTCCAAGCCCTACTTGGCGGCTAGCAACCCAACCCATAGAGTTCTGATATAACCCTACACTACACTAGTATTCATGGTTCAATGGGTATTAGAGCCAATTTGATTATACTTTTAAGAGCCTATACTTTTCTGGATACTTGCACAACCACTTTTCCCTTGACCTCTGTTTGTCCAAATCAAATCAAGCAGACTTCTAGCATCTGTCAAAGTTTACAGTCAACCACACTCAACCCCCCCTCCCCAATTGATCACTAGCTGAGCCATGTAGACAAAATACCTGATCAATTTGTATTAGAAGAGTAACTTTTTTCCCAGTTGCTTTATCTCTCTTAATTGCCTTCCCCTGTATGGACATAGTGATTGGAGAAATACATTTTCACTAATAGATTCCAAGCACTAGCATGCCATAAATAAGAGGTACATTTTAAATCCCCATGCCATGAGTTATTTACTGCCTCATATTGAAAAAAATACTGCCACCTGAATTCCAGCCAGCACTGTTATTGGAAAAGTTAATTACTACTTTGGTTCCTTTTGGGTATGTACATAATTAATGCAGCATAATCTTGAGACCATTGCCATTGATGTTGATGACCACTGGATATCCTTTCAATATGTGCTTGTCTGAATGTATGATGAATTTATTTGGCTTCTGGGATAGGACACAGCAGTTGTTTGTGAATAATGCAAAGAAGAATCTTTGTCCAATGAATTACAAATCTCAACAGAGTTTTGGTAATTGTTGCAATTCCCTTCTGCCAGCCACAGGTCTTATCAGTCATCTAAATACTTATTTTATTTTTTACAGAGTTTCCCTTGGGAAATTATTGAAAATTGGGCAAATATAATCTCTAATTTACTTCTAACTGACTTGTATTCATGTATACACTTGTTTCAATAGCTGTTTCAGATATTCATAGTGCAACTGAATGGAGCTACAATGGATTGAACCATATATAAGATGCATAATGGTGAACAACTGGTTTCTCTAATATACTCCTTGGATATGCAACAGTAAGTAACATGATGGGGGAATTTGCAAAATATGTGCCTTTCTACTGGCATCCAAGAAGTAGCCTTGGCTTAACTTCCCTCCTCCCAACCATGAGACTTCTGGTCACAGACCACCCTGCTGATCAGCTAAGCAAGTGACTGACCCAGTAACTCCATTGCCCTTGAGGAAAAGATGCAGTGCCAAGTCCTTGATCTCAGGGTGGAGACTGCCGACCTAGTGCCCAGACCATCGCCGCCTAAATGCATGATCAGAGCCTGGGGAGGTGCTCCTGCCAACCAACGATCATAAAGCATAATGGCTGCCTCTAAAGCACTTCCCTGTTGTCCTCCAGCCATTCAACAGGAATTCAATCTCTGATGCCCAGCTGGGCACCTCAGTAAGAGCTTGTGCTGGATACTGTAATGAACTACACCATAAGCCAGCACCATTTATGTCCTCCAACACCACACACCAGGGTCCTCATGGCCCAGTGCCAGACCCCAGGGTGACTAGACCCTCGCCCTGCAGCCATCAAGGCTACTCCAATTCCAAGGAGTGGGTAAGTTACCCATCGCTTATCCTCCAGGCAAGCTGATCCAGTACCAAGGAATGAGCACCAAAGTTGCCTTCCCTTGCTAAGCAGGCAAGCCGTTCCAGCACCAAGGAGTGGGTGCCGAAGTTACCCCTCACTAGCGATCCAACCACCCATGTGGCCTCCCTGACCAATTTGATCTCTGAGGGATGAGACCCATGCCCTGCAGCTACTGACGCTATTCCAGTGCCAAGGAGTGGGTACTCTGCCAACTACCCATTAGCTAACAGGGCCTGTAACCCCTACTTATGTACTGATGATTCATCCTGCGTGTGTCATCATTACCAGGCTTCCAGTCCTTGGCCATGGCCATTTCCGGTGCTTTGATCCCGTCCACCACCTCCTGGAAGGGAGGGGTCAATCTCATCCCCTGAAGATGAAATGGCTGGTGGTACCCACTTGGGCACCATGTCAGCCCCCCTGACCTCTGTGTAGCTTTCCTGGCTGGTATAACAGTGTTGGAGCAAAAGAAAGGAAAATGCATTAGCTATATACCTTGAAAAGCAATGTAAATCCTTCAACAAATGGCAGACACACACACCTGAAGTTACACACACACCTGAAGTATGGAGAGCCAGTTTGGTGTAGTGGTTAAGTGTGAGGACTCTTATCTGGGAGAACTGCGTTTGATTCCCCACTCCTCCACTTGCACCTGCTAGCATGGCCTTGGGCCAGCCATAGCTCTGGCAGAGGTTGTCCTTGAAAGGGCAGCTGCTGTGAGAGCCCTCTCCAGCCCCACCCACCTCACAGGGTGTCTGTTGTGGGGGAGGAAGGTAAAGGAGATTGTGAGCCGCTCTGAGACTCTTCAGAGTGGAGGGCGGGATATAAATCCAATATCTTCTTCTTCTTCTTCTTCTTCTTCTTCTTCTTCTTCTTCTTCTTCTTCTTCTTCTTCTTCTTCTTCTTCTTCTTCTTCTGTATACTACATCTGAGTCTCAGCCCATCAACTGCAGCATCTCCCGCTCTGCCAGGGAGCGGCCCCCTGGGGTTTCAGTTAAAGATTGGTCCCATCACCCACTAGCTGGGCCTTTCCTGGAAGTGCCAAAGGAATATACTTGGGACCTTCTGTATGCTAAACAGCTGCTAACCCAAGCTTAGGATCAGAATTCATCCCCCCCCCCCCCAATTCCATTGAAAGCATGTATCAGAGTAAAACTGAATAATAAATTACTCCCTTTGACCTCAACATTGGTCCAGCTTGTATTAGGCCTAGATGACTGATATTGAGATAGGGAAACTATTCATTTATATCTCCTTTTCCTCCCCAACAGAGATCCAGAGCAGCTTGCCCTTTCTCTTCTACTTTATGAAACCACAACCCTGCAAGGTAGGCATGGCCCAACTAGCCAAGGTCTCCCAAAAAGCCTCCGTGGCTGAGTGAAAGGTAGAATCTGTGTTTCCTGGACCCCAGTCTAACACTTTAACCACTGATTCATTCATGCAGAAATGAATGAAATGAACGAAATTGAACCACCTGTTCCACCTTAAGTGAGCAGGGAACAATTGCCTCTCAACTGAGTGGCCAAATGATTACTCTACCTTTAAAGCTGTACTATAGCAGCCAGGTATAAAATAATTGGCTTCAATAGTGTTTCAAGTGTGTGTGTGGAGAGGGAATCAGCTCTGTTCGACGCTGGATGTATTTAATTCATTTGATTGCTACTTTAATACGCATTGAATATTTTTTGCCAGTGTAGAATTGTGTAGAACAATTCGGAAAGCATATGTAGCTAACCATGAGAGAATGACCATGGCCCCCTGTAAACTTCTAGTAATTGTACAACATATGTGAAAGTAATTCCTAGCTTTAGAGAAAATATATATTTTATATATGTATATTTATTGCTGTATGCGTGTCATTTTGTGATAGCAAACTTGACCACTGAGGAAGGCCCTAGGAGGCTGAAACATGGTCTATTGATCATCAGATATATTTGGCAACTGTGTATGTGGAACTTTAACCTCTGTATATCAAAAGTGTGAACAGTCTAATATTTGGATCATGTCCCGTAACCTACTGTACCTTTGCTAAAGTGCAACAGAATAAACATTTGTATTTTATAATAATTCCTATTGACAGCTTGACCCACATATATCACCACCATGTCCTGTATTGAGTCCCCCCCCCCCTTTTATGTGCAAGTCTTCCTACCCAGGCCTGCCCAAGCAGGCCCTCCATTGAAGTTCCTCACCACGTGGTCCTTGCTCCTCAGCCCGGCCAGCATATAGATCCAACTTCTTCGGAGCTCATGCTGGACCAGAATGATCAGTGGTGGCAGCCAGCCCCAGCTGACCTGCCCTTCTCTGATTGGTCAACTCTCCCGCATTGAGCTCGCATAGGCTCTTCCCCACCTTTGTGATTTCATCTGAGGGAATGGGGGGCGGCCAATTGGTGGCAGCTGCTTAATAGCCTCCACCGGTTTTTTATATACTTCCATCCATCCCACCAGCATTCTATGATCATAAATATCCACTGCATTTTAAAATATAAGAAATGGATGATGGGAAAATATGGTGGCTAGTAGTGATCAAAATGAGTACAACGGATGGTTTCTTTAAAACAAATCAAAAAATGGATTGCAGTACATCATACTCACTATGTCACATTTCTTCCTTTATTTGTCAATAGAGACATTTTAGAAAATGATTTAATTTGACGTCTTTGGATTTCTCATTAAACCATGATGTCATTAAATATTTATAAAACAATTAGCTACAGATTTCTCTGATTTATCCTGGTATAAGTGCAACATGTTTGAGCAATCTTGGATTCCAAAGGAAAGCTTGTGACTGCTGAATGGATTTGTGTAACATCTGCAGTGATAAAACAAGGGTTTAATATTTCTAATGTAAGCTGTGCTTGCCCTTAAGCAGTGCTTCATACCTGTGAGGAATATCTTGGACTGACATTACAGTTTATCACAGAATCCACCAAACCTATGGAAGTGCATGGAGGGAAATAGCAACATTTTTAAAAGTCTTTTAATGTTGACCATCACAACAACTGGTAATACATGGCATTAGTTGAAGTACTGACTTGCTTGGTAATATAAAAATATTGAAAGGAGTACTTGGCAAATACGGCATTGGCAACTGCAATGACAACGGGCGCCTCCTGCTAGAATTCTGCATGGAGCACCAGCTCACCATCACCAACACTATCTTCCAGCAGAAGAACAGTCTGAAGACAACCTGGATGCACCCACGGTCCAAGCACTGGCACCTTATCGACTACATTCTGGTGCGCTAGAGAGACCTTCGAGATGTCTTACACACCCGAGTAATGCCCAGTGCAGAATGTCATACGGATCATCGTCTTGTAGGCTGCAATCTCCGTCTTCACTTTAAACCCACACCCAGGAGAGGAGGTATCCCTCGGAGGAAGTTTCAGGTTGGCAGTCTCCAGTCAGCCGAAGTTAAAGCTGCCTTCCAGGCAAAACTCCAGTCAAGAATTGAGGACCCCAGTTGCCCCACAGACCCTTCTCCAGAAGCACTCTGGGAACACCTAAAAACTACCGTCCTGCAGATCTCTGAAGAAGTCCTCGGGTTCTCCACAAGGAAGAACAAGGACTGGTTTGATGAGAACAATCAAGAGATCCAAGATTTACTGGCGAAAAAGAGATCTGCCTACCAAGCACATCTTGCTCAGCCCTCCTGTCCTGGGAAAAAAGCAACCTTTCGCGCTGCATGTAGCAACCTCCAGCGCAAGCTTCGAGACATTCAGAATGATTGGTGGACCAAGCTTGCAGAGAGAACCCAGCTGTGTGCAGACACTGGTGATTTAAGAGGGTTCTACGAAGCCCTGAAGGCAGTATGTGGTCCATCATATCAGGCTCAGAGTCCCTTGCGTAGTGCAGACGGCCAAGTGCTCCTCACAGACAAGGCATCCATACTGAACCGGTGGTCAGAGTATTTTCAGGTTCTCGTCAGTGCCAACCACGTAGTTCAAGATTCAGCAATCCACCTCACCCCACTTCAACCAGTGAAAACAGAGTTGGATGAGATCCCCACCCTAGAAGAGACTGTTAAAGCCATCAAGCAACTGAAAAGTGGCAAGGCAGCAGGAGTTGATGGAATTCCACCAGAGATCTGGAAGCATGGGGGCACAGTACTACATAGCTCACTTCACAAAGTACTTGTCACCTGCTGGGAACAAGGCAAATTACCACAGGACTTTCGCGATGCAATCATCATCACCCTATACAAGAACAAAGGGGAAAAGTCAGACTGCTCCAACTACCGGGGGATAACCCTGCTCTCCATCGCAGGCAAAATCCTTGCCAGAATACTCCTGAACAGACTGGTGCCCACCATTGCAGAAGAACTCCTCCCAGAGAGCCAGTGCGGCTTCAGAGCTAACAGGAGCACCACCGACATGGTATTTGTTCTCAGGCAGCTCCAAGAGAAATGCAGGGAACAGAACAAGGCTCTGTATGTGACTTTTGTCGACCTTACCAAAGCCTTCGATACCGTTAGCAGGAAAGGCCTGTGGCAAATCTTGGAACGTTTAGGATGTCCCCCAAGGTTCCTCAGCATGATCATCCAGCTACACGAAGACCAGCGAGGCCAAGTCAGACACTGCAACGACCTCTCGGAGCCCTTCCCAATAGGCATAGGTGTAAAGCAAGGCTGCGTTCTCGCACCAACTCTCTTTACGATCTTCTTTAGCATGATGCTTCAAAGAGCCGCAGTAGATCTAGATGATGACGATGGTGTCTACATCCGCTATCGCACCGATGGCAGCCTGTTCAACCTGAGGCGACTAAAGGCCCACTCCAAGACCATGGAAAAACTCATCCGAGAGCTACTGTTTGCTGATGATGCTGCACTCATCTCCCACTCGGTATCAGCTCTGCAGCATATGACGTCCTGCTTTGCAGAGGCTGCCAAGCTATTCGGCCTAGAAGTTAGTCTGAAGAAGACAGAAGTTCTCCACCAGCCTGCACCCCAGGAAGATTATCACCCTCCCTGCATCACTGTGGGTGAATCAGTTCTGAAAACAGTCCAGCAGTTCAGCTACCTGGGGTGCATCATCTCCTCAGATGCCAAGATCAATAAGGAGATTGACAACAGGCTGGCAAAGGCAAACCGTGCCTTTGGCCGACTGCACAAAAGAGTGTGGAGCAACAAGCATCTGAAAAAAGGCACAAAGATCAATGTTTACAAAGCGGTTGTGATGACAACCCTCATCTACGGCTCCGAATCGTGGGTTTTATACCGTCATCACCTGCGACTCCTCGAGCGCTTTCATCAGCGCTGCCTTCGCACCATCCTCAACATCCACTGGAGTGACTTTGTGACCAACACTGAAGTCCTCAAGCGGGCGGAGGTTACCAGTATCGAGGCACTGCTGCTGAAGACGCAGCTGCACTGGGCAGGGCATATTTCTAGGATGGAAAACCACCGCCTTCCCAAGATTGCCCTGTATGGCGAACTCTCCACCGGCCATCGAAATAGAGGGGCACCAAAGAAGAGGTACAAGGACTCCTTGAAGAAATCCCTTGGCACCTGTCACATCAACCATTACCAGTGGTCTGACCTAGCCTCAGATCGCAAAGCATGGAGACACACCATCCACCAGGCTGTCTCTTCCTTTAAGAACGCACGCATAGCTGGTCTTGAGGACAAAAGGAGATTGAGGAAGAATTGCACTGCTACAGCACCAATCCTAAATCAGACTTTTCCCTGCAGCCACTGTGGCCGGACCTGCCTGTCCCGCATTGGTCTTGTCAGCCACCAGCGAGCCTGCAGCAGACGTGGACTATTGCAGCCTTCTTAAATCTTCGTTCGCGAAGCCAAGCCGAAAGAGACTTGCTTGGTAATATAAAAATATTCTGCAGTGAAGGACTGCCTAGTTGGAGCATCTTTAGCCTTCATAAACAATATTTTCTCAATCTGATTGATTAGGAAAGAACTTGAATTATCCAAATGCCTATTTAAGGAGAGCAAGGATAGGGGTGCTTGTCCATCTCCAGTTTACATGTGAGGCAAATTCCTAATTGAACTGCCTTGATGTTTCCTGTCACTCTGAGATCTATGCCAAATACATTTATACCTGCACAGTTCAAAACACAAAAAGGTTTAACTTCAAAATTTAATTTCACATGTATATTCAAATGAAAATCACAAACCACTGATCTAACTTTTATCACATTATATGCACTTTAATCCAAACTTCCCCCTCTTTCTCTTGCAGTAATATGAAGATTCTGAGGATGCATAATCTTAGCAGTATGTTTCACGTAACCATTAAAACTCTTATCTAATAAAATAAACATTCTTGACTCACACAGAGAAACACTCCATGAGAAGAGCTCATATGAATCAGGCAAATACTTTTTTTGGGGGGGAGGGCTTTATTATTTTTATTTTTGGGAGGGGAGGAGGAGATCAGAGTCCTTCATGCATGTCATTCCGCAAAACTGACGCTACAGCCAAGAAGGCCCAAACCAATGTTTCCAGGGTTGCCATAGGGGACAGAGACTGTTGAGGGGGGCATAACTGGCAAATTAGTTCACTTGGACAGAAATTGTCCTCTGAATGAATAGATCTTAGGTCATGTAAGTTTTTAAAGATAATAATCCATACCTCAAATTGTACCCAGAAACTAAGAAATAACTGCTGAAGCTGTTTCAGAATAGGATATACAATAAGGACCAGAAAGGAAAATAAGTACAGAAATAGCTTTAATATAAAGACTCTCTTCTCCGCACAGACTTACAGCAACAATGGCTTAAATAATTTCTAGAACTGCCTTTATTTCTATCTAATCCACAATAAATTTTGGAGTGGATTTTTTGTTGTTGTTGTTCAGTTGCTTGAGGAAGAATCACACTGCTACAGCACCAACCCCAAATCAGACTTTTCCCTGCAGCCACTGTGGCCGGATCTGCCTGTCCCGCATTGGTCTTGTCAGCCACCAGCGAGCCTGCAGCAGACATGGACTACTGCACCCTTCTTAAATCTTCGTTCGCGAAGTCAAGCTGAGAGAGAGAGTGTTCAGTTGCACAGTCGAGTCCGACTCTTTGCGACCCCGTGGACAAGGTCATGCTAGGCCCTCCTGTCTTCCACCATCCTCCAATGTGTGCTCAAATTTGTGTTTGTTACATCAGTAGCACTGTCCAGCTATCTCATCTTTTGCCGTCCCCTTCTTCTGCCTTCTGTCTTTCCTAGCATCACGATCTTCTCCAGGGAGTGCTCCCTTCTCATTTGGTGGCCAAAGTATTTGAGCTTCAGCTTAAGCATCTGACCTGGGTTGATTTCCCTTAGGACTGACTGATTTGACCTTCTTGCAGTCCAAGGGACTCTCAAGAGTCTTCTCCAGCACCACATCTCAAAAGCATCTATTCTTCTGCGCTCAGCCTTCCTTATGGTCCAGCTCTCACAGCCATACATTACTACTGGAAATACCATCACTTTATCTATATGAACTTTTGTTGGCAGAGCGATGTCTCTGCTTTTTATTATACTGCCCAGGTTCACCATAGCCAGATTCACCTCCCAAGGAGCAAACGTCTTTTAATTTCATGGCTACAGTCACCATCTGCAGTGATCTTGGATCCCAGAAATGTGAAGTCTGTCACTACTTCCATGTCTTCCCCTTCTATTTGCCAAGGTTTGATGGGGCCAGATGCCATGATCTTAGTTTTTTTGATGTCGTTTCAAGCCTACTTTTGTGCTCTCCTCTTCCACCCTCAACAAGAGGTTCTTTAGGTCCTCCTCATTTTCTGCCATTAGAGTAGTGTCATTTCCATATCTGAGGTTATTGATGTTTTTCCCAGCAATCTTAATTCCGGCTTGTGCTTCATCCAGGCCAGCATTCTGCATGATGTACTCTGCATATAAATTAAATACGCAGAGTGACAGTATACATCCTTGTCGAACTCCTTTTCCTATTCTAAACCAATCAGTTGTTCCATATCCCGTTCAGCTTCTTGACCTTCATACAGGTTTTTCAGGAGACATGTGAGGTGGTCTGGTACTCCCATCTCTTTAAGGACTTGCCACAGTTTGTTGTGATCCACACAATCAAGGGCTTTAGCATAGTCAATGAAGCAGAAATAGACATTTTTCTGATACTCCCGTGCTTTCTCCATAATCCATCGAATGTTGGCAATTTGATCTCTAGTTCCTCTACCTCTCTGAAACCCAGCTTGAACTTCTGGTAGTTCCCGATCTACATACTGCTGAAGCCTAGCTCGTAGGATCTTTAACATGACCTTGCTGGCATGTGAAATGAGTGCAATGGTGCGATAGTTCGAACATTCCTTGGCATTACCCTTCTTTGGGACTGGAATATAAACTGATCTTTTCCAATCCTGTGGCCACTGTTGTGTTTTCCAAATTTGTTGACATAATGTGTGCATCACTTTAACAGCATCATCTTTTAGGACTTTGAATAGCTCAACTGGAATAACATCATCTCCGCTCGCTTTGTTGTTAGTAATGCTTTCTAAAGCCCATTTGACTTCACTCTCCAGGATGTCTGGCTCAAGGTCATCGATTTCACTGTCATGGTTGTCTGGAACATTGAGATCCTTCTTGTATAATTCTTCTGTGTATTCTTGCCATCTCTTCCTGATCTCTTCTGCTTGTTAGGTCCCTACCATTTTTGTCCTTTATCACGGCCATCTTTGCATGAAACGTTCCCTTGATTTCTTCAATTTTCTTGAATAGATCTCTTGTCCTTCCCATTCTACTATTTTCCTCTATTGCTTTGCATTGTTCCTTCAGGAAAGCCTCCTTATCTCTCCTTGCTATTCTTTGGAAATCCGCATTCAGTTGGGTGAATCTTTCCTTTTCACCTTTGCCTTTCGCTTTTCTTCTTTCCTCAGCTATTTGTAAAGCCTCACCAGACAACCACTTTTCTTTCTTGCATTTCTTTTTTGGGGGGGGGATGGTGCTGATTGCTGCATTCTGTACAATGTCACGAACCTCCGTCCATAGTTCTTCAGGCACTCTGTGACAGCATTGGGCACTTTAAGGAGCCAAAATGCTGAGTCAAAGTTATGTAACTCCAACTATACAAGTTAATGAAATGCATGTGAGTAACATGTGCAGCTAGTTATGTGATTAAGGCATTTGATTGGCTAGCTGCACTATAACAACAGAGGCCAAACTCTCTGTCTCCTGTGGGTTAATGAGAGAGGAGCACGGTGTGGAGGAGTGGAGAGACATTTGGATCAAGACTGTTACTCTGTCGGACTGGATAAAGATATTGATGTATGGACTGGTATGTGTGGACTGCTCTATTGGATTGTGATTCTGTACGGTTGACTTGGCTGGACTGATTACCTGTAAACTGACTATTGGACTGACTCTAACTACTCTTTTGCCCAAACCCAAATATATCTGTTGAAACGGCTTTGTTGAAGTTTGTCTTCTTAGAACTGCAGATGGGGCTGAACTTATCAGGTTACTCAAACCCGAAGAACTTCCCACGCACTGACACTCTGTCTATCAACTCTAGTTCCTTAAACCTATTCTTCACCTACACTGTATATTCATAAGGGATATAATCAAGGTCAAGCCTGAATGGCCTAATGGCTTCCCCAGTTTTCTTCAGTTTAAGCCTGAATTTTGCAATGAGTAGCTCATGATCTGAGCCACAGTCAGCTCCAGGACTTGTTTTCGCTGACTGTAAGGAGCTTCTCCATCTTTGACTGCAGAGTATATAATCAATCTGATTTCTGTGTTGCCCATCAGGTGATGTTCATGTGTAGAGTCACCTTTTAGGTTGTTGGAAGAGGGTGTTTGCTATGACCAGCTTGTTCTCTTGACAAAACTCTATTAGCCTTTGCCCAGCTTCATTTTGTTCTCCAAGGCCAAACTTGTCAGTTGTTCTGGTCACCTTTTGACTTCCAACTTTGGCATTCTAGTCCCCTATGATGAGGAAGACATCTTTTTTTGTTGTTAATTCTAGAAAGTGTTGTAGATCTTCATAGAACTGGTCCACTTCAGCCTCTTCGGCATCAGTGACTGGGGCATAGATTACTGTGATACTGAAGGGTTTGTCTTGGATATAGACCAAGATCATTCTGTCATTTTTGAGATTGTAACCCATTACTGCCTTCCTCACTCTCTTGTTAACTATAAAAGCCACACCATTTCTTCTGCGGTAGTGTTTCCCATTTGCAGGGACGTGACCCAATACCAGGCCATGGAAGCCTCACTACCGGGTCACAAGAAAAGCCAAAGTTAGCCCCACCCCCAACAAAGCTAGCCTTGCCCCCAGCAAAGCTAGCCATGCCCCGTCTCTGTGTTGTACAGAGAGAAGCTGGGCTGCCTCTCCTTCCTTCTCCCCCGCTCCCAGTGTTTGAGAGAAAAGCTGGCATCCACTGACACTTTAGACTCACGAAGTGTCTTTCAAGGTATGAGCTTTCATGTGCCTTGCAGTATGTTCTTTTGGGGAGATTTCGCCAGGAGGCCTGTGTGGCAAAGAAGGCGTGTGTGTGTTTTCAGCCAGGAGGGGCAGGGAGTGGGCATTCCAGTAGCTGGTTTTTTTTTTTTACCAAATGACCCCTGGGCAGAATTTTTGCTGGCTGGGGTCATCTGATGGTGAGGAAGGTTTTTTTTTTCTTTGCCCTTCCCCCTTCTTTCTTTCCCTGCAAGTGATACTCTGTCTGTATTCTTGGTGCTGGGAGTGGGGAAGCAACAGTGGGAGGGCTTCTAGTAGACATTCTGGTGCTTTTTGGGCATTGTATGAGGGAATTTTGGACTGGATAGTCCACTGGCCTGATCCAACATGGCTCCTCTTATGTTTATGTTCTTTCTTTCTTTCTTTCTTTCTTTCTTTCTTTCTTTCTTTCTTTCTTTCTTTCTTTCTTTCTTTCTTTCTTTCTTTCTTTCTTTCTTTTCATTTTTACTGGATGAAACTTTTCTGTTCATCATACTGTTGTTGCAGACATAGGAGCTCTGCCAATGAAAAGTTGGCACCCCCTGTTGTAGCCAGCTGGCCTTCTATGAGATTTCTGTGTGAGTAAATGAGAGTGAGAGGTGTGGGGCAGAAAAAGATTATTGGAGATCTCTGTGGTATATCTCAACTGCACTGGAAGTGATGATACTATGGACTTGGCACCATTTTACTGGTCCTGCTTGTAACAGCTGTCTGACACCAAAATTAAACTCCTCCTGTAGATATTAAAAAGGATGAAAGAAGTTCACTGGGTAAGTGTCTGCACAACAGGTTGCTTTTAAAGGAATGGGAAACACAGCCAGTAAAAAGCTGCAAGCCCCTCATAAATATCCTTTTTTGGATAACTGCAGAAAAGCTTGTATGAACTTCATATGACTTGAAATTAATTCATTATTTGCAGTACAATTCTCTGCTACCTTTCACAGCAATTTCCCACTGTTTCAACCAAAGAAAAGTACGAAAAATAGCTGTTGAAAGATTTTCTTGAAACCAAGCAAGCTTGGTTGTAGCTTGAGGCAGGGTTCCGGTAATAGCAGCTGAAGGAAGGGCCTACTAAATGTGTCAGCTTATTTTGAGGTAGAGCAGCTGCCAGGGCCCAGTGTGGGTGGTACACAGTGCTGCCATTCCTGATGGCAAATGGCAACAGCACTCCCAGCTGCATACACTGGCCAGTGCTGTTGAGGAAATAGTGTGTAGGTGGTGCAGGCAATTGAACATGGGCATTAGGAGTGCTTGAAAGCTGGAGAACAACACACAAACAGATAGGTGCATGCAGGTGTGGGAGTGGAAAGAAAGGGCCACCCACTTTCCACCCCCATTTTGACTCAGTATGAGTTTCAGAGAGATTTTTCTGAAAATGAATTTACTTCAGAAGAGGCAGGTTTGGGGGAGTGCTCTGGAAGTGACATCACAGGAAGATGTGGAGTTTTGGTTCAGTGTGCTCCGGAAGTGACATCACTTGGCCCTTGACACGACAGGAAATGACATAATTCCTGTCTCCCGGCTCCACCCCCAAAGTCTCCTGGCCCCACCTCCAAATTTTAGTGGGCCACGAAGGAGAAGTGTAAAAATAACTGGGCCATGGGAAAGAAAAGTTTGGAAAACCCTATTCTACGGGACTCTTGCCCACAATAATAGATGTAGTGATCCTCTGAGTTAAATTCACGCATTCCTGTCCATTTTAGTTCAGTGATTTCCAAGATGTCAGTGTTCAGTCTTGCCATCTCTTGTTTGACCATATCTAGCTTATCTTGATTCATAGATTTTACATTCCACGTTCTGATGCAGTATTGTTCTTTGCAGCATTGGACTGTTCTTTCACCATCAGACATATCCACAGCTGAGTGTCCTTTCGGCTTTGGCCCAGCCGATTCACTCTGTGGTTACTTGAATGTTCTTCCCCAGTAGCATATTGGGTAACTTCTGATCTGAGGGGCTCATCTTCCAGCACTATATCTTTTAGCCTTTTGTTTCTGTTCATGGGGTTTTCTTGGCAAGGATACTGGAGTGGTTTGCCATTTCCTTCTCCAGTGGATCACATTTAGTCTGGATTCTCAGCTGTGGCCTGCCCATCTTGGGTGGCCCTGCATGGCATAGCCCACAGACTCATTGAACTGTGCAAGCCCTCTCGTCACGACAAGGCAGTGGATTAGCATGTGGTAAATCCAGAACCATCTAAATAACTGACCAGAAACAAGCAAGGAAAGTGTTGCAAACATAATAAAGTGTACCAGTTCATCCTAGTATACAAGGGGACAGCTGTAGTTTGCACTATTAAAATATATTTGTTGTCTTTGAGGGAAGTTCCATGTGCATCCCATTACAGTAGTCCAGCCTCAAGGTTAAGGGGCCACAGATCACTATGACTAGATTGGTTGATTCTAGGACAACTGCAAATAATTTAAAAAGCCAATTTATCCAATAAGAATTCTGTGTCACGGATTGTCCAAGAAGTCTTTTTATGACCATGAATGATATTTTTATACTACCTGGTTTAAATGGATCACTCTTTCCTTAGAAAATCAGTTGCAAACAAACATCAACACTGTCTTATCTGGATTCAACTTCAGCTTGTTCTGCCTCAGCAACTTTCACATGGTGTCTATGTTTTGGCATGGAAATAGCAGATTCTGTAGCTTTGTTAGCAAAAGTACCATAAAATGATATCCATTCGACTTTAGCTTATGACGAGGTCAAAGCCTTTAAGAGAACAGAAAGTGGGTTCATATCAAGTTGGCCTTGTATATTTAAAAATGCTGGCTGATTTAACCCTGCAGATTTTGGCCTTCAGTACTTATCCTTCTCTTCCCATATAATTTATTACTCAGGGTGTTTTCTAACCTGTAATTTCAACTCTGGTTTGGAAGCTTTCGGCCTAATAGACAAGCAGAGACTTTGTTCTTTCACTTGTTACTGAAGTTGTTTTTCTCATTTTTTTTCCAGTGTTCCTGCCAAGCTGAAAATGAACTGTCTATTATTTGTATATTTGCAAATGTGGAGCCAGGCAACAGACGCGTACAGGTAGCAAATGGTTTTTACCTCTAAATTTGGAAATTTAAAAAGCCAATTGTTTTAATGAATATTATTGCTTCAGTGTATGTACTTCATAGTAATACTAAGTTAACCAATTCTTTTCTTTTCTCCCCAGGCCATGGTAAGTGAGATTTTTGGGCTCAGGAACAGCAGGCTTATCTTCTGCATTTCCATCATCTCCTACGTGTTAGGAGACATGCGTTCAGAGCACCCAGTCAGAGAACATGAACAGTGGAGAAGAAGTTCAAAGGATCAGCTGTGGGAAGATCACTTCAAATAAATGCCATTTAGCAAATCTGCCCTCTGTATGCCTTTTTATCTTTTAATTCCATACTAACCCTCCTGTTTCTTTACATATACCCACCCATCTCCCCTGAGCTGGAATAACCCTTTCCAAGCTCTCATGGCTGTATCAAAGCTAGCAGAGAATAATATTCTCACTAGGAATAAGGCTCATTATGAAGGGAAATACAATGGGCTCTAGAAAAAATCTCTGGGCAAGTGCCCCCCACCCTTGCTGTCTTCCCACCCACCCAAGTGAAGGCACTCACTCACCCCTCCCTTGGTGTCTACTCATCCACCCCCAAGCTTCCCACCCCACCCTCTCCAACTACCACCCACCCCCAAACACCTCTTTCTTTCACCACACAAACTTGGCACACCACTACTCCCCCCACCATGACTCACACCCCTTGCTGTCTTCCCACCCACCCCCAGCTAAAACAGTTGCTGACTTCCCCCCACCCCTCGCATGTGTGTGTGTCCCCCTGTGTCTGTGGTGGCTCAAAGCCTGAAAGAGGCCCAGAATGAAGATCAGGAAGAATAACTGTGGAGGGTATGGGGGGGGGGCATGGCAACATTCACATAGACACTGAAGCTCAGCATTCCTTTTGTTTGCAGTGCATTCTTGCAGCCATTTCCTGTCACATTCAGTCTTGTCGTATTTAGCATACGCTTGTGACATGATCTGGTTTTTTTTCCCCTGACTTGGTTGTGTTATGGTATAATACAGAGACTGCACCTCAAGATGGCCTTTTTCTGTAGAGGAATTGATCTGACTTCAGCTTTCCATCTCCTTCCCCCTCTGTAGCCTCTACCTAGGAAAAATATAGTCCCTTCCAACTCTATTATTCAGTGTATGAATCATGTTGCAAACAAGGTGATGTTGTTGTGCTTAATTGTATTTAGTTATGGAAGTATATAACTGAGGGCAATCATATAGTTTATCATATTTAATTATGGAAGTATATAACTGAGTAGCTCTCTCTCACTGCCCTTACTCTGAATATGGGAGAAAGACAACACATATCCTCATTAATTAACTGTGTGATCTCTGTCTTGATTTGCTGTGCCATACTGATAGTTTATTTATTTACTTAATTTAGAGAACATCTTTCTTGTTGATGCTCAAGAAGGACTAGAAATGAAGTAAATAAATATTACCTAGCAGCACAGTATGGCAAGATTTTCATAAAATCTAATTATATCTCTTTCCTGAGAACAAAAATCTTAGCTGAACTGAGTCCATTGGAAATTATTTAATAAAGTCTATTTTTCTTTCACCCGAAGTGTTTCAATTAGAAATTTCCCTTTATTCAAGCAGACTGACTTTGTACAATGGAAGCCATTCCAATTTTTTGCCTTTACGGTAAATATCTGCTTTTAACCTGTTTGGTACTTAATAAGTTAACCTAAGAATAATACCATAGTGGGAACACAATATAATGCTTCTTTTGTTTCAATTTAGGGCACCCTTTTCCCCATACACTCTTGCCAGTTTCCTCCAATGTAGATGTGATCAGCTTCTCAGAAGACCATGACCTTTACCTTCGTTTTTAACAAGATAACCATTAGTTCATAATACAACATTTTCTTTTGAAAAGATACCAGCACAGGTACCAGAGCAGCTCAGATACTGTCACATCAAAACTGAGACTAGGTTTTTTGAGTGGAGATAAAAATATGGCAATAATATTGATACAGGGAGCAATTAAAATATATTGAACTGCAAAACAAATAAACCACAACAGAAAGGATGAAGTTGTTCTGATTTTTATTAGTCATATTAGGCTAACAATATAAAATTGCCCATGGGTTTACAAGTGTATAATTCCATTCAGGTTTGGATCACTAAAGACCTGATTGATTTCTAAATTAAGATGTAATATGAAGGATACTTCGGTAAAACCATCTAGTGGTTTAAACAAGTTAAAGAATTCATACACTCCAGGAAAAGGTAATGAATTCAGCAGTGGTGAGAATGGTACAATAACACTTGTTTCATAAGTGAATAAAGTGTCTGTCTGCTGATCCAGTGCAGCATCTCATACCACAACATTGCCCCCCAAGTTGGAATAAAAAGTCAGACGCAAGGTATTGGGTATAACTAAGGGCCTCTTTCTTTCTTTCTTTCTTTCTTTCTTTCTTTCTTTCTTTCTTTCTTTCTTTCTTTCTTTCTTTCTTTCTTTCTTTCTTTCTTTCTTTCTTTCTTTCTTTCTTTCTTCCCATTTATATCCCGCCCTCTCCGCAAGCGGACTCAGGGCGGCTTACAACATTATAAAAACAATCAATCCAATAAAACATATAAAACCATAATTTACATATATTAACTTAAAAACCATTCTATAGCGCTATTTCAGTCCAGTATAGGCGGTATTGACTTCTCGACCAAGATCGCCAGCATTCTGTAGGATGTCCGGTGGCAGCCTTTTTTCAATCAAACTGCAAAAGCCTGTTTGAACAATTCGGTCTTACAGGCCCTTTAAGTATAAGTAATAAACAGCAAGGGCTAACTGAAACTGCATCCTGGTCAGGACCAGGAGCCTCAACAGACATCTCCCCTGCCATTCAATGGGTGAGAGACCCAGCCCCCAGCCGAAGCTGTATGCCACAGCTTCCACCAGGTCAGCTCAGCATGAAAGCAAGCCCCAGAGGGTCCTATTGGTGCATGTGTGTGCAGAGTGAGGAACTGAGATACGTACAATAGTGAGCTCCGGTAAGGAAGTGAGCCAGACACCTGCACCTAGTATTAAAACAGTGTATTTACAAGCTATATACAAAGTAACTAGTGCAGTGACAAACATGGCTCTCAGTGACAAAGTGCTCCGCCAGCATTTACCTCTCCAGTGAGAGAACTATACACAGGTAATGCAGTCCTTATATATTTACATCAGCCAATCAAGGCAGTCCATAATCTTGCTGACTCCAGCAGGTACTTTCCCCTTGTCCTTGTCCAGCCAGAACCGGCTTGCTGACAAGGCCACTCTGACCTGACCTGTCAGTTAGAGCTCCTGCTGGCATGTTGCACCTGTCAGGCTGTGTAAAGGAGGACTCCTTATACCAACAGGTCCAACCACCAGACGCACATCTCAATGGAAGGCACCCTCCAGTCAAGCCTCAAAAGATGGTCTGCATTCTCCCACCCTGGGCCATTTAACCCAAAGGTTGATCCTGCCAGATCCCTAACCCCAAGAGAGGATGCTTTTTGGTCCTCCCCTAGCTACACAGTACCATAAACACAGTAAAACCTGCCAAACTAAAGTGACCAGCCTATTTAACAGCACCTCCCTATAGCCAAATCCACAATCCACGGACCTGCTATATAGGGTAGGCGAAAAAACACTCCAGCAAAACTGCCAATCAGCTGGGGAGCAAAAAAATGTCTACCTGGCCCCAGACTATGAAACGACCAGCACTTGCCTACATAACAAACAGGGCGAGAGGGCCAATCGTCAGTAAAACTGCTGTAGGGGGCAGATGGTACTGCCGTTACTGCAGCAAGCCCCACCCCCTCAAAAACATGCCCAAACGGGCAGTAGAAATCCTCCCTTCTCCTTCCAGGGAGGCAAAGATGTCCCTTCAGCCAAGCAGCAATGCTGCTGGCTGCTAGAGATGAATTATGCTGATATTTCAGGCAGAAACCCTGGTACAAATGTTTCAACTCAGACTATGAACTGAACGCAAATAATGTTCCAAAGTGAAATTAGATCTCACTGTACCTGACCCTGTTTAGCTTGTAATAACAGCAGATTTTAAACATGGCTACTAGTATAGTAGAACTGACCTTTTGAAAACTGACCTCAATACTACTTCACCTTTGTAAGCCTTTGAGAGAAGACTCTTTGCTACTCCAGGAATAACATGCCGTCCTTAGGAAAGTTATGCTGGTGGTGAGAATTGCTGTGATATTATGATCCATGTCTTATTCGCCTCTAAAGTTTAATTGGGCAGCTCCTTCCTGTGCCAGCTAAAAAAGTTGATCTGTCTGCAGCTTCACCTTTTCATGGCAATATATTTGTTGGGTTGCATACAAGCTCTTTGCTACAGGGAAAGAATGGATATACAGTATTTAATAAATGTGGAACAGGAAAACACACTTTCCATGTAATTTTAAACAGTCTAGAAAATAGCTACATCCTTACTCTTATATAAATACTTAACACAAATTCACCTTTTTTGGCTTAAAACAGAATTGCTTCAGTTTGAAAACCTATTTTCTGGCATGGGTTCTCCCTACTAGGAACAAATTTCAGTTGTCATATTTCCATCTGTATTAATGATATTTGATAGAATTTTTACTGTCAAAACATGTTTGCTTTGCATGAATGGTATAAAAATGATGTATACAGTCTAGCATAAAACATACATATAGAGGATCACCAACAATGAATGTGTCACGCTTTTAAACTTTTTTGTACTTAAAAGTTTGGACATAAAGAAATGGAAAGCAGCATAGTGTCATGGGTGCTGGGGACCCTTCAGAGGAAGTTGAGTCTGATGAGGAAACTGTGCCCCTGCCACCTGCACCAGTGCCCCTGCCTCCTGCTGGAGAAGATCCCAGCCCCCCTGCCTCGCCCTCTCGGGTGGCTCGTGTGCGTGACCGCCTCCGGCAGGACCTCAGGGATCGGAGGAGGGCGGCACGCTCACAAGCAAGACGCTCCCTGAGCCCTGAGTTCTGAGAGGATTCTGGCCCTTCTAAGAGCAAGGATGCTTGAGTGGTAACAGGATCCTGGCTGCCTCCCTGAGCCAGCAATTAGCCCAAACGGGCAACAGCCAGCAGAGGGCTATATAGCTGTGGGCTTTGGGAGGAAGCTTTGTGGAAGCAACTAGTCATCTCCCTGACATTCTAGCATCCACTCCGGCTTGACTTTGGTTCCTGACTCCCTGACTTTGGCTTTGGACTTCTGGACTCCCTGACCTCGGCTTCTGGACCTCAGACCTGCGATACTTCTACAGTGATTCGGATTTGGCGCCTCGGACCCTCCTGCTTACTGGCTACAGACCTCGGACTGCCTCTGGACTTTGCCTGACCCGGCCCCAGCCGTGACAGATTGCTTCCACCCACAAACACCCACTCCACAGGATGGATGCTGAAGCAAGTGAAACCACAGAACTACTGGCTGCGCTCCAAGCCCAGGTACAGCAGCTAACACAGGCAGTAGTGCACTTGCAGCAACAACCTGCGGCCAGTGCTCCAGCCAAGTGCCCAGTTCCCCCACCTGACAGATTTGGGGGTGCCGTGGAAGAATTTCCTGCCTTCCTAGCACAGTGTCGGCTGTACTTTGAACTGAGAGCACGGGACTTCCTCAATGACAAAACCAAGGTGTGTTTCGTCATCAGTCTGTTAAAGGGGCAGGCGGCCAAATGGGCCACACCCTTACTGGTCGCGTCCTCTCCCCTACTGACTGATTACCAGGGGTTTGAGGCCCACCTGTCTGCTGCTTTCTCAAACCCAGTCCAAGCAGCCACAGCCAACCGGAAGATCAGGGCACTGAAACAAGGCAACTCCTCGGTGGCTCAATATGCCACTGAATTCAAGCTCCTGACCCAGGACTTGGCGTGGAATGAGGCTGCCCAGATGGACCAGTTTACTGAGGGGTTGGCAGAGGAGGTCCTGGATGAACTGGCCAGGGTGGAGCAGCCACCCACGCTCCAAGAACTTATCACCCTCTGCCTCCGCATCGATGGCCGCCTGGAAAGTCGCCGCCAAGCCAAGACCAGAGGGCGCCAGCTCCCTGCACCGTGCTACCTGGCTCCTCGCCCGTCCCCAGCTAGTACCAGCACCAAGGATGAGCCTATGCAGCTTGGAGCTGCTCGACCCCGCCTGACCCCAGAGGAAAAGACCAGACGCCGCACGCAGAATCTGTGCCTCTACTGCGGCACGGCAGGCCACTATGCCTCTGGCTGCCCTGCTAAGCATCGGATACCTGGACCTTCGCTGCCACCGCCGCCAAAAGGGCAGCCCCAGGCGTAAGTGGACCCCCCAGCCTGGGGCGACTAGCTGGGTCCTCCGAACAGCGGGCTGATACCCCAGGGCCATTCCTGCTACCAGTCAAACTCCGTCTGCCTGACGAACGCTGGCTGTTCGTGTATGCCATGCTGGACTCGGGAGCGGCCCACTGTTTTATAGATGCCGCCTTTGTGAAGCAGCACCAGATCCCTGTGCAGACAAAAGGGATTCCGTCGCTGGTGGAGGCTATTGACGGGCGCCTCCTCCGTTCTGGCCCCGTCACCCAGGAGACCTGTCCCATCACCTTCCACGTCCAGCAGCACCAAGAACAGCTGCGGTTTGATGTCGCCCGCATGCCTCGCTTCCTGCTGATTCTAGGCCTTTCCTGGCTGAAGCTGCACAACCCCATCATGGACTGGGCCCAGCAGGAACTACGCTTCCGAGACCCATGCCCCCATCTGACTCCTCCCACCACTCTAGCAGCTGGCATCCCGAGTGGTGGTCCTCAGCTCCCTCAGAAGTATGTGGACTTTGCTGATGTCTTCGAAGAGACAGGAGCTGATCAGCTTCCCCCTCACCGGCCCTACGACTGTGCCATTGATTTGGTACCTGGGGCACCACTCCCGGTGGGGCGTCTGTACCCAATGTCAGAGCCGGAGTTGGCAGCTCTGCGAGACTTCCTGGACAAGAACCTGAAACGCGGATTCATCCGACCCTCAACCTCTCCCCTATCTGCTCCAGTGCTCTTCGTGAAGAAGAAAAGTGGGGAGCTCCGGCTGTGCAATGACTACCGGGCCCTGAACAAGATCACCATCCGCGACCGGTACCCTCTACCACTGATCCCTGAACTCTTGGATCGCCTAAAGGGGGCCCAAATCTACACCAAGCTGGACCTCCGTGGAGCGTATAATTTGGTGCGCATACGGCCCGGAGACGAATGGAAGACCGCGTTTGGGACCCGATACGGGCAGTACGAGCACCTGGTAATGCCCTTCGGACTGACCAATGCCCCCGCTGTCTTCCAGAGGTTCATGAATGACATATTCCGGGACCTGCTCGACCGCTTCGCGATCATATACCTGGATGACATCCTAATTTACTCCCGCAATCCTGCCCAGCACGCCGAGCACGTCCGCCAGGTCCTGCAGCGCCTACGAGCCCATGGTCTCTACGCCAAGCTGGAGAAGTGCGACTTCGACCTGCGCTCCGTCGAGTTCCTTGGGCACATCGTGTCACCGCAGGGGATCCTCATGGACCCGAAAAAAGTAGAAGCGGTCCTGACCTGGCAGGCTCCTCAGAATCGCAAAGACCTGCAGCGGTTCCTCGGTTTTGCCAACTACTATCGGCAATTCATCCCGGCCTACGCATCCCTGACCACACCCCTGACTCAACTACTCCGCCCCAAAGAACCCTTCCACTGGTCCCCAGAGGCCGATAACGCCTTCTCCACCCTGAAGACTTGCTTTGCCACCGGGCCACTCCTGAGATACCCCGACCCCCAGCTTCCCTTTACGGTGGAAGCTGATGCCTCCAACGTGGCCCTGGGAGCAGTGCTGTCCCAGCGCGAGGAGCCGTCCCAGCCACTACAGCCCTGCGCCTATTACTCGCGGCAGCTCACTGCTGCAGAGAGGAACTATACCATCTGGGAGAGGGAGTTGCTCGCGATCAAGGCGGCGTTTGAGGTTTGGCGACATTACCTCGAAGGGGCTCGCCACCCTGTTCAAGCGCTCACCGATCACCGGAACTTGGAACACCTCCAGACCACCCGCCGTCTCAACCAGCGCCAGATCCGGTGGTCCCTATTCTTCTCTCGCTTCGACTTCCGGATCTCCTACATCCCCCATACCCAGAACCGGAAAGCAGACGCGCTCTCCCGGAAACCGGAATACGCCCCTGCCTCAACTGAGACCGCGCCTGCTGCTCCAATCCTGCCGCCCTCAGTATTTGCAGCCACCTCCACTTCACCAGCACTCGTGGAGGACATTCGGGCTAGCCAGGCCAATGATCCCTGGGTCCAGCAACACCTCCAGGCTCTCCAAGATGACCCAACAGGGGAGTTCACGACTCGAGGCGGCCTCTTGCTACACCGCGAACGCCTCTATGTGCCGCCCGGGCCCTTGCGGGCAGAAGTGCTACGCCTGACCCACGACTCGTTACCCGCCGGGCACTTTGTACAGCATAAGACCACCCACTTGCTGACAAGGGAATTCTGGTGGCCACGAGTTCGCGCTGATGTTGCCCGCTATGTCAGCTCCTGTGACGTCTGCCGACGGGCCAAAGACATCCCAGCCAAACCCTCAGGGTTGCTGCAGCCCTTGCCCACATCTTCAGGACCCTGGGATACCATCTCGATGGACTTCATCACGGAACTTCCACGCTCCAAGGGTCAGACTTGTATCTGGGTGGTCGTCGACCTATTTACCAAGATGGCCCACTTTGTTCCGTGCCCGAAACTCCCCACAGCTCAGGAGACGGCCCAGCTTTACCTGCAACACATCTTTCGTCTGCATGGACTCCCAGCCCATCTGATCTCCGATCGGGGCCCTCAGTTCTCCTCTCGGTTCTGGCAAGCCCTCCATTCCAGCCTGGGTACTCGAGTGCACCTGTCCTCGGCCTACCACCCACAGACAGATGGCCAGACAGAGCGCACCAATGCCACGCTAGAGCAATATCTCCGCTGTTACACCTGTTACCAGCAGGATGACTGGACCACTCTATTGCCCCTAGCGGAGTTTGCATACAACAACGCGGTCCATTCATCCACCCAAATGACCCCGTTTGCTGCAACCTACGGGTACCACCCTCGGTTCTTCCCAGCGATCCTACCACCCACGAATGTCCCCGCCGTCGATGCCTACCTGCAAGAACTCCGTGCCAGCCAAGACTTGCTCCGAGAGCAGCTACAGCAAGCCAAGGAGGCATATAAACGGGCTGCAGACCGAAAGAGGCAAGAAGGCCCTCCAGTGCAGCCGGGGGATCAGGTGTGGCTCTCAACTCGCTACCTGCGCCGGCCTGGTCGGTCTCACAAGCTGGATGCACGGTTCATTGGACCCTACCCCGTCGTTGAACAAATAAACCCCGTCGCCTTCAGGCTCCAGTTGCCACCTCACCTCCGCATTCACCCCGTGTTTCATCGCTCCCTCCTTGTTCCGGCTGCACCCCCTGACCCAGCTCGGACTCCTTCCCCACCGCCGCCACCACCAGTGTTGGTGGATGACGAGGAAGAATATGAGGTGCGCCAGATCCTGGACTCCCGGTACCATCGTGGAGGCCTCCAGTACCTGGTGGACTGGGAGGGATACGGCCCAGAAGACCGGTCTTGGGAGCCCGAGGACAATCTTCATGCCCCGGACTTGGTGCACCAGTTCCACAACGACCACCCCGACCTTCCAGGTCCCTCGACGGAGGGGGGGCCCTGGGGGGGGATAGTGTCATGGGTGCTGGGGACCCTTCAGAGGAAGTTGAGTCTGATGAGGAAACTGTGCCCCTGCCACCTGCACCAGTGCCCCTGCCTCCTGCTGGAGAAGATCCCAGCCCCCCTGCCTCGCCCTCTCGGGTGGCTCGTGTGCGTGACCGCCTCCGGCAGGACCTCAGGGATCGGAGGAGGGCGGCACGCTCACAAGCAAGACGCTCCCTGAGCCCTGAGTTCTGAGAGGATTCTGGCCCTTCTAAGAGCAAGGATGCTTGAGTGGTAACAGGATCCTGGCTGCCTCCCTGAGCCAGCAATTAGCCCAAACGGGCAACAGCCAGCAGAGGGCTATATAGCTGTGGGCTTTGGGAGGAAGCTTTGTGGAAGCAACTAGTCATCTCCCTGACATTCTAGCATCCACTCCGGCTTGACTTTGGTTCCTGACTCCCTGACTTTGGCTTTGGACTTCTGGACTCCCTGACCTCGGCTTCTGGACCTCAGACCTGCGATACTTCTACAGTGATTCGGATTTGGCGCCTCGGACCCTCCTGCTTACTGGCTACAGACCTCGGACTGCCTCTGGACTTTGCCTGACCCGGCCCCAGCCGTGACACATAACTGTATATGGAAGATAGAGAAGCTAAGCAGGGTCATTCCTGGTAAGTACTTGAATGAGAGACACCAAGGAAGACTCTGCAGATGAAGGCTATAGCAAACCTCTGCTTCTCACTTGACTTAAAAGTCCCTTGTTGGGGTCACCATAAGTCAGCTGTGACTTGACAGTACTTTACACACACACACACACAACTATTCATTAGTATCCCCCCACTCAGCTTTGCTTTTCACTTTTGGATTTATTTCCACTGGGTTTAAGGAAAAATAAATATCTGGATGTAACTTCTTTCCCATTCCATTAGGATGACTTTCTCAACACCACACCCCTCACCTGAGGGGTCACCCCATGTTGAAAGGAGCAAGCACCAACCCCGTTTTACAAGCCTTTAATATTCCCTTGCCCGGCTGGCACAGGAAGGAATCTGAAAACTAGGAAAGTGGGTAGCATGGAAGAATGAGAAGTGTTGATGATTGCAAGTCATAAGAATGGAAATAAAGTTAAAGGACAGAAGCAGAGATTTTGTTTGAACATCCTGAGAGAAACAAGCAAACAAGTCTAAAGATGACATCTAGAAACTCTAAGACAGATATGACAGTGTTGATGACTATAGCTACTGCAATGGGAGACAGATAGAAGGGCACATGGGTCAGGAGCTTCTACTGTTCTCTATGTCTTATTATTTCTCTGTCTCTTGCTCAGTATTTAATGAGTGTGCGTGCATGGTAGGACTCTCATGTAAATGAAAATTATTGTGGCAAGCTCATTTTGAAGTTGTCAGCATCTCTAATTAATATAATATTTGGGATGTGTGCTGGCTGGCCACTCTGGCAGAGATTCCATCAGTAGACAGCCACTTAGTAAAAGAGGGATGGAGAACAAGTTCTTTCTCTCAGACAGTCTGGTCAAATGTCACCTGACCCCTCCCCTTCCAGACCATTAACAGCCAATCATAATGCAAAGGAGAAGAAAGTGTTAGTGGTGAGACCCCTCCTCTCACTGAAGGGTAGTTTGTAGACAGAAAACCCATAGACATCTTTCCTAATTTATATATATCAGCTCAAATACATAACAAGCTGTGCAATGCATTACCCGACCTAAAAATGACAGAAAATGGGTGTCAGCTAGGACAAATCAAGCCGTATGGTTTAGATGTATGGGAAAAGAGCAGCAACCTCCTCCCCACCCTAAAGAGATGCATAGTTTTGGACAATGGGTCTCCCAAGATAGAGGTTCCCATCTTGGAGTAATCTTGTTAAAATCCAGCCTCATTCCCCACCCTGGCCCATTTAGCTTAATTATGCAACACTGAATACTATTCACAAAACTTGATAGTTTCATTATTATTATTCATTAAATTTATTACCCCTCCTTAAAGGGCTCAGGGTGATGCACAATAAGTTAAAATACACTGAAAATTGATTTACAATAAATTTACAATAAAACAATAGAATCTAACAATAGTCTAAAATGGCATTTCACTCTCTCCTTCGGTTGGATCAGTGAACAGACATAGAGGAGGTCATAATGAGAGCTGTGTGAGCTGTTGATGCCCTCAGCCATAGGCCTGGTAGAACATTTCTATTTTACATGCCCCGAAAAACCAAGTTTTGTCTGGTATTCAGAGGCTCATCAAGAAACATTAATAGTATAGAATAGAGGAATATCTCACCAAATGTTTGGGGTTTTTTTTAAAAAAATGATACTATCATGATCTTCTTTACTTGTAAAGTAATTAAGGTTCATAATTTATATATGGGTTTAGCATTCTATGTGATTTTATAGCAGCTCTTTCAATGGAATTGAAACTTTAAAAGGGGTAAATACACTGAGATGAGGAGGCATGTGAGGAAGAAACTGAAAGGAAAGGTACATACGGTCAAAACCCTTGAGAAAGCTTGGACGCTATTTAAAACTATAATCCTAGAAGCTCAGATAAAATACATACCACAAGTTAGGAAAGGCACAAACAGGCATAAGAAAAGGCCTGCGTGGTTAACAAACAAAGTAATGGAAGCTGTAAAAGGTAAGAAGGACTCCTTTAAGCGGTGGAAAACCAGTCCAAGTGAGATTAGTAAAAGGGAACACAGGCTGTGGCAAATCAAATGCAAGACTGTGATCAGGCAGGCAAAAAGGGACTATGAGGAGCATATTGCAAAAAACATAAAGACCAACAATAAAACTTTCTTCAAATATATTAGAAGTAGGAAACCAGCCAGGGAGGCAGTGGGGCCCTTGGATGACCATGGGGTAAAAGGATTACTGAAGGAGGATAGGGAAATGGCTGAAAAGCTAAATGAATTTTTTGCCTCCGTCTTCACTGTAGAAGACGAGAACTTTTTGCCCGCCCCAGAACCACTAATTTTGGAAGGGGTGTTGAAAGACCTGAGTCAGATTGAGGTGACAAATGAGGAGGTCCTACAACTGATAGACAAATTAAAAACTAATAAGTCACCGGGTCCGGATGGCATACATCCGAGAGTTCTGAAGGAACTCAAAGTTGAACTTGTGGATCTTCTAACAAAAATCTGTAATCTTTCATTGAAATCTGCCTCCATTCCTGAGGACTGGAAGGTAGCAAATGTCACCCCCATCTTTAAAAAAGGTTCCAGAGGAGATCCGGGAAACTACAGGCCAGTCAGTCTGACTTCAATACCGGGAAAGTTGGTAGAAACCATTATCAAGGACAGAATGAGTAGGCACATTGATGAACACGGGTTATTGAGGAAGACTCAGCATGGGTTCTGCAAGGGAAGATCTTGCCTCACTAACCTGTTGCATTTCTTTGAGGGGGTGAACAAACATGTGGACAAAGGAGACCCGATAGATGTTGTTTACCTTGACTTCCAGAAAGCTTTTGATAAAGTTCCTCATCAAAGGCTCCTTAGAAAGCTTGAGAATCATGGAGTAAAAGGACAGGTCCTCTTGTGGATCAAAAACTGGCTGAGTAATAGGAAGCAGAGAGTGAGTATAAATGGGCAGTCTTCGCAGTGGAGGACGGTAAGCAGTGGGGTGCCGCAGGGCTCGGTACTGGGTCCCATGCTTTTTAACTTGTTCATAAATGATTTAGAGTTCGGAGTGAGCAGTGAAGTGGCCAAGTTTGCGGATGACACTAAATTGTTCAGGGTGGTGAGAACCAGAGAGGATTGTGAGGAACTCCAAAGGGATCTGTTGAGGCTGGGTGAGTGGGCGTCAACGTGGCAGATGCGGTTCAATGTGGCCAAGTGCAAAGTAATGCACATTGGGGCTAAGAATCCCAGCTACAAATACAAGTTGATGGGGTGTGAACTGGCAGAGACTGATCAAGAGAGAGATCTTGGGGTCATGATAGATAACTCACTGAAAGTGTCAAGACAGTGTGCGTTTGCAATAAAAAAGGCCAATGCCATGCTGGGAATTATTAGGAAGGGAATTGAAAACAAATCAGCCAGTATCATAATGCCCCTGTATAAATCGATGGTGCGGTCTCATTTGGAGTACTGTGTGCAGTTCTGGTCGCCGCACCTCAAAAAGGATATTATAGCTTTAGAGAAGGTGCAGAGAAGGGCAACTAGAATGATTAAAGGGCTGGAGCACTTTCCCTATGAAGAAAGGTTGAAACGCTTGGGACTCTTTAGCTTGGAGAAACGTCGACTGCGGGGTGACATGATAGAGGTTTACAAGATAATGCATGGAATGGAGAAAGTAGAGAAAGAAGTACTTTTCTCCCTTTCTCACAATACAAGAACTCGTGGGCATTCGATGAAATTGCTGAGCAGACAGGTTAAGACGGATAAAAGGAAGTACTTCTTCACCCAAAGGGTGATTAACATGTGGAATTCACTGCCACAGGAGGTGGTGGCGGCCACAAGTATAGCCACCTTCAAGAGGGGTTTAGATAAAAATATGGAGCACAGGTCCATCAGTGGCTATTAGCCACAGTGTATGGAGCACAGGTCCATCAGTGGCTATTAGCCACAGTGTATGTGTGTATATAACATTTTTTGCCACTGTGTGACACAGAGTGTTGGACTTGATGGGCCGTTGGCCTGATCCAACATGGCTTCTCTTATGTTCTTATGTTCTTATGAATGTATTAACTACTTATCATTAATGGAATGTATCAACTACCTATCATTTTTCTTCTTGGTGATTTTGTATTCAAAACTTTATGGTCGTTTTCCCACTGAGCTTACCTCGGAGCGACGTCCCTCTTCACCAAGCAGCGTCTGCGTGGATTTCCCACCAACTGCTCCGAGGCTGCTCCGAGGAACCAGGAAGTTCCCGACCTTTTGCGTCACAGATGTAAACTGGTTTTTAGCGGTTTACATCTGCGATGCAAAAGCCGTGGCACTTCCTGGTTCCTCGGAGCAGTTGGTGGCAAATCTGCGCAGACGCTGCGCGGTGAAGAGGGATGTTGCTCCGAGGTAGCGGGAAAACGGCCTATGTATCTACCAGGGTACTTTATGCTTTCTTTGATGTACATTATGTTCGCACTACTGGGTGTGTGTGAGTGTGTGTTTGTGCTATGATGGTTTATTGATGTGTGCATTGTGCACTGAAAATCTGTTAATTCTTTAAAAATAAAGTAAAAAAAAATTAACACCTATAGTCCACTTCAGATAAACTCCTCAAGGCGTTGCCCAAATAATTGTTCATCCCTGGGAAAAGCAATCAACTCATTGGTTAGGTATATAAGAGAAGCCATGTTGGATCAGGCCCATGGCCCATCCAATCCAACACTCTGTGTCACACAGTGACCATAATAACCAGATGCCATCAGGAGGTCCATCAGTGGAGTAAGGACACTAGAAGCCATCCCACTGTTGCTCCCCCAAGCACCAAGAATACAGAGCATCACTGCTCCAGACAGAGAGTTCCAACAATATGCAGTGGCTAATAGCCACTGATGGATCTCTGCTCCATATGTTTATCCAATCCCTCTTGAAACTGGCTATGCTTGTAGCCACCACCACCTCCTGTGGCAGTGAATTCCATGTATTAATCACTCTTTGGGTGAAGAAGTACTTCCTTTTATCCATTCTAGCCTGACTGCTCAGCAATTTCATTGAGTGCCCACAAGTTCTTGTATTGTGAGAAAGGGAGAAAAGTACTTCTTTCTCGACCTTCTATCACATGGTTTGGGGACAGACATGTCAGACTGCCCCAGAGAGTATTTCCCCCTATAACTGTAAGCACTCTGCTCCACAGCAGTGTATGTATCTTCTCAATATTAAACTTCATGTCCCTTCTTGTGTGTGGGCCTCCTCCTTCACTCTGTGAAATGGTGGTTGTTTCACTGCTGTGTCTGCAGACCTTGCTTTTTGAGATTGGTAACTATTGCATCCCCTGAAATTACTTTCTCCCCTCTCCTCCTCTATTTCTTTTTAGCTAGCTTGTGTGTTTTTCTGTGTGTTTGTATGTGTTTTGCCCTTTATTACTGTTTTAATAAAACCTTTTCCAGTTAAACATCTGACTGCTTTATTTTGAGAGTTCTTTAAGGGAAAGATCCCCATATACATAGGTGGAGGATCCCAGTTACCCCCTCTCACTCTGTCTCCTTGAAGCTAATTCCCCCAATTAAATAGGAGACTGCCTTTTTGAGTAACAAAAGAACAAAGAGACATCTCCAGAGCAGCGGCCAAACAAAAGTCAATAATTTTTATATTCTCTGCAAGCCACTTCAAGAATGAAATGCTGAAAGATATGGTAGAATTTTTTTTTTAAAAAAAAAAACCCTTCAAATCAGCTGAGCAGCACAATACAACTACACTCTTGCATATACTACAACCATCAGTTGTGCATACACAGCTGAGATGGTTGCAGTTAATCTGGAAAACAAGCTCTAAATTCCAGCAACTGTGTCAAACAAATGCACAGCAAAGATAAGACAGTAATCTTAGTAGAAGGGACAAGGGGAACTTGTGTCACTACTGCAGCTTCTATAAGTCAGCCAGCTGTCAAAGCTTTCCCAACAGGACTGAGATGGGACAACATATGACAATATAAAACTGCCAAGACAGTGCCCACCTGAATCACCTAGCCTGCAAAGAGTTTTTCCGGTTAGACAAGGTTTTAATGATTCACATATCAACTGCTGCTGAGTCACTCATTCCTCAGGATCTCTTGCCTTCCCTTCTCTAGGAAAAAGAAAAATATGGTCAGATCAAATGGTTTCCAGCCTTTCCAGAATGCTGGAATTAATTCTGCCCTTATTCTGAACATTTTAACCAAAATCACAGAATCGTTCAGGTGTCAGTTCCTTTCTCAGGAACATAGTCATTGGTCACACGTAATGAATAATGAGAGAGATCAAGAAACTTAGTTTAGCTTAACAGATGGTATGGGCTAATGTGTTTGGAAGCCTCTTTGTGCGTATAGTAGTCCTAAAGTAGCACTTTGGAACTAGCCTTAATATTTAATTCCATTTTAACAGCATCATAACTCTCCAGGTTCTTTCATTTCCAAAGCACAAATTTCTACCATTTGTTGTATTGATTTGATTCCAGAAGTGGAACCTTTTCCCTTTTTCCAAGCAGCCATATTTCTGAGAAAAAGCCAGACTGTGACACTTGTGTCAATGTATGCAGTCGAAGACTGTGAGTACAAATATAATTTTACTAATATAATCGTAACAACATTTCTGGTGAAAGGATAGAGTTTCTTTTTGAAGGGAGAGGAATGCTTTTAAATAATAGCTAACATTTCAAAGTTTTCAATCACAGTTCAGAAAAACCTACCATTAACTTTATAAATGAGAATCAAGTTAAAGGCTCCCAGCAAATTACCAATGAATCACCAGAATCTGTTCCAAGCAGGCATATTATTCCTAAATTGCTGCCATGATATATAACTTTAACATTTCTTATTGATAATTTGTGCTGGTTTCTATGGTGCTATAGCCAGGAGAGTTCTGAATGGATCACATCATTTTATAGAGTTACCTGAGACTTGAACAGTAATAATTATAATGGCAGTAATAAAATTTAGTATTTATATAGAACCTTAGTGCTTTAAGCTTATATAAACTCCTTTATCTTCACAACAGTCCTATAAGGTCAGCAGATCTTTTTATGCCATACTACATTTTAAAAAGAACACAAAATTTATATCAAGGAATAAATTACTGGAAATGTTAACATTTACATTCATTTTGTGTGTGTGTGTGTGTGTGTGCGTGCACACATACACTCATTATTTAAGAACAATTCAAAATTAACCTTATTTAACCAACTTGGACTTTTGCAAATAACCCTTTTTAGGAATGCTGATGAAAACAAGAACTGGCAAAAGCTGCTTAAAACCCTCCTAACATCTTAAATGTGGTTGACATATTGGTGAAAGATGTGATTATTTTCTGTCACTGAATTTTCAAACCTTCTTAACTATACTAATAGGGTGCTTGCTTAGGGTGGCACTCTGAGTTACCAGCCGTTCATGAGTGTTTTGATTTTATTACACCACTCCCAACAGTATGCTCGCTTGCAGAAACTAATGAACCCAAATGGGTTCCAGAACACACTGCAGGATCCAACACCCTCCAGCAATTCCTTAGATGTGCTGATAGAGGACTAGATTTCCCATCTCTCTGATGCCATTGATGGAATTGCTCTCTGACGCCCTCTACATTCCCAATCTAAATTATCCCCTAGTACAGTGTAGAATCCAGGGGGATGAAATGAGAATTTAGGCAACTAGAGTAAGTTTTGCAGTGAACTCATGATGAAGCTGCAAGAACATCTTATAGGATGTTTATGAAATCCTATGAGGTGGCAGTGAAAGCTGCTACAAACGAACAAGCATCTGCAAGCTCTCACCCAGCACAATTGTTTAGGATATGTAGAGAATGCAACATATTAGAAATTAGCTGTGAGGCTTTCATGAGCTTTTTTGTGGATAAAGTCTTGTCACTCTGCCACAACCTTCAGACCAGTGTTGGTACAGTATGTGAACTAGCCACCCTTGGGTTCTCTATTTCACAACTATTTGACAACTTTGGCTGTTTCTAATGGGCTGATGTTGACAGGATTCTGGCTACTGTTAGGCCAACCCCATCCCTCTTAGACCTGTGTCCCTCATAGCTGGTGTAGGCCAGTGGCAAGGGAATTTGGGGGCCCTGGTATACGTTAATCTGTCCTTGGTATAACATAGTGGATTCAATGCAAGGAAGAAGCAAGGTGGTAGTGATCATAGCTCTTTATTCAGTACAGCATAGTAATGGCTGAACTCCTTTTCCAGTTGGCTCACTTCCGGGTCAGCTTGAACTGGCCATCTGTAAGCATAAGGGCATTATGCTGTACTGGACATCCCTGGCCCAAGAGACATCCAGCTGTCCTCAACCAAAGCTAGAGTGTTCTCAGCCCTGGTCCCAACCTGGTGGAACTCTCTGCCAAGTATTACCTGTGCCCTTTGGGTCAATGCAGTTCCACAGGGCTTACAAGTCAGAGACGTTCTACAAGGCATTTAGTTGAGGACAGCGGTGGTTGTCTATCCGGTTGGCACTCCTACTTTCTCTGCTTCTCCTGCCTCCCCCCACCCCACAAGACAGTGACATACCTGGCAGCTCTACCACCATCTGATTGATATTACTGTATTTTATGATTTTAACCTTTTATTGTATTTTATAAGTATTTTGACATGCACCACCTTGAGTCTTGTCCAACAGGAAAGAGCAGTTTAGAAATTGATTGAAATAAATAAATAATAATAAATAATTTAAAAAATATTACTGCCACCATCACCAGAAACTGTTTATATAAGTTTATTTAGTCCTTCTCATAATTAAACTCTCTTTGCTTTTTAAAAATCTTTCTTCAAATAAAAGAAAACAAGCTTATCCTAGCTACTTGCTCCAGTTCCTGCCCCCTCCCCCAAGGAAATACAGGTATTTTTTTTCATAAGTTCATAATATAAATCCAAGTGGGCATTTAATAATTTTCTTTGTATACCTTGGTAACCATGTGCCCATTTTAGGCTTTCTTGTGGGACATTATGATTACAACATACCAATTTCCTTAAAAAAAACCCCAACCTTATAATTTTCACCCCTGATTTCAAAAGAGTAAAAAAGAAAACTTATATAGCCAAGGAAGAAAATGTGTAGCAAGAACTACTGAGCAGATGATAACAACTGGCAATATGCACAGTCTTTTTTTCCTAAATTAAAAAAGCCGCCTTATCTGTAAGTTGGTAAAAAAGACTTAGGAGGAGGAGGAGAAGAAGCCAATTTTACTTTTCATCTTTTTGTTTTGGAAAGGACTCACCTCCTGGAGTCATGTTTTTTGTCAGGAGGCCTACATGACATCATTCTTTTTTTTTCTAGTCAGTGAAGGTGGGGGGGGGGGCAAGTTCATTGTCCTCCCTCAGAATCTCTGAATTGTGATTACTCCACAAAGGAATTCCTTTTCCCTTTATCAGAGAGATCCTATCCATTTTTACCTATTGAAAGCTTCCACAAAGGGCTAGAAACATTCCATTTTACAGAAGCTACCTTGATGATGTAGTTTCACCACAGAAATATATTCAACTCTGAGGCAGGGAGAGTGGGAAATGATACTTTTTCTACCCTGCCAAATAATTATTCAGTAAGGAAACAGTGGGTGCCTGGGCCAACTCTACATGCACATCTGCCCCTACCAGCAACCATTGGGTCTGGAGCTTTCTCCATACCCATGTCTCCATACCTATGTCCATGTCTGCAATATATCTGGTGAAATGATAGCAAGAATTAATGTATGCCCCAAAACTATTACAAACCATTGCCCCCAGCTGGCTCCAATGAATCAGCAGCCAGTAGAAACAATGGTTGAGCTAGAGAACATAATGGAAAATAATAATATTTGCTATATGCACAACAAAAGTGATGGGGGGGGGGAGTCCACTTCATGGAAATCACAAATGCATTAACTCACAGACAGAAGAAACGGTGAATATTTAGCCCCGTCTTACCACACAAAAGAAGTTAGTGAGGCCTCCTCCTCCATTACTCATTATCTTGCAGATTTCTGTCATATTGTGTATTCTCTTTGACACAAGACTCTCCAAGATGATAATGGGTATTTAGAATGCTGATTGATAGCCTCTGTCTGCTGATTATCTAGTTTGCAATCTGAAGTGCAAAGACAGAAGAAAAGATGTAGTCAGTTAAATCAGATACACAACCTTTGACTGTCCTGAATTTAGTGTCCAGGAGGGTAAAATTGGATGAAAAATGACATTGGTGTCCATTAACTGTGTACCAAGATAAATGAAAAAAGCCTTCGTGTAAGGCAAAAGAAGAAGGGGACAGCAAAAGATGAGATGGCTGGGCAGCGTTACTAATGTAACAAACCTGAATTTGAGCAGACTTCAGAGGATGTTGAAAGACAGGAGGACCTGGCATGACTTTGTCCATGGGGTCGCAAAGAGTCAGATGCGACTGTGCGAATGAACAACCACAAAGTTATTGTAGCTGGTAGTTACTGTACTGACAAGACAAGTCTCCCCCATTCTATAATGGATTTTTCCTCCCCAAATGCAGAACATTACATTTATCCCAACTCCAACTTAAAATCTATTTTATTTGTTTTAGCCCAGTTTTCCAACCTGTCAAGATCATCCTGTATCCTGACTCTGTCTTTTTCTGCATTTGCTACCCCTCTCAATTTAGTATCATCTGCAAATTTAATACGCATTCCCTCTATTCCTTCATCCAATTAATGTATGAAGTTGTTGAACAAAACAAGCCCCAGGGCAGATCCTTGAGGCACTTTGCTTGTCACTCATCTCCAAGCGAATGAAGAACCATTAACAAGAGCTCTTTGGATCAACATTCTCCTCATCCAGCAAGGTAGTAACTTTCTCAAAAAAAGGAGATCAGGTTAGTCTGACATGACTTGTTCTTGAGAAACCCATGCTGGGTCTTAGTAAGCACAGCCATCCTTTCTAAATGTTCAAGGACTGACTGTTTGATTATTTGTTCTAAAACTTTTCCAGGTATAGACATCATAAGAGAAGCCATGTTGGATCAGGCCAACGGCCCATCCAGTCCAACACTCTGTGTCACACAGTGGCAAAAAAATTTATATATACACACACACTGTGGCTAATAGCCACTGATGGACCTGTGCTCCATATTTTTATCTAAACCCCTCTTGAAGGTGGCTATACTTGTGGCCGCCACCACCTCCTGTAGCAGTGAATTCCACATGTTAATCACCCTTTGAGTGAAGAAATGCTTCCTTTTATCCGTTTTAACCTGTCTGCTCAGCAATTTCATCGAATGCCCACGAGTTCTTGTATTGTGAGAAAGGGAGAAAAGTACTTCTTTCTCTACTTTCTCCATCCCATGCATTATCTTGTAAACCTCTATCATGTCACCCCGCAGTCGACGTTTCTCCAAGCTAAAGAGTCCCAAGCGTTTCAACCTTTCTTCATAGGAAAAGTGCTCCAGCTCTTTAATCATTCTAGTTGCCCTTCTCTAGACTTTCTCCAATGCTATTATATCCTTTTTGAGGTGCGGTGACCAGAACTGCACGCAGTACTCCAAATGAGACCGCACCATCGATTTATACAGGGGCATTATGATACTGGCTGATTTGTTTTCAATTCCCTTCCTAATAATTCCCAGCATGGAGTTGGCCTTTTTTATTGCAAACGCACACTGTCTTGACATTTTCAGTGAGTTATCTACCACGACCCCAAGATCTTTCTCATGGTCAGTCTCTGCCAGTTCACACCCCATCAACTTGTATTTGTAGCTGGGATTCTTGGCCCCAATGAGCATTACTTTGCACTTGGCCACATTGAACCGCATCTGCCACGTTGACGCCCACTCACCCAGCCTCAACAGATCCCTTTGGAATTCCTCACAATCCTCTCTGGTTCTCACCACCCTGAACAATTTAGTGTCATCCGCAAACTTGGCCACTTCACTGCTCACTCCCAACTCTAAATCATTTATGAACAAGTTGAAGAGCATGGGACCCAGTACCGAGCCCTGCGGCACCCCACTGCTTACTGTCCTCCACTGCGAAGACTGCCCATTTATACTCACTCTCTGCTTCCTATTACTCAGCCAGTTTTTGATCCACAAGAGGACCTGTCCTTTTACTCCATGACTCTCAAGCTTTCTAAGGAGCCTTTGATGAGGAACTTTATCAAAAGCTTTCTGGAAGTCAAGGTAAACAACATCTATTGGGTCTCCTTTGTCCACATGTTTGTTCACCCCCTCAAAGAAATGTAACAGGTTAGTGAGGCAAGATCTTCCCTTGCAGAACCCATGCTGAGTCTTCCTCAATAACCCGTGTTCATCAATGTGCCTACTCATTCTGTCCTTGATAATGGTTTCTACCAACTTTCCCGGTATTGAAGTCAGACTGACTGGCCTGTAATTTCCCGGATCTCCTCTGGAACTTTTTTTAAAGATGGGGGTGACATTTGCTACCTTCCAGTCCTCAGGAACGGAGGGAGATTTCAATGAAAGATTACAGATTTTTGTTAGAAGATCCACAAGTTCAACTTTGAGTTCTTTCAGAACTCTCGGATGTATGCCATCCGGACCCGGTGACTTATTAGTTTTTAATTTGTCTATCAGTTGTAGGACCTCCTCTTTTGTCACCTCAGTCTGACTCAAGCTGATAAGTTAGTAGTTACCTCTTTTTTCCCCTTCTTCAAGATGGGGACAACATTTAGCCACCTCTAGTCTTCCCACACCTCACCTGTTCTCCAAGAATTCTCAAAAATAATGGCCAGAGGCTCAGAAATTACATCTGCAAGTTTTTGTTAGTGCACTTTGATGTATTTCATCTGGCCCCAAGGACTTAGTTTCTTTTAAATAAACTAGGTGTTTATGTACTCTCCCTATGCCAGTCCTAGGCTGCAACTCCCTTCCCTCATCACGTGTTCTGTTATTGCCATGTTGAGTACCATTAGCACCGCAAAAGAAGACTGAAGAAAAGTAGGAATTGAGCAGTTCTGCCTTCTCTTCATCATCTGTTACAATCCCACTTTCCTGTTCCTACAACATACATTTTTAAGGCATCCCTTGCTAGCCTAAGGTCATACTTAGCTTTTCTAACTCTCTCTCTCTATAAGCACAGGTGACTTGTTTATATGCATCCTTGGTTATAAGGCCAACCTTCCATTTCCTAAATGAGTCCTTTTTATTTTGCAAGTCATTAGAATGTTGTTTATGGAGCCACCATGGCTTCTTTAGGCTCCTCCCATTTTTCCTACTCATTGGAATTGTTTGTGATTGTGCTTTCAATATCCCATTTTTAAGAAACCCCCACCCCTTTTGAACTCCCTTCTCCTTAAGTATTTCTATGGGATTCTATCTAGCATAGCGATGTTTGTCAAAATTTGTTTTCCTGAAGTCTGACTACATACAGTTTTTCCCTTTCCCAAGAGCATAAATTCCAAAATTACATGGTCAGTACTACCCAGGGTGCCCACTATTTCACCTCATCAACCAGTTCTTCCCTGTTAGTGAGAATCAAGTCCAAGATAGCAGATCCCCTTGTTTCCTTTTCAACTTTATGAATGTGAAGTTGCCAGAAAGGCAAGTCAGGAATTTATCTGACCCTATGTTTTTAGCAGAGTTGGACTTCCAACAGATATCCAGGCAATTGAAATCTTCCATGACCCCTGTGTTGTGCCTCTTTGAGAAGTTTGTAATCTGTTCTAGGAGTGGCTCATCTAAATCCTCTGCCTGGCTTGGTGGCCTATAGCAGACCCCATCATAATATCACCATTATTTTGCATTTCCTTTTCTTACCCAGAGACTCTCAATCAATCTTCCATGCTCAGATTCACGTATTTCCTCACAAGTATATACCTCCTTTTCATAAATTGCTACTCCTACACCCTTCCTTATTTGTCTGTCCCTTTTAAACAAGTTGTATCCCTCAACCTAAATATTCCAATTGTGAGTATCATACCATCAAGTTTCAGTAATGCCTATCAGGTCATAGTACCCTTCCTTATATTAGGACTTCAGGTTCCTCCTGCTTGTTTCCTTTACTCTGTGCATTAGAGTACAGACACTGGAATCCATGTTTTATGTGTCCTGAGGTTTTCATTTATGTACTTACTTGAAAGATAATATTACCTAGCGCATATGCCACTTTCCTCAAATCTTTACTGTTCTTATTGCCAGTTATTGGCATAATAGCTTTGAATTTTTGCTTATATGAAGAAGTAACTGTAAAATCAACAACTGCCTATACATGTGCTCTCTCTCTTGTGGTTCCCACCTTGTGGAATGGCCTGCACCAGGAAGTCAGGAAAGCTCTGACTTTCCTTGCTTTTTGCAAACTGTGCATAAGTGAAATATCCAAGAGAGGTTTTCTGCATAGGTAGTAGGATTGCATTGCACAATATTGTTTTATGAACTTGTTTGGATAAATGATTAAGGAATTTGGTCTATATAGCTGTGTTTAGCTTACTCTAAGTAGGATCCTATTTATGTAAATTCTGTTCAGCTTACTTGTCATGTGATTACTTATGCTATGCTTTAGTTCTTATTGGTGGTTCCAAACTTCTAAAATCCTAGAACATTAGTTACTGAATGTCCCATTTTTGTGATTGCACTGGCTCACTATGTTTATTGAGTCCCTGTAAGAAAGGCAGACTGCTGTTGTGGTTTGAGCAGGTTTGTGACCGCCTAGTCCTATCACCACCAGTCCACGTAGGTGAGTTGCTATAGTAAGACACAGTCCAGCAACACTCTGTGTGCTTAACTATATACAGGTTTATTTACATATATACAGACTCTCCATCAAAGTGTTCCGCCAATCAATCATATAGAGTAGAAGGGTAGTTATGTACAGCACAGCATTACTTATATACACATGCATTTTGTCACTGTACCAATGAGCTTTCAGTGCTGAGTCATTCTGCACTCATCACCTTGTTACCTCATCAACCTGGTTGAAACCAGTTCTTACTTGGCAGAGCCTTGATATAACACTGATGTCATCTATTCGACGCTAGCTGTCAGATCTGCATGCTTCACTTGCCTCATGCCTTACTGAGCATTTTCATATGCTAACACTCCCCCTAAGGCATAGGCAATGAAACCTAGATTGGATCTCAACTTTGTATACTGTTTTACATATTTACATTGCATTTTCAGGTCAAGCAATAGTTGATACATTCATTAACCTTGTATTACCCAGTCAGCATGTTTTGCTTCACATAAGCTGGCAGCCATACATGTTTGTTTTACAGATTTCATAATATTAATTATACAACATATCCCATTGTGGATCTACCATCCATTTTTACTTTGCAGTTTCCCATCTGGTAGTGTTTTGACCTTGCACAGTTACCTGCACCTTATAGCCTTTTTCTCTGTTGGCTTACATGTTACAGAAAAAACATTCTTATCAGTTACTGAGTCATACTCCCACTGCATGGCATGCTGCTAAGCAGTTCTCTCCAGTTTAGCCATAGGTAATACTTCCTGATAGCTTTGCGGCTCCTTAATAAATACATGGTTTACAGCGTTATTTACATAACCATATTTCTCAGGTGGTACATCTTTTGTACTTCATGTCAACCTACGAGGTCTTTCCGTACCCTGTACACTCTCAGATACACTAGGTGAACTTATTTCTTGTTTTATGGTAGGGCGTTCTTACTCCACTGTTATGGGTAGTGCCACCTGTTCAGGCAAATCATTAGCATGAATCTTGTTTCACCCATGGTTTTCACAGAAATTTGCTGATCTACTAAAACTTATGTTTTGGTGCTCATTTGCAAACCGATAGGCTTTCATGCCCATTTGATACCCCAAAACCAAAAGTTTATTAGATCTATTGCCCTCCTTTCTTCTCTGGTTTAATGGAATGTTTACCCATGCCTTGGCGCCAAACACTCTGAGATGATCCAGAGTAGGGTTTTGATTATATAACATCTTGTAGGGGATGTTATCAATGGGTTTTGTCCAAAGCCTATTTTTTATATAGCAAGCAGCCTTTAAGGCTTCTCCCCAGAAACTTATAGGCAACCCTGTATCCTTTAGCATAGCATGCATCATAGTCTGTAACACTCCACCTCTGCGTTCCGCAATTCCATTCTCCTGAGGTGCTGCTATGCTTGCCACTCTATGATCAAGTCCTTGGCTGTGCAGCCAGCGTTTAAATGCTGAGGACATAAATTCTCCTCCCATGTCTGTCTGGACGGCACACATAGTTTCTAATTGCTTTAGTACCTTTTTGTATCAATATTTAACAGTATTGCATACCTCAGACTTTTGTTTCAAGACATACACCCAGGAAAACCTTGAGTAATCGTCAGTCAGTATTAATGCATATCTGTTACTGGAATGGATCTTTGGAAATGGACCGATCAGATCTGCATGAATTAAGGCTAGTGCCCTCTCCGTCACTCTATCACTCCTTTGAGCTACAGGGAATGCCTGTGATTTTGCACATTTACAGACTTCACAATCCAAGTATTTACTGCAATCCTTTACACCTTGTTTCCCCGCAATAGATAGTTCTTATTAATTGTATAAAAGCTAGCATGCCCCAATCTGTTCTCTAATGACGGTACACACAGCACATCAGAGAAAGTGTGCTGTAATGCTGGAAAAGTCACACACCCCTGACAAAGTACCTCAGAGTTGCGGCTGTCAGCTAAACTGATGTGTTGACGGTAAGATGGCTGTTTATCTTGAAGCAAATGTTCGTCTTTGCAAAAAATCTGCAAAGCCCTGGAGTCTAAAATCCACACTCCCAGAATGGCAGCATTTTTAGTCACCACAAGCGATGCCTTGGAGCAGTCCTTGGAACCTGCAGACTGTCCTCCTTGCCTCCGCCTGGTTTTCCACTCTGGACAAGCACATTTAAGATGTGTTGTTGAGCCACAGCAAAAACATTTTCTCACCCTCAGGGCAACCTCCGACACCTCTCCAAGTCAATTCCTGATTGACAATTCCTGATTGATGATTCCTTACTGGCATCTCCTTTGCTGTCTCCCCCAATTTGGAACTCTGCCAAGCTGGTAGATAACTGGACTTCCTGCAGATGCTCTTCCTCCACAATCAGCCAGCCTGTTACATACTACAAGGTTAATTTGCTTGTCTCAGCTGTCTCAAGCGATGTTACAAGCATGTTATATTCAGCCGACAGAGAGCTGAGGATGAAGTAGACTTTATCTTTGTCTGGCACTGTCTTCCCTCTCTGCTCTAATTCACGGCAACATTGCGCCAGGGCATTTAAGTGTGCCCTTACAGACTCCCCCAGCTTCATTACTGTTCTGTAAAGCCACTGAGTAATTGTGATAAGGGAGCCGGATGTACTTTGCACGTAAACTGCTTTTAAACAGTCCCAGGCAGTTTTGGCCAAGTTCTTATCTGACAGATGGATCATCTGGTCATCTCCCACACTCAGGACGATATTCGCCAGCGCCTTTTCATCCTTTACCATGTCCTCCTCACTGAGCTGGGCTGGAGGTGCCTCGACCACTGACCACAAACCCTCACGTTTGAGGTAATGCTTCATGCAGAGAGTCCACACACTGTAATTAGTGGAGGTGAGCTTCCCCACATTCTGAGCTGTTGTGATAAGAGCCATGTTGAAAACCTCCCAGCACTGCTGTTCAAAGCCTCTCTGAGCTAGTCTTCACTCCCGCACTCCGACAACGGCAGCAGACGTCCACTCTGGCTCGACACATCACAGAAGGCTGACCTTACCAAGAACCTTGCAGACCAGGCAGACTGGAACCACCTCACCAGGCACTGCAAACTGGGTGGACTGGTCAGACTGGGTGGACTGGGCCCATAACCCTGTCGTTGTTTAAGCAGATTTGTGACCGCCTAGTCCTACCACCACCACTCCACGTAAGTCACCATCAGTCCATGTAGGTGAGTTGCTATAGTAAGACACAGTCCAACAACACTCTGTGTACTTAACTATATACAGGTTTATTTACATATATACAGACTCTCCACCAATCAATCATATAGAGTAGAAGGGTAGTTATTTTGTCACTGTACCAATAAGCTTTCAGTGCTGAGTCATTCTGCACTCATCACCTTGTTACTTCATCAACCTGGTTGAAACCAGTTCTTACTTGGCAGAGCCTTGCTATAACACTGATGTCATCTATTTGACACTAGCTGTCAGATTAGCATGCTTCACTTGACTCATGTCTAACTGAGCATTTTCATATGCTAACAACTGTAAATAAATATTTTTAAAGTACTGTACCCATTTGTTTCACTGTACATCCCAAAGTTTTAGTATTTGGATTGATGGAGAACAAAAATTCTCTCTAATCATTTTTTCCCTACCGTTCACAATTCTATAAATCTTTAACATATCTGTGTCATATACTTCTCTTAAACTGACAAGCCTCAGTCTCTTTGGTCATTCTCATAGCAAAGGTCTTACAACTCCTTGATTATTCTGGTTTCCTTTTCTGCAACATTCAAACTTCTACAATATGTTCTTAAAGATCAAGAAATTACAAATATACATAGTATTCCAAATGTGCACCAAGATGGAGAGAATTGTGTATAGCATTCTGAACTCCTTGGAGAAAGGGCAAGATTTTTTAAAAAATATATAATAGAGAAATTGCCTCATGCAACAACTATAATGGCATGGAAAGCAGGTCTGGCCATGCAATGAACCAAGTCTCAGCACCATGCTTGCATGTAGCAACCAGTTGCCTCTAAAAAAATCACACATGATTCAACCATAGCCATAGCAGGAGGTTATTTAATCATTGGGCCATTTAACAGAGATTAAATTCAATGGGATACATTCATCAATCACATTCAGCACTGTGCATACTTAGTTATGGATCTTGTACAGTGGTTCTTGCAATCATTGTACACTGGCAATTCATCACTGACTTTGAAAATTTGTCAAAAATTGATTTGGTTAATGAAAGAATTAGGAGTGGAAACATTTTAAAGCATCACTCTGAAAAATCATTGCCTACTTGCCATTAATTTCTACAGTCAAAATAATATTTAAAATATCACAGCGAAAAGTTATCTTGCCATCACAGAAGGCACCAGATATAAATTTGGGTTCTTTCATTACAAATGCAATTGTAAGTAGGATTGCTTCCTTCTGAGCTCATTGAATTCAATGGACTTAGGTGAGGATAACTGTTTAGGGCTGTACTGTACAGAACCAAATATTTGTTATAACATATTTGGACTGAATTTTCCAACAGTGCCTGAACATCACATTTATAATGCTACTTAAAAAATCAGAGTAGAGAAACCACATTCTAAAACATCAGGTATGTAAATTGACCGAGTCAGTAGTAAAATGTAGTATTCCACCCAAGGGGAGATTTATTAAAAGGCAGCTTAAGTGGCTATGTTAAGGACAGAATGTTAATTGGGCACACAGTGAACTGCTTCAGCAGCTGAATATATAGATTAACATAAGCAGTTTCCTGATGTTTCCCATACAGAACCTGTTCTGTAAGCTTCAACAATCATGTAATATGTCATCCCATCCAAACTGTTGCCAACTATTCTCTGCTCAAAAATTGACCAAACTCCCTACAGCAGAAAGCAGAGTTCAGCTGCATTTCATAAAGGTGTTTACAGAACATCCAACTATGTTTCACAGTGGCAACCCTGCACATAAGCTACTAGAGTATGCCATTGAAGTTAAGGGCTGTTAAACTTGTGAATGTGCAATATAAATGCCAATATCTGCTCTTACAGAAAAGACATGTAGTCACATACTTTGGTGTCAATGAGACAAATTATACACAATCAACGAAGAAAACAGGTTTTAAATAAGGATCTGCAACAGGCCTTTTTGCAATTACAATACCCTCCTGACATGGTGAAAAAGATGACTGGAAAGGCCAGGATGATACCCAGGGACAAACCAGTGGGAGAACATCTTAATTTTACAGGGCATTCCATTGCTGACCTAAAAACAGTAGTTATTTTACAATCCAAGGGAGATTAGAAAGAGAGACTGCTAAATTGCAACTGATAGCAAAGCTCAAAATAATGAATCCACCTGGACTGAATCAAAACTTAGGTTTCCTGTCTCATTACCTATGCTGATTTCTCCACACCTACTACCTCCCTGCATATCACACCTAATTCAATCACACCTGCTATTGTCAATTACCTGCTAATGTCATTTTGCATCACTCCAATTTCCAATATATAGGACAAATGGACTCACACTCTAGCCGTATCTGAAGAAGTGAACAGTGACTCATGAAAGCTCATACATTATCACAAATTTTGTTACTTTAAGGTTCTACCAGATTATTATGTTTTTCTGTTGCTACAGACAGACTAACACAGCTACCCATCTTGATTGGAATATTACTGATATTTTATCTGTCTCTGCTGAATCCCAGATAAATCTTCTTGTGTCCCCTCAAAACTATCCCAGAACTATAACTGGACTGTTGTGTCCCAGCCATGGCAGCAAAAATATAATCATAACCAACATGATTTTTAAAAAGTCAGGAACCAAATAAACCTTGTAAAACTTTGAACAACTTAGTGAACTTTTCTTTAGACCATGTATAAGCATTTTCTGTACTTTTCCTCCTTTCCTTATGAAGTTCTTTACTGTTTTTGCATATCAAAGCATCCATATTTTGAAATGCAAATTCAATCGACAGATAGAGCTGTATTTTCCAACTGCTGCAATTTAATCTCAGAATGAAAATTTTACTAATGCAAATCAGACTCTGCTTTGGCTACAGAACACATTTACTTTCCTACTAGCTCTGCTAGGCTTATGCATTACAAAAGATGTTTAATGAAAAATGTAAATTTTGCAAGGCACCTGCAGTAAAAGATCATTTCTCCTTCATTTCTCCAATATATGTGGAGAACTCCACTGGTTTTGTAATGTTATCATGACTGCACAACCTCTTTTTACAGTTTTTAAGGGATTTGGAATTATGTTCCTTACACAGACAATGTATCCATTTATTTCACAGGAGACTTTATTTAAATAATTGGGCTTTCCTTGCATTGAACATACTAGACAAAGACCTTGGCTACAGCTTACTTCTAAAGAATGTCTTTAGGGAGTCCTAAGGACTCTAGCCTGCCCTATGTGATTTTTTTTTAACTAGTTCTTTGAAAACTCAAAAGTAGGTTGCTGTCTAGCACTACAGGTGCCAACAACCTGCAGGAAAAATATACTGCACTTTTAATAGGGGCTGAATCTGTGCAAATGATCAGGTGCAGCTTTTCATGGTATGGAGCTAAATGACATCACCTGGGCATTTTTTTTGTTTGTGTGCATGCAAGTTGTTGGTAACTAGGTTTGCCATTTGCCCACTGAAACCAGGCAAACTCTGGGCTCCACCCTCAATGATTTCAGGAGCAGGAGGAAAAAAGGAACCTCATCATAAGGGACACAGACACCACTTCAGCTGCAAGTCTCATCTCTCTCTTTTCCTCTTGTTAACAATACGGCTTTTAACTCTTAGGTCAAGAGTCAGTGGTGGGATGGGAGACAACAGCTGCAACAAAACAGAATGCAATCCAGCATGTGCAATTGTTGCTTTAAAAAACAACAACATCCTGTTTGGATAAAAGGCAAATAGCACATCAAGTATTCAATTTGACATTCATAAATTACAAGCAAGGCATGAGCCAAGGCATCAGGGTACTGAGCATCTCCAGGCTATGTAGGAAACGACTGGGGCATTCTATCCATAATCCATTGCTCAGACTGAATTTTAGGTGGCAGTTCCATAGTTGTTTTTTGTAAGCACAATTTTATTTGGTAACATATGGTAACAAATTATATTTCTTGCATCATTAATAACTTTTATCTATCCTATATATTACTTTCACCCACCCCTCCCCCCATTACTTTTCCTCCGCTGGTGTTATTTACTTAAAATACTAATATTTAAAGGTACCCTTAACTAACAAAACCAAAAAAATAATATTCTTTTTTCTAAAACTTAATCATTATCAAAGATTGTCCAATGTCCTTTTATTTTCTACTCTTTTTCTACATATCTTCTGAACTTTTTCCACTCCATCTTAAAAACTTCTAAATCATAGTCTCTTAAAGTTCTTGTTAATTTGTCCATTTCACTCCATGTCATAACTTTTACAATCCAATCCCATTTCTCTGGCATTTTTTCTTGCTTCTACAACTGCGTATATAATGTTCTAGCAGCTGAAAACAAGTACCAAATTACAGTTCTATCTTCTTTTGGAAATTTTTCCATTTGTAATCCAAACAGAAAAGTCTCTGCAACTTTCTTAAATTCATATCCCAAGATCTTAGAAATTTCTTGTGGAATCATCTGCCAATACTTTTTTGCTCTTTCACAAGTCCACCACATATGGTAGAAAGAACCTTCATGTTTTTTACATTTCCAACAACTATCTGGCATCTTGTTGTTCATCTTTGCCAATTTTTTAGGAGTCATATACCATCTATACATCATTTTAAAACAGTTCTCTTTAATACTATGACACGTTGAAAGCGTCATAGAATTCGTCCATAAATATTCCCAAGTTTCCATCTGTATTTCTTTATTTACATTAATTGCCCATTTAATCATTTGAGATTTCACTACTTCATCCTCCGTAGACCATTTTAAAAGTAACATATATATTTTTGAAATTAATTTTTCATTGTCTCCAGGCAGAACCCTTTCCATTTCTGTTTGCTCTGTTCTTATTCCTTCAGTTTTGATATCATTATTCACCAAACTCTTTATTTGTTGCATTTGGAACCAATCATATTTATTGTTCAGCTCTTCAGCAGTTTTCAATTCTATTTTACCACCTTGTATTTTTAATAACTGATTATATGACAACCACTTTTCTTCACCTATCTCAGCTGTTATCTTTATTACTTCAGCTGGCACTATCCATAATGGTCTTCTCTCATCTCCATATTTCTTATATTTCATCCATGTATTTAGCAAATTATTTCTTATATAATGGTGAGAGAAAAAAACGTCCATCTTCTTTTTTCCATAATACATGTATGCGTGCCAGGCAAATTTATTTCCATGACCTTCCAGCACTAAGAGTTTTTTATTTAACAACATTATCCATTCTTTTATCCACACTAAACAGACTGCTTCATGATATAATTTTAAGTTTGGTAATTGAAATCCACCTCTCTCTTTTGCATCTGTCAAAATTTTCATTTTAATCCTTGGTTTCTTCCCAGCCCACACAAATTCTGAAATTTTTTTTCACCGTTTATCAAATTGTTTACTATCTTTCACAATAGGAATAGTGTGAAACAAATACATTATTCTTGGTAGAATATTCATTTTAATTGCAGCTATTCTACCCAGCAACGACAAATTAAGTTTATTCCATTTTAACATATCTTCATCCATTTTACGCCATAGCTTCTCATAGTTATTTTTGAACAAATCAATATTCTTCATTGTTATCTCCACACCCAAATATTTTACCTTGGAGGTAACTTCACAACCTGTCAGTCTCTGTGAGGCCTGTTGCTTATTTGTTTGCATATTTTTACATAAAAAAATGATTTTTCTTTGTTAATACAAAGTCCCGCTAACTCCCCATATTCTTGTATTTTAGCTAACAGCAAAGGTGTAACTTGTATAGGATTTTCATTTATGAACATTATATCATCTGCAAATGCTCTGTATTTGTAAGTAAATCCTTTTATTTTTAATCCTTCTATTTCTTTATCTTCTTGAATCTACATCAGTAATATTTCAAGAGTCATTATAAACAACAATGGGAAAAGTGGACAACCTTGTCTTGTACCTTTGCTAATTATCATATCTTCTGTAAGATCTGCGTTTATACATAGCCTTGCACGTTGTTCAGTATATATTGCTTTTATCATTCTTATAAAGCTTTCTCCTAACTCCATTTTCTCCATTACTGCAAACATAAAGTCCCAATTTAAATTATCAAATGCTTTCTCTGCATCCGCAAAGAATAATGCTACTTCCTTTTTGGGATGTCTTTCATAATATTCTACAATATTTACAACAGTTCTAATATTGTCTCTTATTTGCCTTTTGGGAAGAAACCCCGCTTGATCTTTCTTTATAAAATTTATCAAATGTTGTTTAAGCTGTTCTGCCAAGATTCTTGTATATATTTTATAATCATTATTTAATAGCAAAATGGGTCTGTAATTTTTTACATTTGTGACATCTCTATCTTCCTTTGGAATCAATGAAATAATAGCTTCCTTCCATGTGTTTGGTATTTTCCGTTTTATTCTTATCATGTTAATCAACTTCTGCAATTTTGGTATTAACTCCTCTTTAAAGGTTTTTAAAAATTTAGCTGTATATCCATCTGGCCCAGGTGCCTTTCCATTTTTCATTGCGTTAATTGCTGCTTCAATTTCTATTTTTTCAATTGGATCATTCAAAACTTTTTGCATATTTTCTGTTAAGGGTTCTATTTTTATCTTTTGTAAATACTCATCCATCTTTTCTTTCTTTATTTTAACACCTTTAAACAACTTGGCATAATACTTAAAAATTCTCTTTTTATCAGAGAGATCCTAAGAGCAAAAGAAAAACAGTTGTTGGACATTCAAAATGAAATAAAGAAAAAAGAAGGGGAATTGGGAAAAAGGCCAGGGAAAAAGAAAATTATAAGGGAAATTACAATACTACAAACGCAAATGAGACATTTGTTAAATAAAGAATTGGAATGGAATCTGAAAAGATTGCAGCAGAAATCTTTTGAGGGAGCAAATAAACTTGGAAAATATTTGGCTTGGCAATTGAAGAAAAAGAAAGAAAATAAAATTATTAATAAAATTGTGGTAGATGGAAAAGAGATAGTTAGGCAGTTCCATAGTTTAACTGGTTAAGCATATTATTTGCACACTGAAATCTAGTTTCCAATCTTTTTCATTTCCATATAAAAAGTTGTGGTTTTTTGCCATCAAGTCATAGGGGTTTCAAGGCTGAGGAGGTTTGTCATTACCAGTGTTCCTTCTAAGCTATGGAGTCTTGTGAGCAAAAAAATCTACTTTGTGAGCTACTGGCATTAAAGTTGTGAGCTACTGCATAAATTAGTTTGCTCTAGGGCCATTTTTCCTGAACTGAGACAAAAACATGTGAGCTGGAGACTAAAAAATTGTGAGCTATCTCACACTAACTTAGCTTAGATGGAACATTGGTCATTACCTGCCTCTGCATAGCAACCCTGGACTTTCCTTAATGGCTCCCATCCAAATACAAACCAGAGGCAAGCCTGCTTAGCCACTAAGATTTGATGAGATTAGGCTAGCCTGTGCAATGCAGATGAACTAGCTAGATAAACTGGAGGTCCAAATCAGTACAAAATAGGTTCCTATGAGCGGTTAAGCAGCAATCTACTGCCCGGTGTCAGCAAAAACCTGGAATCAGCCCTATCTTTGTAATTAATGGGCATATACCACAGCCATTTTCACCATATCTGCAGCAAACTAAAGATTAGTGTTCTTGAATAGTACAATAAAGATTAGTGGTCTTGAAATATAACTTTCAAAGGACAGGTAGCAGTCATCTATACTTATATGTCCAGATGACCCAGCCATATTTTTAATTTGTGGGTCTCACAAGATGCATTATGTACAGCTGCAACAAAAAATGAAACATGGAAGAGCAAATAGGTAAAAGAAAGCAACATATCACAGTGCTTTGCTTTTTCCTTTTTTTACAGGTCTAAAAAGAAAACAAAACTAGATGAGGATCCATGCCTTGAACTTCCACATGACACTTGGGAAAACTGAATGTGATGGAGTGACAACAGAAGCCCACACAATTGCAGAAAATGAAAGCATAATAAAATAGCAGCTCTGATAAATGCTTTAATTTAACTGCCTGATCAGGTCTAATGGCTTGAGGATGGACAGAAATGTTTAGGAGGGCTAATTATAGCTAAGTGGCAGAAGGTCTCTAGAGCTAAATGACTCATGTAGTATTTGATTTGAAAGTCATTATGGCAGTCATTTCAACACATGGGTCCAGCACTGATGAAAGAGGTGCAAGCTTCAATTTGATTTCCTGTGGGATAGCTGAGATAGCATTAGATTTTGGTACACAATGAAAGATCTATCAATAGCTTACATAGGCAAAAAAACCCCTTCAAGTGTCAATAACGAGAATATCAAGCCAACATATCTTAGTCATTAATGAACAGCAATATAAAAATAATGAACTAGCAACTGGCTATATATATGGAATATATAGCAGATGATAATAGGGCAAGAGAATACAGAACTGCAAGAGGAGATGTGTGTGATGGAGGATATGTAGGAAGCCTGTGGATTCAGAGCCTGTGACTTAGTCATTAGGGTCCAATTCCTAGCACATAAACATTACCTAACAAACTATAGAGTACCTAGGCAGCAATATTTTATTTTCTCTGTAAAACTGTCACTTGATGGGAATTGAAGAGCTGTATATTCTGGCAGCAGTTTTCTCCATGTATTTGCAAATTGCTGAAGTCAAACAACTGGAGCAATCAGGAGGAGAGGTTCTCAGCCTCCACATTTGATTTCTAATTGTTGTTTGTTTTACCTCATTGAGAGTACTACCACACTTACAGCATTTTTGGACATAAAAAGCAATAAATGATAATGATTATATTGGATTTATATCCCACCTTCCACTCCGAATCTCAGAGTGGCTCACAATCTCTTTATGTTTATCCCCCACAACAGACACCCTGTGAGGTGGGTGGGGCTGAGAGGGCTCTCACAGCAGCTGCCCTTTCAAGGACAACCTCTGCCAGAGCTATGGCTAACCCAAAGCCATTCCAGCAGGTGCAAGTGGAGGAGTGGGGAATCAAACCCGGTTCTCCTGGATAAGAGTCTGCACACTTAGCCATTACACCAAACTGGTGCTTATCATAACTGGGTTGCAAAGGGTGAAAGACTATTTATGAACTCAGTATAATCTGGAAGAGTTTAAAAGTATGGGGGGGGGGGTTATAAAGAATATAACAGTTTTAAAAGATCCAACTCACTCTTAATTTTAAAAACGTGTAGGATTCACAATCAGGACTGAGTGGAAAATGGGCACAATTCTTGAGGGAACTGTGCTGAAAAAACCTAAATGGAAAAACAGTCCCTATGGAAGAAGGCTCCATTAAAATTAATGGCTGTGGCATACCACCAGTGTTCTGTGGATTGCACCCAATCACTTCAACTAAAGGTTGGCAATAAAAGCACTTAATTTGCTGATTAGTTCAGCAGTTGCTTATTACACTGAAATTTCAATGTACTAATCAAATGTTTATTTTGTAATCTTGTTATATTAATGCTAATTAGTGCTGTATTTATCGCTTCATGGGTTACATTGAAGTGCTCAACTGAGAAGTTTAACATTAAACACCACCTAGCTACTTACTAAAAGGGTATCTCATTTTAAATTCAGCTAAATATGGAACATATATTTGTGTCAAAAGCTGGTTGTAAAGGTACATTATTTCAAAGTGGAACTTCAAGTTTAATAGCGCTCTTTACAAATGTAACAAAAATGGCTATTTTTGTTCAGATATGACAAAACATAGAGGACTCCCAGTTTTTCACATATTATACTAATACAGGAATTGTTTCATTTTGTTGGAATATGAACAAAACCAAACTTCCTGAACAATTAAAACAGCCATTTTTCTGACCACAGTCAGATATGAATTTCAGATTTGCTTTGATTTTTTTTGTTTTGTTTTTTTGAAAATCAGAAGCATGGAGCATTGAAAATCAGGAGCCTCATACAAAGTCAACCCAGTGACTTATCCAGCTTAGTACTGTCTGCTCAGACTGGCATGGCTCTCCAGGATAAAGGATTTTTTCCACCCAAAATCATTTTTCATTAATGAGGAGAGCTATCATAGTAGGTCATAGGAGACATTCATCCTCTTGCAATGTTTCAGTTATATATGGCCAGGCTTCAGGAGTTAGATTCAGGTGGGTAGCCGTAATGCTTTGAAGCATCAGAACAAAGTTTGAGTCCAGTGGTACCTTTAAAATTAACACAGCTTAATTCTGGGTGTAAGATTTTCATTTATAACCAGAATTAAATTTTGTTGGTCTTAAAGGTACCACTGAACTCAAACTTTGTTCTCACATCCATTAACTTGTTTATTTATAAGATAATTTGCAGCTATTCACATGTTTTACCAACTGCTTTAATCCACTCTTAAAGGTAAAGGTAGTCCCCTTTGCAAGCACCAGTCATTTCCAACTCTGGGGTGACATCGCATCATGACGTTTTCATGGTAGACTTTTTACAGGGTAGCCTTCCCCGGTCATATATACTTTACCCCCAGCAAGCTGGATACTCATTTTATTGACTTCGGAAGGATGAAAGTCAACTTTGAGCTGGCTATCTGAACCCAGCTTCCACTGGGATCAAACTCAGATCATGAGCAGAGCTTGGACTGCAATACTGCAGCTTATCACTCTGCACCACAGGGCTCCTATCCAATCCAATCTTAGCTATATGTATATTACCTAGTTACTTAGGCAACTTGATTTTAACTAGCCCCTCCTGGCAGCTAACCCCTCCCCTCTCTCTCTACCTATATGGAAGGCTTGAGGAAGTCTGTTTCAATGTAACTGAGGAAGTGTGGATGCACATGAGAACTTATACCCAGAATTAAACTTTTTCTAGTTTTAAAGGTGCCATTGGAGTCAAACTTTGTTCTAAGGCTACAGGAGTGTTTGTGTATCCGTTCTACCATTAGTTCAAAGCACTGATTAACTGAATGCTGTTCTGCCTGGGAAAGAAGAGAGAGTTCTAAAATGGAAACCCATGCAAACCCACCCAAATCTACCTAAGCATTCCCTTGTCATAATTGCTTACTGAACTGCCAGACAGCACCTCAGCAAAGTGATGAAAATGACCTTTAAACTTCTTTAGAAGTGCAGCCAGGTAGCATTATTACCAAGTGTTTCTTCCCTAAAAATGAAGGCTTTGTTTTTCAAAATCCACATCCTCCCCCAAGAATACCTATTGCTTTCATAAAACAAGCTGACATCTAACTTTGTATCAGCTGTCAGACATTTAGATTTGGAATTCCACTTACTGTTATTAACTTTTATTAAAGATGTGTCTTTAAAGAAATACTGATACTCATGAAATAAAGCTTTTCATTTTTATTGTGTCAGTCTTTCACCTCCCGTGGGGATCTACTACACACCAATAACGTTATTGAAAATGAACCACAGGTGTTCAAAGTCTTGCTTGCTAAGTCTTTTTCATGATTCAGTGACTGACTTCTAACATTCAAACCAAGTTTTTAAGGTAAAGCTTTGTTTCATGCTAGGAAGAACTGATCACATTGTGCTATTTCCTGAAATAAGTCATAACCAGAGACTTCATTTGTATGTCAGCATTCAGCCTCCCAGTAAAACACATTAGGAGGGCTAAAACAGGGAGGGGGGGTTGCCACACAAGATCAGGTATTATCACCTTATCAGTTAAGAATGTACACAGTATAGTCTTGCATTTCTTATTACCCGCCAAGCTGAATTTATTACAACAGCCGCACATGGTTAAGAGTTCAATAAAACTTCTGTTTTTGCCGTTCTCCTGGAGAATAAATAGCCAGCCACAATTAATGTAAGATTGCCAGCTGAGTGTTGTCAACCTTCAGTAGATGCCAGGAGGGGCAGAGTCCAGATGTTCAGCATTGGACCAAATGCTGCAATGTCACTTTTGGTTAAATACAGAAGTGGCAACAATTTTTGCTTTGTTCCAGAATTTTAGCAGCTGGAAAGCACACCTTTATATTTTATCAAACTGGAAAAGCATGGAGGCAGCCACAAGACTTACCTCGACGATGAGGTTTATGTTAACAGCAGAACCTACTAGGCTCAGCCTAATCAGGCTTTGATATTTGGCAAAAAATGGCTACCAGCCTGCCTGCATCCTTACAAGGCTTGGACTGATGCCATGGGAATCACTGGTGATTCTGGAAGGTTTCTTGAAGTTTTGGAAGCCTTCAGAATCCTTCTTTGTGAAGCTCTGGGGACTTGTGGAGGCTCCCAAAGGCCCTGAAGTATTCAGAGCAATTTATGATTCCTACAGAACCAGCTCAGTCCTCACAGCAATTTCAGGAGGGCTTAATGGGAGGGCTCCACTGACTGTCAGGGGTAGGGGATAGCTATCTCTTGATAGTCGGGCTCTGTCTCTTTTTTAAAAAATAATGTTTGTGAGTACTAGTTTGCTCTCCCTCCAACCCCAAACACTTCCAAATTTAAAGGAGACAAGTTTTCATTACTCCCAGATCTTTTGTTTTGTTTTTGTTTTAAAAAATACCTGAGCTGAGCTGAATTGGCTGATTTTAGGCATCCATCTGGAGGATGCTTTGTTTTCCACTGGCTGAAGTGTCCAGTAAATGCAACATATAAACATATCAAGCATCCTTACATCGAATCAGACCATTGGTTCATGAAATTCACTTTTGTCTACACAGACTGGCTGCAGCTCTCCAGGATCTTATTTCTCATCACCTACTACATAATCCTTTTATTCAGAGGTGTCAGGGATTGAATCTGGGACCTCTGTGTGCCAAGCAGAAGTTCTACCACTGAGCCATGGCCCTTCCCACACATCAGTCTTGGATTCATCTTTATGCCACAGTCACAGTACACAGAGCCTCTTTTCATTGAGTTCTGTACACAGTTAAACACAGTTATTGTTGATCTTATAGTGAGCTTAAAACTATGTCATTATGCCCCAAGTTCAGATACTTCTTACAGGCACCCAAATCCCATCCTCAAAGTGCAATAGGAACACAGGATAATTGATGCAGGGGAATGAGTAGATGGAAACATATAATTTAAAACCATCCAATGTAGCTCAACAAATCCTGCTGTGTAAACACTTTCATTCCCAAACAAAATATGCACATTGTTTTTTGATCAGCCCCACATCCACAAATAGCCTTTTTAAAAAAGCTATATTCATGCATCCAGATAGTACTCAAAGATTATCACTGGCTATCAACATTCAGTCAGTGAGAATATGGATTAATTTACCAAGCAGCTGCTGTGTGTGTACACTTGTGCATGCAATAGTTTATCCAGCATCAATCCTATCATTGAAATCAACTCAGTCAAATAGTGGGCAGAGTAAATCTCAAAGATTGTTAGAGCTTCAGGCTTACTTTTCAGCTGTCACAGCAAAAGTTATCATTATCACTGCCAGAATTATCATCTGAATCCACAGGAGCATTTGGATGCTTTCAGAAGAGATTTTATTTTCAGTTCTTCTCTTGTCTTGACTCTAACTGAGGTGGGGAAGGATTAAGAAAGTAAGCATATGCAAGTTAAACAACAAAACAATGTCACACACAACGAAGTCAAGAGGTTCAACAAATTATATATGCTAGGCTAAAGGCAGACAACAAGTTTTGTTTAGAAGCTACTATGGTACAGCAAGTTGAGCATTTTTCTCTGGAACGTGGTTCAAATTTTGCTCTATATTTACTAGGCAGCTTTGGTATATTTGGCATCTCTTGGGGCAAGTGAACTTGAACATATTGTAATTGCTCCAGGAAATACTGGTGTTACATCACTGCTTCAAACAACAAATATAATTTAATAATTTAGATATTTAAATCTTACTTCTGTCCTCAATGATGATGATATTGGATTTATATTCTGCCCTCCACTCTGAATTTCAGAGTCTCAGAGCGGCTCACAACCCTTTATCTTCCTCCCAAACAACAAACACCCTGTGAGGTGAGTGGGGCTGAGAGAGCTCTCACAGCAGCTGCCCTTTCAAGGACAGCCTTTGCCTGAGCTATGGTTGACCTAAGGCCATTCCAGCAGCTGCATGTGAAGGAGTGTGGAATCAAACCTGGTTCTCCCAGATAAGAGTCTGCACACTTAACCACTACCCCAAACTGGCTCTCAATGGGGACACAAAGCAGCTTATAACATCATTTCACATTGTAAACTCATAATAGTGTCCACTGGTAGAACCCATAGATACCACCATAATTTAAAGCTTTTGAAATGCAGTGAGGAAGCCCACAACAAGGTGGGTTGAGGTGCTCTTGTTTTCCCTAATGCCTTTTCAAGAGCCAAAATGTCTGCATCCCCTCTCATGTTTTATCACTTGAAAAGGTATGCGGGGAAAAACAAGATTGCCTCAGCCACTGTGCTGCAGGCTTGATTAGCATCAGGCTCTTAAGGCATTTTGGATCTCTTTAAAACGGCAATGATATTCACAGGTCTGATCTATGGATGCTGTAATGATTAGTTTGACCACATGATGTAGTTTAGGCTGAGATGTGTGTGTGCCCCAAGGCTGGCAAGCATCCAGGGCAAAGTGGGGAATAGGATACAAACCTGAGTCTGTGATTAGATGGGCTGTTTGGTCTGATAATGTCCTTTCTCCCTACATGATTTAATATGGGCATCCAGGCAGTAACATCTGTCCTCCATTCTGGTGCTCTGTCAGTGGCCTCTGTCCTTACCCCAGACCTCTTTGATCCCTGAGAAAGTGTAGTATTTATGACTCTAATTTTTCCACTGTGCATTTCCAGCCATCTAGTCACCCCATTGCATGCTCAAGACATCTGGAGGTCTGTGGCTTCTGTTCCCTGCCTATCATTTCTCCCCAATTAGAGATACACACATAACTGCATATTTGCACATGGTGAATAAGTGGCTGTGCACATGTGTAAAGTGGACATTTTTTAAAAAGAGGGGTGGCATATCTGGTCACTCCTTCTCTGGAACAAATAGTTCTGGAGAGATTAGAGACACAGCCAGACTATGTCAAGCCTGCCATCTGGTCACAGCCCTGTGGTAGTTAGTCTGATGCTCTAACTACTACACCATGCTGGCTTTCTGCAAAAAGTAATACATGTAGATACATATTACATGTAGATATATATTACACTTGAACACCTGCCAGTTTGAGTCAAGTCCTGTTCACGGGTTGCAAACAGGAAGCCAGGTTTTTTTGCTGATTATTTCTACCATTTGCTGACCCATTCATGGCTGCTTGGTAGGTTGCTTCATTGTTTTCTTTCCTAACTATGTAGTACAATGCAATTGGCATTTTGTGCATGCATATTCCCATACCTACCAATTGAGTCTACTCTTTATCAACATTGATGCTGCATGACTATTCTGGTCAGCAGGCAACAGGTTAAACAGACAATTATATCACTCACAAATTATATTCTAAATAAATGATGTGTTTTAATAAATCCCTAACCTCAGTTTCATCTAAGTACCCCCTAAAAGCAGTAGTAGTTATTTAAGAACATAAGAGAAGCCATGTTGGATCAGGCCAATGGCCCATCCAGTCCAACACTCTGTGTCACACAGTGGCCAAAAAAAAAGGAGGTTCACAAGTGGGGCTAGAAGCCCTTCCACTTTGCCCCTCCCCCCTCAAGCACCAAGAATACAGAGCATCACTGCCCTAGACAGTTCCAATAATATGCTGTGGCTAATAGCCACTGATGGACCTCTGCTCCATATTTTTATCCAAACCCCTCTTGAAGTTGGCTATGCCTGTAGCTGCCACCACCTCCTGTGGCAGTGAATTCCACATGTTAATCATCCTTTGGGTGAAGAAGTACTTCCTTTTATCCATTCTAACCCGACTGCTCAGAAATTTCATTAATGCCCATGAGTTCTTGTATTGTGAGAAAGGGAGAAAAGTACTTCTTTCTCTACTTTCTCCATCCCATGCATAATCTTGTAAACCTCTATCATGTCACCCCACAGGTGACGTTTCTCCAAGCTAAAGAGCCCCAAGCATTTTGACCTTTCTTCATAGGGAAAGTGTTCCAAACCTTTAATCACTCCAGTTGCCCTTTTCTGGACTTTGTGCAATGCTATAATATCCTTTTTGTGGTGCGGTGACCAGAATTGTACACAGTATTCCAAATGAGACCACACCATTGATTTATACAGGGGCATTATGATACTGGCTGATTTGTTTTCAGTTCCCTTCCTAATAATTCCCGGCATGGCATTGGCCATTTTTATTGGAATTGCACACTGTCTTGACATTTTCAGTGAGTTATCTACAACGACCCCAAGATCTTTCTCTTGGTCAGTCTCTGCCAGTTCACACCCCATCTACTTGTATTTGTAGCTGGGATTTTTGGCCCCAATGTGCATTACTTTGCACTTGGCCACATTGAACCTCATCTGCCGCATTGATGCCCACTCACCCAGTATCAACAGATCCCTTTGGAGTGCCTCACAATCCTCTCTGGTTCTTACCACCCTGAACAATTTAGTGTCGTCTGCAAACTTAGCCACTTCACTGCTTACTCCCAACTCCAAATCATTAATAATAATAATACATTTAATAAATATTAATGATTTATTGGTTGAACTGACAATGTCCTCGAACATGTATAGTGTTTCAAAAGCCCTGTTCTAAAGGCATTTATATGGCTGTTCACCTCATTTCTGATTAACACATTCAAACCCAGTCAGTTTGACTCTTGAACATCTTTGTGGTGAAATTTACAACACCCTTAATAATCATATTCTAGGTAACAAGGACCATTGTAGTCTCCTAGACTTATGTACATTGATGAATGCATGATTTTCACACATGAAAACCTCTGAGTAACACAATATGCAGTATCCCATCATGCATGTATGAGTAGTATGTGGCCTTTTCCTTACATCCTGCTATATTACTGCAGCTTCATCCAGCCTCCAGAAAGATCACTCCCAGGATCCATGGAGAGGAACAGCCATAAGGTTTGGTGGGCTAGAGTGAGGACAGATAAGATGAAATTGCCTTCTCAGTGAAGTTGCAGAAGCCAAACATGATGGAGGAGCCCTTTCAATTCCTTTTTCTTCCTTACTGCTGCCTTCCCCAACCTAAACAGTTGATCCACCATTCAGGTCCTGTGACTCCGGTACTGATTCTTCCAAAGGTCAGGAAGAGTCGCAATAGAAAGGAAAAGGATGTAGGAGTGGTGGAATATTGCCCAGTGTAATTTTTTTTAAGCTACAAATTTTACAAACCTGATTTAAAGATAGGATAAAAGTTTAAAAAGTACCTTTGACATTAAAAGAAATAACAATGAATGCAAAGAAGTTGGAACACAAATATTAATGATCTACACAAAGGTGATTGTTTTCTGAATGTATTAACAAAAGGTGGGTTTTTTTTAAAAAAAATTAATCTGATTCCTCCCCCCCACTTCCCTCCGATTGGGATTTGCCTAAAGCAACTTCTAAAGAAAACTTCCAGGGAAGGTCATTTTAACATCATTTACCAGCAGCTTTAATTTGACACTAAATATCTACAATTAATTTAAAAGTGGAACATCTCCAGATTTGGTGGTAAGTGCTGCAACAAGGTCAATGGAAATTTTTGCTCACGGAGAGGCACTATTTAGTGCATCTCTAGTGAGTGGCATTTAGCTTCATGGCTGCTTCTTATCCATTTGTCAAAAGTCAAAGGCTGTTCTCTTTTCCTTGACCCAAAGAGCACACAGCTTTAATTAGGCTCTTCATCTCTATTAAAGTGGTGATACTGATTCAATTTATAATAATTAATGAGGGAATGATGTTGAATAATATCCATTATAACATTAATTTCTTCCCCACAATGAAAGTCAGAGTCTTTGCTAATAAAACCTTAGGATACATGTGCACGACAGGCCTTTAAACAAAGTAAATGCAGACTCTGGGTTGAATCCAGAATGTTGTTGTAGTTAAGAGTGGGAGACTCTAATCTACAGAATGAAGTTTGATTCCCTACTCCTCCACATAAAGCCTGCTGGGTGACCTTGGGCCACTCCTAGTTTTCTCAGAGGTCTCTCAGCCCTGCCTACCTCACAAGCTGCCTGTTGTAGGGAGAGGAAGGAAAGGCAATTGTAGGACACTTTGAGACTCCATAGGGTAGAAAACAGCAGGCTAACAACCAACTCGTCTTCACTCAGTCTCTCATCATTGTCCTTTTAATGATGTCTTTTTTACATGCAGGTCCCATGATCCTCAGCATAGCCTTTTTGGGTAGTCAGAGGGGACTGTTCCTTTTTCACCAGTAGAATAAAAACAGTTGGTATATTGGCATATTATACATGGTCTCTCTTTCATCATGTAAACTATTAGAAAAACTTAAGAGGATGACCATTTAATGGACTAAAATATTTATTTTGGTTTGAAAACTAGTCCAGTAAAGCAAGATTGAACATAAGAACATAAGAGAAGCCATGTTAGATCAGGCCAATGGCCCATCCAGTCCAACATTCTGTGTCACACAGCGGCCAAATATATATATATATATATATATATATATATATATATATATATATATATATATATATATATATATATATATACACACACACACACACACACACTGTGGCTAATAGCCACTGATGGACCTCTGCTCCATATTTTTATCTAACCCCTTCTTGAAGGTGGCTATGCTTGTGGATGCCACCACCTCCTGTGGCAGTGAATTCCACATGTTAATCACCCTTTGGGTGAAGAAGTACTTCCTTTTATCCGTTTTAACCTGTCTGCTCAGCAATTTCATCGAATGCCCACGAGTTCTTGTATTGTGAGAAAGGGAGAAAAGTACTTCTTTCTCTACTTTCTCCATCCCATGCATTATCTTGTAAACTTCTATCATGTCACCCCTCAGTCGACGTTTCTCCAAGCTAAAGAGCCCTAAGCCCTAATTGTATTGAAGAATACAATTGATAGCTCTGGTTTAAGGAAGCAACTAGATTAGATATAGGGAACTGCCATGCCACCACTCTTCTTTGTTGTAACCCTCCCTTTGTTGTAACATCAGATTTAACACAATGTATTATGACCCTTGTAAAGTGCAACCACCCCATTCCACACACTCAGTGGGGACAGCCAGTGATGTAGTTGTGATTATCTGGGGTTACTATTCTACTGACCCAAAACTCCATATTAATAGCCAGCAGAACAAAGACAGTCTTACCAAATACATCTGTATATTCAGGCCTCAGTAGGAATCTCAGTGGGAGCTCAGTGAATCTCAGTGGGAGCTCACAGGAGCACAGCTCCTGAACCTTTCTGAGAGTTCCACCTCCTCCTTCTGAGAGTTCCACCTCCTTGTCCATTGAATAGTATGTGCAGCTGCATAACAATCCCTGGATGACCTCCACCACCTATTTTTCTACAAAATGACCCCTGTGTATATTACATTTTCTTTGTTTAATCCTATCATTCACATGAGTGGTCAGTCACACTTTTTTACGTGACAGGCCACCCTCCAAAATGTTTATGCATTAAACTGTAATCAGCTTTTACTTTGTTTTAACCTCAACTCCAGCTAATGCTGTTCTTTGGAATTACAGCTTGCCAAACTCTATTTAGTCTAAGGGCCTGGATCTTGTTAACAAGTAAGGTTGCTTAGTTTAAAAAAAAAAAAGGACAAGAAGTTTCCTCTGTCCTCCTATTGCCCCTTTTTGTACCTTATGTTTTTGTTAAGATCATATGGTTTGCATGAAGTCAATTCACACAATACATAGTTTCCGTGCCACTAGGATTGCCATCCTCCAGGTGGGGACTGAGATCTCCTGCTTTTACAACTGATTTCTAGGTGGCAGAGATCAGCTCCCCTGGAAAAAAATGACTGCTTTGAAGGATGGATTCCATGGAATTGTTCCATGCTGAGGCCCCTCCCCTCCCCAAACCCCGTCATCTCCCAGATCTACCCTCAAAGTCTCCAGGCATTTTCCATCACAGACCTGCAACCCTATTTGTATCACATATTTGTAATATGTTCTATGCTCCTTGGCACATGAGAGCTGTATTCCAATTGCAACCACAGAACATGTAGAGAAGGGGCTTCAGTCTTCTCCACTGCATCATCTCTCTCTCGGCTTGACTTTGTGAACGAAGATTTAAGAAGGGTGCAGTAGTCCACGTCTGCTGCAGGCTCGCTGGTGGCTGACAAGACCAATGCGGGACAGGCAGATCCGGCCACAGTGGATGCAGGGAAAAGTCTGATTTGGGGTTGGTGCTGTAGCAGTGCGATTCTTCCTCAATCTCCTTTTGTCCTCAAGACCAGCTATGCGTGCGTTCTTAAAGGAAGAGACAGCCTGGTGGATGGTGTGCCTCCATGCTTTGCGATCTGAGGCTAGGTCAGACCACTGGTGATGTTTGATGCGACAGGTGCCAAAGGATTTCTTCAAGGAGTCCTTGTACCTCTTCTTTGGTGCCCCTCTATTTCGATGGCCAGTGGAAAGTTCACCATACAGAGCAATCTTGGGAAGGCGGTGGTTTTCCATCCTAGAAATATGCCCTGCCCAGTGCAGCTGCGTCTTCAACAGCAGTGCTTCGATGCTTGTAACCTCCGCCCTCTTGAGGACTTCAGTGTTGGTCACAAAGTCACTCCAGTGGATGTTGAGGATGGTGCGAAGGCAGCGCTGATGAAAACGCTCAAGGAGTCGCAGGTGATGACGGTATAAAACCCACGATTCGGAGCCGTAGATGAGGGTTGTCATCACAACCGCTTTGTAAACATTGATCTTTGTGCCTTTTTTCAGATGCTTGTTGCTCCACACTCTTTTGTGCAGTCGGCCAAATGCACGATTTGCCTTTGCCAGCCTGTTGTCAATCTCCTTGTCACTCTTGGCATCTGAGGAGATGATGCACCCCAGGTAGCTGAACTGCTGGACTGTCTTCAGAACTGATTCACCCACAGTGATGCAGGGAGGGTGATAATCTTCCTGGGGTGCAGGCTGGTGGAGAACTTCTGTCTTCTTCAGACTAACTTCTAGGCCGAATAGCTTGGCAGCCTCTGCAAAGCAGGATGTCATATGCTGCAGAGCTGATACCGAGTGGGAGATGAGTGCAGCATCATCAGCAAATGGTAGCTCTCGGATGAGTTTTTCCATTGTCTTGGAGTGAGCCTTTAGTCGCCTCAGGTTGAACAGGCTGCCATCAGTGTGATAGCGGATGTAGACACCATCGTCATCATCTAGATCTACTGTGGCTCTTTGAAGCATCATGCTAAAGAAGATTGTAAAGAGAGTTGGCGTGAGAACGCAGCCTTGCTTTACACCTGTGCCTATTGGGAAGGGCTCCGAGAGGTCGTTGCAGTGTCTGACTTGGCCTCGCTGGTCTTCATGTAGCTGGATGATCATGCTGAGGAACCTTGGGGGACATCCTAAACGTTCCAAGATTTGCCATAGGCCTTTCCTGCTAACGGTATCGAAAGCTTTGGTAAGGTCGACAAAAGTCACATATAGACCCTTGTTCTGTTCTCTGCATTTCTCTTGGAGCTGCCTGAGAACAAATATCATGTCAGTGGTGCTCCTGTTAGCTCTGAAGCCGCACTGGCTCTCTGGGAGGAGTTCTTCTGCAATGGTGGGCACCAGTCTGTTCAGGAGTATTCTAGCAAGGATTTTGCCTGCGATGGAGAGCAGGGTTATCCCCCGGTAGTTGGAGCAGTCTGACTTTTCTCCTTTGTTCTTGTGTAGAGTCATAGGGATATATATAAAGAAATGTCTGACCTGAAGATTCACTGCTTTGGGTTGCTACAGTGACTTTGCGTTATTCTTAGAATTATGAACCTTTATCTTCAAGAACAATCTGCTTCCTTCACCCAGCCCTGAGTTTGAGTTCTTATAAGCAGTGTAGGAGATGCTTGTGTTTTTCTTTGATTCCATTGGTTTCCCAGGCAATGGCATTTCTGCCTTCCATTTCTATCCTTGAAAAGGAGGGGCATAGATTGCTCATAGCCAAGCAACTTTGAAGATAAGCTGCAGATGCTCTCTTTTGCTCCCTTCTTTGTGGAGGTGGAGGCCTTTTTTAAAGGTCACCTTTTTCATGACCTGTAAAATTGGCTGATCAGTGGGAGCACATGGCCCTCTGATTAGCTGAAGGGCCTTTTAAATCTAGCATGAGGGGAGAGAGAGGTGTTGCCTCTGGCCACACCTGAACTCCAAGTGGTGAATTCACTGCTTAGAGTTGAGGCATGCATGGCCCCTCCTTGCAAAAAGCATTTTAAGGGTCCCTTTAAATGCTTTTTGCACATGGGGGCCACATGCACATGAATTCCAAGCGGGTAATTAGCAGCTTGGAGTTCAGTCATGCAGGGAGCCAGCACACTTGCTTGCAGAAAGCATTTAAAGAGTACCTTTAAATGTTTGGGGGTTTTTGCAAGCAGCAGCCATGCAATCCTGAATTTCAAATGACTAATTCACTGCTTGGAGTTCAGGTGTGCTGGGCACTGGCACATCCACTTGCAGAAATGCTTTTGGTAAGCAGGAAGGTGCCCATGCTGAATTCCAAATGGCAAATTTGCTGTTTGGGGTTTAGGCTTGTGAGGCACCAGCATGCCTGCTTGCAAAAATCATTTAAAGGGAGGTCCTCTTTAAATGGTTCTCACAAGCTGGCACCAACAGCCATTCCATGGGGCTGTATCCCTAACATGATGATGTCACTTATGTGTGATGTCATCATGTTAGGGATGTCCTTTCGCCCTCCAGAAATGCTCCCCAAAGTCCCCCGCCAGTGACAAGGCAGGACCTGACAACCCTACACCCACACTATTTTTATGGACTGAAAAAACCCTTGGACCCTATTTGTTCCATTTCCAAAGCTCCCTTATCCATGCATGCCATAGTTATGATCAGAATATGACCCCCATGTGAATTGGCCCAATTCAGCTGCTCAACTACTTGGATAGCATTAATACTGCTTAGTTCACACCCATCTTGGATCTTTTTAAAAGGCCTAAACAAAGGATTTTCAGAACTTGGAAGCTCTGAGCTTTTTGGTACCTGAAATCTTGCACCTTGCAGCTTCGCTTTAAGCCAAGCAGTTAAGGAATGCATCAGCCTAAATAATACTTTATTTTGCTATCTTTATTCTATGTTGTCCATAACCTCAAGAGTGAATTAGCTCTATTTCATTACATTTTTCTCTTAAAAGGTATCAGTTTCTACAGCCACATTCTATGACACTGGTTAATTTATCCAGTTGAACTGTTTTTAAGAGAGTCTGCATCCAATGTTGTCTTCTTGATTTATTTACAATCTTTCCTGCATTGTGCAAGGGGTTAGACCAGATGACCCTGGAGGTCCATTCCAACTCTTTGATTCTGATTCTATGATTATATCCTGCCTTTCTAGTAAATATACTGCTTCAACATGGTTTGCAACTTCAGTTAAAAGTCACAACAATAAATCACAAATAGATACATTAGTTGCTAAAAGTCAAATAAAATATTGATAACAGGAGTATATATAGATAATGGACAGCTGATATAAACTGCTAATAATTATTCAGGTGAACAGGATGCATGTATAGTGCAATCCTGTGGAAAGGTACATCAGGATATGTCAAATGAAACCAATGGGCTTAAACTGGAGTAGCTCTTTATAGTAACGATGATGGTGCTAAGCACTCTTCCAAGAGAGGAGGCTAACCAGTGGAAACACTGCCATAGAAATCCCCCCCCCTCTCTCTCTTTTAGTAGCCATCAAAGAAAGATTCATTTATTTTCAAATATCTATAAACCACCTTTCTCCAGATATAAAACCTAAGTCTTAAAGTCAACAAAATTAAAATTAGATAAATGCAGACATCATTTTAAAAAGAAACAAAAATTAAGGCACCCACAAGGTAATTATCTGGAAGTTCCAAAGACCCTTCTGATGATTTCTGTCTTGTAGACCACCCAAAACTCCAAAGTTGGATACAGACCATCTAACTCCCTCTGTTCCAAAAATGTACCATCAGAATGTACAACTGAAAGTGTCAGAACAACTAAAAAGCAATGTTTCACTAAGAAAAAAGAATGCCAATGGTCTCATAAAAGGGGCCAAACAAGGAACATCCCTGATTCCACCATGAAGATACAGTACCACTTGGAATCCTGGCATGGGGGATCAAGGACTCCTCTAGGGTTCCCAGCTCCCATGTCTGCATAGGGGTTCCCCCACTTTTGAGGGCTTTGATCTGCCACCAGCCAGCTGTTGGGGGAAACCCCACCTGCAAACAGGGATGTCACCATATGATGTCCCCAGCATGATGATGTCACCTGAAAATGATGCCATCACATTCCAAATGTCAGGGGACTATGATCTAGGTTTTGGGCAAACTTTATGCTTTTGAAGGCAACCCCCTTCCCCCCCCCCAAAAAAAAAACTAGCTCAAAAACTAGAGCATCACAACCCAATGTTGGCTACACAATGCTGTCACTTCTGGGTAATGTCATCATGCCCTGCATCCTTTGCATGCAGGGCAGAAGATCCCAGAAAGGACCCAGAAGCCCCACCCCCCCACAGTTGCAAAGTAGGAACTAGTAATCCTAGCTCCTGGTCCCACCTGTGCCATTTTCAAGAGCTGAAATCCCCCAGCATGAAGACCTCTAGTAGGACTGGGGGGGGGCATGGTATATTAAAACTTTCTTTTTTAAGTCTCTAATATGGCACTGCATCCATATGGCAGACTCAGGGTGGTAGTATTATTTGACTGGGTCATGTAGGGGTGGTACTTCGAGTGTGTGGGTCCAAGGACATGAAAGGTTTTAAAGGTAAGCACCATCACCTTGAACTGGACTTGGAACCAGTGCAAGGATCCCAAAAGAGGTGTAGTATGTCTCACATGGACTGCCCTGATAATAGATAGGCTGCCTGATAATGGATGGCCTGCTGCATTTTGCCCCAACTGCAGTTTCTGATTTATTTTCAAGGTCTGCACTAAGTTGAGTCCATTATAATGATCAAACCTCCAAGTTACTGCTGCATGGGTCTGTGTGGCCACATCATCAGTCTCCAGCTTGATGTCAGTAGTTAATAGTCTTTGCCAGCATGCTTAAACACTAGATAGGTTGGGATTCATTTTTTGTCCTGGGTAAATGCAAAGGTAGAAGGAGGGTGGAAGCAGATATTACCCCATTTCAGGGCTTTTCCAAGCATAAACATTTATCTGATGAACAAATGATCACAATGATCCTCAATGGCTTCTTCTGGTTAATTTGGCTTTGCTCTTCATGAACATACCCAATATGAAAACATTCCACTGCACAAGACTTAGTGGAAGGATGTGGGAGAATTCAGTTCTCCAGCTTTATTCATGGCTATTGGAATAAATCCCAGGTTAGTAGAGGGTTGCTATAAAGAACCCATAAAACACCTGTGCTATTTTAAGAAATAATAGATGAAACTCCTGGAAATCATGTCACTTTTCTAAAATTATTGTTTGTAATACTGGTCTTTGGCGCCAAGAAGTCATTCTCTGTCTCTGTCTCTGTCTCTGTCTCTCTCTCTCTCTCACACACAAGGATATTTCCTGAACATGACTAATCATTTTTATGTATTTCTAGTAAAGCAATAGATCACAGAAATAATTTAAAATTTATGACTTTACTGGCAATACTCTATAGTAAAACAAGAAAAATAAAACAGTCATCAATTTCTGTTCCATTAATTATCTTTTTTCCCCCTTGGCTCCAGACTGCATAATGCAAATCTATATTGATGCAATCCAAGGAAAGTACCTTCAAAGCTCTAATTTTCTTTTCAGATCTTCAGTGAGTCATATATACAAGTGAATGGGCTGTTAAAATAGTCTGCTGATTGCCAGAAGGCTTTCTAGCCCTAGATCTTTTCATTGCTAGCAACTGGCAGCAAGGGGTATATCCAAATAAGGTATACCTTGAAAGCAAATGTCTTGACAGCCTGCTTCACAACTGCATCATTTTCTACCCAAGTATTTGGATTCCACCTAGAATGTCAGTGTGTATGAGTGAAGGGGGGGGGGCAATTTTGACCTGTTTTCTCCCTTCTGAGAGAGATCTCTACTCCCCAAGCTATTCCTGGGGTTCCCCCAACCCCAGGGGATAATTGGGGAAAAATCACTCTAATCCTTGCACTCAGTGAAAGCCAATGACTTCCATTCTCTTCATGAACATAAAATAGTGACATCCATCCAAAATCTAAGGTGGCTATTTTAAAAGATGAAAATAATACATAGAAAGTACCAATGTTAAGAAGTAGTCAAATTAGAGCAGAGTTGCAAAATACTAAACTCTTTTGTGAACATGCTGTGTCTCAAAGACCTTTTTTATTCAGCCACTATAAAAGCGGTATGGTGGGCAGCATATAATTGGCCTTATTGATTTCTTTGGATTTCATGGTCTGATAGCCCAGTACCACTTTATTTTATTTGCCCAGGAGACACGATGGCAGACAGTAGTACAAACTACAACCAACACTATCTGGCTACAAGAGCTTTTCTTGGACTTTGGTGTTCAACTGTCAGGATTTCCCATTATATAAAAAATAATAATTTAGAGAAGTATAACGGAATTTTCCAACCAAATTTTGTAGTCAAGAGACAAGAAGTTGCTACACACTCATTGCTGAAGTGGACTTACTGTATCTGTAGCAAGTCATTGCCTCCCTCTGCCCTCACATCCATTTAGCTGCTCTTTGAACAAACAATAACCAGAGCATCCAAAATGGAGCAAAAGAAAAGAAAGTCAATTGAAATCTCACCTTTCTCTACTTTTCTATTTAGGTCAGTCAACCTATAAAAAGAGCCATTATTTCTTTTCTATTTCACATCAGTGTAAGTAGCACAGTTGATGCCATCGGCACCTAGAAAGTTGAACTGAAAACTGTACAGATGAGGATCTGTTTCATTGTCACAGCTGATAGAATGACATTCATTTATACAACTTGCTTAGGAAATGCCAGAAGACAAACTGTGGTGCTATTCTATAGCCACAGCAGGCTTTGTATAATGTCTTAATAATAACTGTGTAATCCTCCCCAATAAACTGAAGAGTATCATGTTCAATGAGTCTTGCAAATGGAGTGAATGGGCCCACAAAAAGTGATTTATTTAGAACATATCTGTTCTTTTTTCCTATTTAACACATGAAGAGTAGTTTATAATCTCAATATAAAAAAACTAAAACAGAATACATGAATAAAAAGCCCTCCAGCGTCATGGTAAATATCCATGAAAAAAGACAAGCTAGAGCCTCAAAAACAGTTGTTACTTCTGTAAGTTGTTTTATCTGCAAGTTAATCATAGGGAGCCACTCCAAAAAGTTCTCTTTCTTTGAGGACCTTTATGTAATAAGTTCTTAACCACTGGTAATATCATTGGATGACACAAAGCATATGAAATAGTGGCAGGAAAGTACATTCTCATTGTGGTCATCACCAGACCATCTATCAAGTTCAGCATGAATCTTCTCCCACATCCATTTTAGCCATTGTCCCTTCTATTTCATTACCCAGAGTTTCTCCAAAAACTAAGGGGTAAAAAGGGTTAGTCCATGTAACATGGGACATTTAAGAGAAATCCTGCTTCTGTTTCCCTAACTGATAACATTTGGCATGTTATAAACTTTCTGTGTGAGGAAAAGGGGTGATTCTATATTTACAGAAAAACCATTTGAAAATCACTTACCTTGTTGATAATGTGTTTGCTGTTGAACTGAACACTTCCTATGATTGTCTCTGTAAATTCCTCACAATTCAAAAACAGATACATTATGAATGGCTTTGCATGTGTATGGTGGTGTCATTCAACATAGAAGCTAGGTAGATAGCCACTATCAACAACCACACATTAATGCCACTCTTTTCCTAGATTACATAGGTCTCCAGTTCTTCATGGACATCACTTAAAATCATCTGTTTGAGAGTCAGTGATGTTGTTGCTCGTGTACAGATAGTACCATTGATCATTTGGTGACAAATATCAGTTTAGAACTTCTGGGATTGAACTAGAGTTCCCAAGTGGCAGTGCAAGAACAAGTAAATATTTACTTGGTGGTAAGACAAACCAAAGTGAACAAACCTAGAATATTTGAGAAATAATAGGCCATAAATCTTTTTTTCTGGTTCCTGTGCTAGGAGAACTAAGATAACCAAGCAATCCATATTTCTATAAATGAATACTCTATTTCCATTGGAAAAGCAGAGTATTTGCACATGCACAGGATATTTTCAGTCTGGACTTTCATGAATGCTTCCAAGTATGAGCAGAGTCAGGCAGGTAATAGAAAGATGATGCAATCTTCACCCCATTCTTGTAGTTCTACTAATCTCTGCATTATATTTGTAGTTATGTTTTTTATTCATAACAAAGATGATAGAAAAGGGAAAGAGGAATGTGGAGAACACTCATAGCATACAACTATAACCAATTTAAAATATTTAAAAAATGAACAGCTTTTTGAGTCTTTGAGGATGCAATTTGCAATAAAAAATGTACTCTGTACAGTGATGTTGTTGGAATCTCTAATGACAATCTTGAGTCCCTAAGATATTGATAATGTTATATTAATTAGACAGCAGATGTCATCCCACTCAAGATTTTCCTTGATCTTTCATCTAGATTTACATCTACTATATTTCCATCATTAATTAAGCAAGCTTTACCCGGAGACTCCAACATCAAACTCAGAATTCTTAGAATTTTTAGTTCTAAATTCTGTTCAAGTTAATTTGTTTCAGTCATTAGTCAGGATTAGGAATGGGCACGAATCGAAGCACAAATCGCGATTTGTGTCTAAAGAAGTCTATTCATGGGTCATTCTGAATTGGTTTGGGTACTTGCACTATGCATGGCTTGCAAAATGAAGCAGCTTGTTTTTGGGGGGTTGTTTTTCTGTGTCATTATTGGTGGGTGATCCTCCTCATGCACTGCAATGTGCCCAGCATAACATCTCCTGGAAGTGATGTTACCATGCCAGGCAATAACATCACTTCCAGGAGATGTCGGTATGCTGGGTGTATTGTGATGGACTAGTGCTTTCTAGCCCTCCCAAACAAAATGAATCAATGAACAAATTGTTTGGGGAAATTTTAAAAAGAATGAAATAAAGCAAACCAATGAATTGGGCAAACCAATGAACCATGAAATGAAATGAACCACCGTTTTCACATCCTGTGCCCAACCTTACTCATGATTATTGGCACCCGCAAGTTGCATTATATGCAGAAATGCAAAAGCATTTAACAAACTTACAGAACAATAAAACCATTTTTTTTCCAAAAGTTGATGACAGAAGATACCTTCATATAACAACTTTACATTGTATTGCATAGGAAGTTTGTTAGTAAGTATCGCAACTTTTGTGCCTGTCTTTAAGCCATACAAGAAACTTTTTTTTCTTGGATTCTCAAATATTTGTTAGTGAAATGTATAATGACAAATACTCTGGGTTTCCACATATGCATAAATTGTAAGGAATGTTCTTATACAGCATCCATCAATATTAACTGAATATTGAACTGTGTAAAAGCACTCCTTAATGAGAACTTTCCCAAGTGCAACATATTATGTTCATGATCATACCTATATTTTATACTACTTACCATAATGCCAATATTATATGAAAACAAGAGATAAATCATACTGAATAAGTATGTTGAGGACTTTCATTGTACCTTGTCTCTTCGCAGCATGAGGATGATTACCCCAAAAAGTTTTCTATGTACAGCTCATAAATGTTGTGTATTATTAGTCCCAAAAGCTTGTTAATCTATACTCAGAGGCCTTGGTAGAAATTCTTCCTGTATTTCTTGACCAATAACTTTTATCAGTATTTTCAGACAAGGTTTACAAATCCTGTAGAACATACTAATGTCATTTTATGCACATATTTCAAGGCCGACACCCTGGTATAACCAGGAGTTGCGGCGGTTGAAACAGGGACTCAGACGATTAGAGAGGCAATGGCGGCGTACTCGAGTTGAAGTGATTCGAACATCTTATAGAGAGTTTATGAAGTCCTACGAGATGGCAGTCAAGGCCGCAAAGAAAGCATACTCTACGGCGGAGATTGCGTCCGCAATTTCGCGCCCGGACCAACTGTTCAATACAATTCGGACCCTTACAACACTGCCACAGGGCAGACCAAATTCTAATGAATTGGAAATTGGCTGTGAGGCTTTTGCGAATTTCTTTGCGGATAAAATCGCATCGCTCCGTTCCGACTTCCCTGCCATATTAGATACAGCTAGCGAACCTGAGGCTCCGTGCCTGTCTTCGGATCGTGTTCTGGACGGCTTTGGCGCGCTCAGCCTGGAAGAAGTTGACAGGATCCTCCTATCTGCATGCCCAACAACTTGTAAATTGGACCCATGCCCCTCTTGGCTTATTAAGACCTGCCAGAGGGAGCTAAGATATCCTATACGGGATATCATAAATAGATCCCTACTGGAGGGGCATTTTCCATCAGCGCTCAAGGAGGCGGTGGTCCGTCCCCTCTTGAAGAAAACAACGTTAGATCCGGCCGAATTGGCACACTACCGGCCGGTCTCGAATCTGCCCTTTTTGGGCAAACTTATTGAGAGGGCAGTGGCGTTGCAGCTACAGAGTTTCCTGGAGGATGCTTCTGTCCTTGACCCCTACCAGTCTGGTTTCCGCCCGGGCCATGGGACGGAGACGGTGCTGGTCGCCCTGGTGGATGACCTTCAGCGGCATCTGGATCAAGGCGGCTCGGCGGTGCTGATGTTGTTGGACCTATCGGCAGCGTTCGATACGGTCGACCATCGGCTTCTGGCGTGCCGCCTTGCCGACGCAGGGATTCAGGGGCTGGCCTTGCAATGGCTTTCCTCTTTCCTTGATGGTCGGGGACAAAGGGTGGTGATTGGAGAGGAACTGTCCCAGAGACACACGCTTGATTGCGGCGTGCCTCAAGGGGCGGTACTTTCCCCGATGTTATTTAACATCTATATGCGCCCCCTTGCCCAGATTGCCCGAGGGTATGGGCTGGGTTGTCATCAATATGCTGATGACACCCAGCTCTATCTGCTTATGGGCGGCCGGCCCGCCTGCGCCCCAGAAAATCTGGACCGGGCGTTACAGGCAGTGGCTAGGTGGCTTAGACTGAGCGGGCTGAAGCTGAATCTGGCGAAGACAGAGGTCTTTTGCTTGGGTCGCTGCGGCCCGGGAAGGGAAATCCCCCTGCCAGTTTTTGACGGCGCGCCGCTGACAGCGTCGGGCAGGGTCAAGAGCCTGGGGGTGCTATTGGAGCCTTCTCTGATGATGGAGGCTCAGATAGCAGCCACTGCCAAGTCCGCTTTTTTTCATCTTAGGCGGGCAAGGCAGTTGGCCTCCTTCCTGGAACGCGACGACCTAGCAACAGTGATTCATGCTACGGTCACCTCGAGGTTGGACTACTGTAATGCCCTCTACATGGGGCTACCCTTGTGCCGGACCCGGAAACTGCAGTTGGTGCAGAACGCTGCTGCCCAGCTGCTATTAGGGCTCCCAAGATGGGAGCACATTCGGCCGGGGCTCCGGGATCTGCACTGGCTGCCAGTAATATTCCGAGTCCAGTACAAGGTGTTGGTCATTACCTTTAAAGCCCTATATGGCCTAGGACCTGTCTACCTTAGGGACCGTCTCTCCCCACACGTTCCCCAGAGAGTACTACGCTCGGGTTCACAAAACCTGTTGGTAGTCCCTGGGCCAAAGGAGGCCCGCCTAAAATCCACCAGGAATCGGGCCTTCTCAATAGCGGCACCCCATTGGTGGAACCAGCTGCCGGAGGAGGTACGGGCCCTGCGGGACCTAGGGCAGTTCCGCAGGGCCTGTAAGACAGCCCTCTTCCGGCAGGCCTATAACACCTAACTGATAATGAGAACACCTTTGGATGGAACAAAATGCTTTTATAGACCGCTGATTTTATCTTATCTGTGTTTTATTAATTATGGTTTTAATTGTATTTGTAAATGTTTTAAATTGAATTGTATGAATCACTATGCTGTGAGCCGCCCTGAGACACTTCGGTGAGAAGGGCGGGGTATAAGTCCACTAAATAAATAAATAAATAAATATTTGCATGTTGTTAATGGCTAATATAAGTGGGAAGTGAGAAAGAGGCATTTACATTCCGGCTATGGTAGTCTGCATATTCAAATTACAGATGCATGATTTTTTTTTTTAAAGGCATCTTTGGTAGTATATGATAAAATAAATTAAAAGAATCTTGATGCAAGATTGCTGGTTTGTACTCTTTTGTCAGTGCATTCCTCTACATCAGTAAAGCAAAGGAATGGGAAAGACCCCATTGACTATAGATAGATAAAATTTGGAAATAAATAATAAAACAATGGAGAGTTCCTATAACATTGGTTCCTTTTCAGAAACAAGACCTGATAGCCTAGAACTCCAAATCAAGCAAGGAATTCAGTTGAGAAGAATTTTTAAAAGCTTCTATATAACTGGTATCATCAGCATGATACAACTGAATTCCAAACTTATGCAAAGATCTCATCCAAAAAACCCTCAGCACTGTAAAAAATGTACATATGAATAAAGGAAAGATTGTCATTCAGGCAAGATAAAGGAGTATACACAATCCTCAGCCTTAAGTATATTGTTTTCCCTTAATGAAAAAAACAATATTCTAATAAGAGACATCCCAATAAAATTATGCTTACCGAAGGATATTTTGGCTGGGTTTTTTCCCCTGCTTACTGAATTACTGATTGATGGAGGAACTTCAATTCTTTTAGGTTCATTAGCTTCCAGAGTTAGTTGATGGGTGATGCTGTCATCTATCGCAATAGGAGACTAAATGCAAACCAAGCAGGTTTTTTTTCATATATTAAAAGCTGGCTAAATTTGATACTCATGAAGTATTTGAAATGAATTACTGAGAACCACTGCTGTCTGTATTCTATACTAACATTTGCCAGACTCTTTTAAAGTGCCCTTTTTGTGCTTTTAATTTCTTCGCAAAAATTATACTCTGAGTACCATTATAATTTTATTCTAGATGTTTACAGAACAATGCAGTGACTAACTTATAAATAAGCTCTGTTCACAATGTTCTATCTCAGTGGTAAAGCACATGCTTTGGATTAGTGTTGTTATGAGGAGTGGAATGTATTTTTCCACAATCCACTTTTAAAGGATATATTTACTTATTCCATTGAAAACATTTCTACATCACCTTTCTACCCAATTCAGGGTCCCCAAAACAGGGAACATTAAAACAGTAATGTATTTCTAGCATTAAAACATTTCAAGTTTTAAAAATCAGTTAAATAAAACATATAAATGCATACAAACACACAAATAATAATAATAATAATAATAATAATAATAATAATAAAAATTTATTTATATCCCGCCCTCCCCGCCGAGGCGGGCTCAGGGCGGCTAACAACAAAATGGGGGAGAGGTTTAATAAGAGTTGGTGAGGAATTGCCAAACAAAATAAAAAATCTTCATCAACTGAAGGAAGACAATAATAGAGGGAGGCAATAATAGAAGTTCCAAAGATGCAATGTCATAGCCAAAAAAGGCCTGTTTTCAGGTTGCCACCTCTCTAGCCTCAGATGGTGGGGAGACTCAAAGGAGGGCCTCTGAAGACGACTAGGGTAGTTGTGCAGATTCATGTGGGAGTAGACTGTCCTTCAGGTATTCTGGCCCCAGTCCATACAGTTATGGATTTTCTTTTCTTTTCTTCTTCTCTTTCATTTCTTGAGTTTCTTTTTGTAGTTTTCAGTTATACCTCTATGAAGCCCTTTGTACCTTCAGCCCTTGCAGGTTTATTGGGGGGGGGGGAAGTAGTTTATTTGGATGAAACAGATTGGCTGCTTACAGACAGGTATTTGAGGCAACCCAGAGATGCCTCAGAAGCCAACTAGAAAAACCTGTCCAAATGAGCACACCTACTGCCCATCCCTATCCCATACCCCCCCCCCCATCCTCCAGCATCCTATACTCACCCCATCCTCACTTTTGAAGTGGTAGCAGATTTCTAAGCCACACACCAGTTGCCTCTTCGGCATCTGGATGCAGAAGCACAGAAGCAAGGCTGCTTGTCGGTGTGAACCTGCCAAGCCACCCCAAGCTGCTTCCAGCCTTTGTTCTTTAAAAATATATTGATTGCAAGCACATAGGTGCATGGGCGTGTGAGCACTCATGCATATAACCAAAAATGAATGGAAAAAAAGAAGCCCTAACCAAGCTACACAACAGGGACGGTGGCTCAGTGGTAGAGCATCTGCTTGGGAAGCAGAAGGTCCCAGGTTCAATCCCTGGCATCTCCAAAAAGGGTCCAGGCAAGTAGGCGTTAAAATCCTCGGCTTGAGACCCTGGAGAGCCGCTGCCAGTCTGAGAAGACAATACTGACTTTGATGGACCAAGGGTCTGATTCAGTATAAGGCAGCTTCATGTGTTCATGTGTGTTCATCAGATCGTGCCAAGTCGCCCCACGGATGGGATGGGGATAACTTGTGAGGGAGCATGTGGATGGTTTAGGATGCTTCTTTCTGAGCCAGCCCAATTTGGGATGCCTCTCATGCACCCCAAACTGCCCGTCTGTTAGCAGCCACTGTGTGTGTGTTTTTAAGAGGAGGGTAGGAAGTTTTGAGAAGATGTTCCTTTCCACTGAGCATCTATAGAATACAATTCTGATGTTTTGTAGAACCTCCCTCCCTGTATCTCCTCTCTTCATATTTCTGTTTTGATAAAAATGGAGTTGATTCAAAACAGATTCCAAATTCATTTTAAAAAGGAAAAGGAAAAGAAATTGTGGATTTCAGAGAGAAATTCGGTTACGAGGAATTAATTCCTCTTAACAGCACTACTTTGAATGACTAGGTCACGGATTCAGTCTCTACCATTTCTAGATTTTAAAAAAAGTCTCAGGAAGCAAAGAACTCTCCTTGAGACATGAAAGGGATAATCCCAGCCAGCATAGACAGAATTGAGCCTGGTGAACCAGTAGTTTGAGTCCGTATAAAGCAACTTCGTAAAATGGAAAGTGTGATTTCTGGAGGTTCTTCAGGGTATCATAGATATCAGGAGTGGGAACTCATACAGAGAAAATAGCCACCATGAAAAAGTAACATGCAAATGTTATCTAGGCAAGATTCAATTCAAGTCTAACGTTAGTTCCATCATCCTTGTTCATTGTTTTATTTTATTATTTATTCAGTGTCAGCAAAGATAAATAAATGGGCATTTGAGCATGTTCAGAGTGCCTTTCCCCCCATCAAAAACAACAAGTTCCCAGATACATAAGATGACAGCTCAAAGTTTTCTGGGCATAGCATGTGACTACTTGGCAGCCATGAAGTCTGCTACTTTGTCATTTCTGTCCTAAACCTATAAACAGGTAATCTTATTAATTAAGTAACATAGTGCATTTTCCCTCATCGATCACACTAGACCTTGACAAACACTCCCACCTCCACCACACACAAACTTCACCAGAATTCCTATCTCCTTGTTTTAAGCATTTATATCAGATTCATATTTAGACATTTGTGTTTGTACTGCATAGTGTTAAAAACACTACAGCTGCTGTATGCATTCAAACTCTACACATCACTTTAAAAGTTCAGAGGCAGAGGAAGTTGGAGTTAAGTAATAAAGGCACCACTTGCATTACTCAGATGGATTCATGCCCAAGAGCATCTTGGGGTGGGGGGGAGTTAACTGTCTTTTCCTCACTAGGGAAGAGTGACATATCTCGGAAGAAGGCAAGCATTTACATCAAGCAGCATGAAACCAACAAGACAAATCATGCACTATCCACTTGTGACTTCATTAGAGCTCTCCTTAAGAACTTAAGAGCAGGGTTTTTTTGTAGCAGGAACTCCTTTGCATATAAGGCCACGCTCCCGTGATGTAGCCAATCCTCCTGGAGTTTACATTAGGCCCTGTACTAAGAGCCCTGTAAGCTCTTGGAGGATTGGCTACATCAGGGGTGTGTGGCCTAATATGCAAAGGAGTTCCTGCTACAAAAATGCCCTGTGGAAGAGACACATATGTCTCCTTCATAGACTTAGACATCCCTGCTTAGTTTCTGAGATCTGATGAGATCAGGCTAGCCTGGGCTATCCAGGTCAGGGCTACCTTTGTTTTTTCTTTTTTGAAGACATTCTTCCTACCATGCTCATTGTTATCTCGGCTCCAGCCGGAATAGTGCAGAACTGAATGTTAGAAAGGACCAAACAGCAGTCCGCTACAATCCTTCCTGCAGGCAGCCAGACATGCTGGTTTTCCAAAAACAGGTCCTTCTGTTGTTTGCAGTTAATCAAACAGAAAGGCACAGTTGCTTCCATGACAAGCGCGTCACAATGTTCTCATGCTATCTTGGTGGCGCAGAGAATTTTCCTCACAGATTAATTATGCATTACCACATACTTAACTGTCAAGAAAGATCCTTAAGATTCTTTCCATGCAAATACAACATATTTAGTTGTCCTTGATACTGTCCCCTAGAGCCATTTTATCTGGGTAACTGTCAGATGTCTGAATTAGTAAAGATCCTAATATTGGGGCAGCGGCATGTGTCTTCAAAGGTTGGCATCTGATGTTTTGTCAAAAGAGAGCCATGTTGCCCTTAGTCATGTAATGATTTCTTCTGGCTGCCACATTGAAATTCACAGCATGTGATCTCTGACAAGATTATTTGGGGATTGGCATGCTTTGCAGGGCCAGTACAGTGCTGTCATTTTTACTGGTGCTCTTCCTGTGTCTAATAGCAGCTGGAAACAAAAAATTAGGCAGGCTAAGATGGCTCCATGTCATTTATCACCTCACTATGAAAAAAGATTCACCTCCTTTTTTTTCTGTATGTCAAGCTACTGTAAAAAGCATAGGCACAGATCCCATTTGCTATGCTTGCTTATCTTTGGCTAGGAAGGTTTGCATAGTTTAATCCACTTGCTGTATTGCAAGTTTTCCAATGATACAGGTATTATTAGGGACTGGGTTGCCTAATTACACTCTATAGATCTGTGCTGTCCCTTTGCCAATTGGGCCAAAGATGTTGCAACTGTTCTTTCCAGAGCCTTTGGCATGGATTTCTTCCTTAGCTGCTTTAGTGGTGGAGAGCCAGTTTGGTGTAGTGGTAGTGGTTAAGTGTGCAGACTCTTATCTGGGAGAACTGAGTTTGATTCCCCACTCCTCTACTTGCACCTGCTGGAATGGCCTTGGGTCAGCCATAGCTCTGGCAGAGGTTGTCCTTGAAAGGGCAGCTGCTGGGAGAGCCCTCTCCAGCCCCACCCACCTCACAGGGTGTCTGTTGTGGGGGAGGAAGGTAAAGGAGATTGTGAGCTGCTCTGAGACTCTTCGGAGTGGAGGGCGGGATATAAATCCAATATCTTCATCTTCTTCTTCATCTTCATCTTTATAGTTTGCAAGATTTGAGAGATACTGTGTATCAAGTGTGTGAGGAAAGGGTAATAAAAGTGTTGGGTAAAAGGAGATGCATCTACTTTATTCAGTCTCTTGCTTAATCAACTGTCACAATAGGATGAAACAAATAGCTAGGTTGCAACTGGGCAACTTTACATTGCATTGATAGTTTATTTTTGTTTAAATGGCATTTTTATATAACACAGTTTGACTGGGGAGATGATCTGAGTGTGATTATTACTTTGAAATACTGTTCTAGAGGCAATCAAGTCAGTAGAATCCCTTGATAAAATGAAAACATGATGAGAAGCCTTTATCTAAGTAATTGAGTAAGATAACTCACTGTCTCCTAGTAGATAACTACTTCTGCTTTTATAACATTTAGACTTCAACGTTTTAGGGACATCTCTAAGGGAACTTGTTTGTGCATGGTTTACTAAGGGTTTGCTGTAGATCATCTGAAAGCTAAACAGATCCTCAGTAGTGTACAAGAGTCAGAGCTATGGCTATATCCAATGAAAATATTTTTAAACTGTTGTTAGCCACCCTGAGCCTGTCAGGGGAGGGCGGGAAATAAATAAATAAATAAATAAAATCTATTATGGACAGGTTATAAGAAGCATACATGAGCCAAATAGTTCATCAAAAAGAAATTTGGGGTGGGGTATGCAAGGAATAAAGATTATAGGAAAGTGGGGGGGGGGGATTGAGTCTCAAAAGAGTGTTGGAGTAGAAGAATATGAGATTGGATTTATACTCTGCCATTCACTACCTGAAGGAGTCTCTGGCCCTGTTTACACAGCGTGTTGAGTCCATGTTAAACTGACCCGGTTCTGTTCCGAATATCTTTGTTCCGGATATTATCAATCAGATTTCCATACTGCAATTCGAATCACTCTGGGGTGAAATCGTCTTCTGCCATCTACACAACGACACCATGCAGTTCTTTATTTTCCTCCACTATTATGCATATGTGCATGCGTGCACTGTGCACATATACACATTATGCGTGCATGCGCATAGGTTAAACATTATGTGGTTATGCACATATTGCTAAGTAATTTAAAAAAATGCCGACCATAAACTGAATGTCTGAGGCTCCTTTTGCTCCAGGACAACCTTCAGACATCCGGAAGTTGGTCGGGAACTATCCAGACAGAGAAACTACGAGGTGAAACAATCCAGGGATTGTTATGCAGCTGCACATAACATTCAATGGACAAAGAGGTGGAACTCTCAGAAGGAGGAGGTGGAACTCTCAGAAAGGTCCAGGAGCTGTGCTCCTGTGAGCTCCCACTGAATCTGAGGCCTGCTGGTGTGAAAACAATATACACAATAAAATATATTTAAAAGAACAGGGCAACTTTAATCCTGCTTCGTGTTGTTTGTATGGTCTCGAAGCCCTTTTTCCTCTGGTGCTTCTGTCCATTTTTGCACACGTTGCCACAGGGCTGTAACTTGCCCTGCCTCTGTCCCACTGCAAGCACAACAACTTATTTATTTATTTATTGCACTTATATCTTGCCCTCCCCAAACGGGCTCAGGGTGGCTGATTATGCAAAATCAGGCAGAAGTGCTGGGGGGAGAAGGGCTCTGAGCTCAGGACAAGCCTAGTAAGAAATCAGTCAGTCTTTACTAGTAAAGAGGTTAACCATTTTGCCTTGGTTTTATGAATAACTGCAGGTCAAGTGCCCTATTCTATCTAACCATTCTAAAATCTAATCCACAGCCTTCCAACTTGTTGATCAAAATGTCATTGAGAATCTTATCAAAAGCCTTACTAAAATCCAACTATACAATATACTTGGGATTCCCTTATCAACCAAACTGATCACATAATCAAAAAAAGAAATAAGATTAGTCTGACAGGACCTATTAAGAACAAATGCATGCTGATTACATCTTACCAAGTTATCCTCTAGGTGTTTACAAATCAGTTCTTTTAAACTCTGCCTGAGATTTTCCCTGAAAGTTAAACTAACTAGCCTATAGTTCTCCAGATTATCCTTCCTTCCCCTTTTAAAAATTGTGACAAGTTTTGCCCTTCTCAGATCATCTGGCACATCACCTGCCATCCAAGAGCCCCCAAAGGTAATGGATAATGACTCTGCCAACTATCTAGCTAGTTCTTTAAGCACTCTCAGGTAGACACTAAGGGGTGTGCATTTGGCCATATCTGAGCCAAAAAATGCAAAAAAATGCCTTTTTGGAACTTTCCAGCTATTCTTTTAGCCAGATATGCTATCCAAAAATATCCAGCACCCCAAAAATATTAACTGATTAACTGATAGTCAAAATCCATTTAAAAGGATTGTAGTCCCTTTAAAAACCCTTTTTTCTCCATTGAAACTAATAGTGGATGGGGGCACCTTATTTGGGAGCCAAAGAATTGGAACCACCTGTAATTTCCCCAGAAAACACTTTCTGGGGGGGCATCTTCTTTGGGGGGCCATAATTCAGACCCCATAAATTCAATCCTCACAAATTTGGAGAGTTGGTAGAGAAGAGCAAGCTGGAGATCCCCTGTGAGTTCATTGTCTCATGCTTCTACAAGATTCATTTTATACACCGCTGTTCAGGAAGTTCAGGAGTGTACAGAATGGGTCCTGTGCAAGCTAAAGACATCAAAGTCACAGGGGACCTCCCCAGATGCTCCTCTACATGACCTCCAAGTTATGTTGCTTTGAAGTTTGGTAACTATTTAGATTGAATGGAGACAGTCTGTCAGGAAATGTATTCACAAACCTCTATGTACAGCTTGAAAGTTCGTCGAAAGTTTGTGCTGGCTGACCTGTCAGAAATTTAACTTTGTGAACCAAAATTAATAATGAACTTTAGTTTGTAAACTGCTTTGTGCCAATCCCTAGTCATGAAAATAATCCCACCAAGTCTTCATAATATCTATTGAATCATATTCCTCTGTCTGAATTAGAAATTCAAGTTCCAGCTGTTTATCCCCCATTCATTGGGCATTAGTATACAAACACTGCAAGCCTTGTGCACTTGGGTCTGACATCCGTGTATCTCATCGTTTGGGCTCTCCATCTGCTTCCCTAATGCCTATTAAAAAATCCCCACTCCAAAGGCTCCCAAGCAGACATCTCCATTCCCCTCCATCATCAATGTAAAGCCCTCCCAATGAATCTAGCCAAACTTCATTCTTCCTCATCTTTGTAAGATGGAGTCCATTACATGCAAGTAAATCATCCTCAGAGTATCCTAATCCATGACCACAAAACCCAAACTGTTCCCTCTGTCCAGCAGCAACTATTGATTTACTTCCCAAATCTTCTGATCCCTCTACCCTCCTCTTCCTCTAACAAAGAGGGTTGAGGATAATACCATCTGAACTTTAACTATCTCCCCCAAACCTCATAATTTTTTTTTACATTTTCTATGGAGTTATCAGCTACATCATTTTTTCCCACTGAATCTGCTCTGAGATATATCAGAGTAGTGATAATAATAATAATAAGGGGTGATAATCAGTAGGATTAATAAACCTCTTCATCCTATCGATAATGTCCCTAACATTCACACCAGGAAAGCAAAACAGCTGCTGAGTCAAGGGATCTGGCCTGGAAACATTAAGTTCCAATCCCTTTAGCAGGGAATGACAGACAACCAACAGCTTCCTTTTTCTCACTCCATTGCAAGTAGTAGAACTCAATTCCTCGTTATTTATTTATTTATTTATTTATTTTCCAAAGGATCAGTTTCGGCCATTGAGTCCCAGACTAGATTAGATGCTTGCTGCCAAGTACTGTGTTTGCTGTGATGGTGCTTCAAGTTGTTTGTAGTTTCACCTGTCACAGTACATAGCCCTGCTAACATGTTATATTGAATGCATGTGTACCTGTTTGTAAGAAAGAGCCAGTGTGTGTACCCTTTTCAAATGAAACCAGGTTTCAGTATCCAGGTAAATGTGGGATTTCAATCACAATTTCAGCTGTACCTGAGTCAACACTTCACACAGATTGTGTATGTGTTTGATGTAACTTGTAAACAGGGCTAATGTTTTCACAAACTGCAACTGTCTTTTACCTAATAACTAAAACATCAGTCCGTTCAAGAGCTGTGATGAGGCTAGCAAAATCCCAGGCTTTCTAAAGAGCTAGTGTTGGGTGAACAAATCCCAGTTCTGCAATGTGGCTCTCTGAGTGACCTTCAGCCAGTCACACTCTCTTGGGTTTGATCTATATCACTGTGTAGTATGCTATTGTGGTCATTGACCTCATAGTTGTTGTGATGAGAGAAAGAGAAATATGTTCTCTACCTTGAGTTCCTTGGAGTAATGAATGAAATGAAAAACATGATAGAGACAATATATTACACACCTTGGTTCTAATCCATAGTCCATTGATAGGTAACAAATTGGTAAATGCAGTTACAGTAATTACAATGCGGCTCCCAACCGGAGGCAGGCTGTACAGCCTTGTCTCTGGGGGCTGTTTTGCCCCTTCGTAAGGAGGAGGGCTGGGCAGGGCATTATGGGAGGTAGGGCGCAGCAGACATGCCTTAACGGCTGTCTCTGCTTCTGCCTCCCAGTCTTCGCCTCGTGCTCGGGAAGCGGAGAGCTTGGAAGAGCTCCTTCTGTCCTGCCCGGCACGGGGCCTTTCGATGTGTTGGTTTTTGTGCTGCAGCGAGCCCTCGGCTGAGCTTCAGAGGAGGGGCCTGTAGCTCAGTGGTGGTGGTTTCCTGGTGGACGCGGCCGCTTTTGGGCATTGAGGGACAGAAAGCACCCGGTTATCAGCTGCGTGGAGGCAGCAGGAGCGCTATTTGGAGCAACTGTTTGCTGCTGGCTGGGTTCTTTAGCTCAGCCAGTGTTTTTTCTCTGCCTTTTCCTGGGGGTTGTTCCCCCTCTGTAGCTGGGAATATCAGTTCTAGTTTTGGGGCCCTCTTCAGTCCCCCCGTCCTGATTGTTGGGGTGGTCTGCACTGTTGCTGGGCAGGCCGTTTAGGGGGTCTAGCTTTGGGGCCCTCTTCATTCCCCCCGTCCTATTGTTGGGGTGGTCTGCACTGCTGCTGGGCGGGGCGGTGGCCATTTTCCCTGCTTATTACTCCCCTATTGCTGGGCGAGGCGGCAGCCATTTTCTCTGCTTATTACTTCCCTGTTGCTGGGCAGTGAGGTGGCCATTTTCTCTGCTTATTACTTCCCCTGTGCTAGGCAGGGCGGCAGCCATTTTTTGTTAGTCTCTGCTTAGAGCTACCCCCCACCCGTTTTTTGCAGGCTAGATATTGGGCTCACTAGCCATGCCTAAGGGGCAAGGAAAATCAAAGGGCAAGAGCCCTGCACCAAAATCCTAGCCTCGCCGGCCAGTTTCTTATAAGTGCTGGCACCTCAGCCTATGTCATCTGAGGATGAGGATGACTCCTTTGAGCAGTCTGTATTAGCTAGGTTGGCTGCTTTGGAGGGTTCTTGTGGCAAGCCCCATATCACAGAGAATGGGGGTAAGAAGGGCATTTCATCCAAAGCTGTCAAGGCTGCTGATAAGAATCTCTTCTTGCAACCGTTTCCTAACTGCTTGTCTTCTCTTGAGAGCAGGCCCGGCCCTATTGAGACAGATGGAGTGTCACCTCTCCCAGTGGAAGTTCCTGATGTGGACGCCCGGCAAGGTGTGCAGTTTGGTAGGGGCAAGTCTGTACAACACACTAATGTAGCTTGGCCCTGGGGGCCATGGGGGCAGTCAGATACATTTGGGCCTGTGGCCAATAGCCAGTCTGCAGTGTTTACTAATCCTCAGCCTTGGGTTTGGGGTTTTAATTCAGCTAACCCTCTAGCATCTTGGGGTGGCCTGCCTGGCCAGTTTCCTGGACTATCCTCAGCCCCTTGCGGTGGCTGGGGTTTCCCTTATCCCTGGGGCCCATCTTACTCTTCAGTGCCTGCTAAGGCCTTACCTTTTGGTGATCTGGCTCTTCCCTTAAGGGATCACTTGTTGCCAGCCACCAAGGATAAAATATTAAAGGGCTAGGGGGACCTTTTTTGTGGACCCTTTTTCCCTGCTCTACAGGGAGCTTGAGAAAAGGGATAAGGAGGACCTTGATGATAGGGAAAAGGAAAAAAAATCAAATGGTGTAAAGTTGATAGGACCTGGGCAAATTGGGTGCCCGGTTTCATTATTTATGCTGAAATAATTTCCAGGTCTCATCCTTGGAGGACCACTTCCCTTTTCCAGTATTTTGATATCATATACAAGAGCTACACCAGCTTTAGTGGCCCTGCCTGGCTTCAGTACAATGAGGAATTCAGGATGAGGGCCGCCTTGAACCCATCCCTTCAATGGGATCAAATTCAGTCACAGTTGTGGCTGCAGGTTATGTCTCCAGCGAGACCTAATCTTGGAGATAGGTCAGACAGTGGATATATTGTGCAGCGCACAGCCACTGCTTCTGGTTCCTGCGGTAATGCGAGGCAGGCGGTTCAACCCTGCTTGCTCTGCTGGGAGTTTGGGTCGCAGGGGGTATGTGGAAGGAAAAACTGCCCATTTAAGCATGAGTGCCCTCTGTGCAGAGGGTCTCACTCCCTTACAAATTGTTCCCGGGGTAAACCCAGGAGGGGGCTGCGCAGGCAGGGCTCTGGTGGGACAAATAAGCCTTTTGGAAAAGGGCCCCAGCCCAATAAGGGTGACAGTGCTTGAGGCCTGGCTCCATAATTATCCTAAGGTTAAGGGTAGAGTTTACTTGTTCAACGGTTTTAAATTTGGTTTCAGAATTCCTTGTCACGGACCCAGAAGGCCGTTTATGGCCAATAACCTGAAGTCAATTACAGGAAGGAGCATATAGTTCGACAAAAAATAGGAAAAGAATTGGCTGAGGGCAGGGTGATTGGTCCATTTCCTGCACCTCCTGTGAGTTCTCTGCGGGTCTTTCCTTTGGGCATTGTGCCTAAAAAGACCCCAGGGGAGTTTAGATTGATCCACCATTTATCTTACCCTCGTGGGAAATCGGTGAACGATGCCATACCTGAGGTATTGTGTACCATGCAGTACACATCTTTTGACGCAGTGGTTCACATGGTGACACGCTGTAGGGTGGGTGCTGAGTTGGCGAAATGCAATATAAAGTCTCCCTTTCACCTTCTCCCTGTTCATTTTTTGGATTTTGAATTGCTGGGTTTCCAATTTGATGGACAATTTTACATGGATAGGGCCTTGCCCATAGGGTGCTCTGTTTCTTGTGCTGCGTTCGAGCGCTTTAGCTCTTTTTTAGTGTGTTTCTGTAGGGCTGGTTTAAGCAATGTGGTGCATTACCTTGATTATTTTTTGTTTGCCGGCCCCTTGGGCTCCCCTTTACAGCACAGTCTGAGGAGTTGGGTGTCCCCCTAGCCCATGAGAAGACAGAGGGCCCTACCCAGCAATTGACATTCTTAGGTATTGAACTAGATTAGTTGCAGCAAACCTCTCGCCTCCCAGGAGGAAAAAATTGAGGCTCCAAGGGCTGGTTGCGCAGTTTTTGTTGTGGTGGAAGGCAACCTTGAAGGAGTTGCAGCAGTTAGTGGGACACCTAAACTTTGCTTGTAAGGTGGTTGCTCCTGGTCGTCCTTTCTTGAGGAGGCTGTATGATGCAATAGCTTGTCTACACCAGCCGCATCACAGAATTAGGATTTCTGGATGCATATGAGAGGACCTCTTCTTGTGGCAGGAGTTTTTGACATCATTTAATGGTGTCTCCTTTTGGAGGAAGGATTTGAGGTTGGAAGCCGAGCTTCAAATTACATCCAATGCTGCAGGGTCCTTGAGATTTGGCGTCTCTTTTCGCGGACAATGGTGCGTGGAGACTGGCCTATAAAATGGGTAGATGCCAGGTGGACCACGGACTTGACCTTCTTAGAGTTCTTCCCAATCTTGATGGCCATTTGGTTGTGGGGAAATGAGTTGGCAGACCACACAGTCCATTTTTGGTGTGACAATTTAGCTGTGGTGCATGTCATCAATTCCCTCACTTCTTAATCACCCAGGGTTATGATGTTAGTTCGGGCTTTCACACTGCAATGCCTGCAGCAGAATATTTTATTTTTTGCCAGGCATGTGCCTGGGGTGGATAATGGGGTGGCTGACGCTGTCTCTCGCAAACAGATGCAGAGGTTTTATCAGCTCACCCCAGACGCAGATCTTCTTCCTATAAGGATGCCCCTGGAGATTTGGATGAGGCCGGCATTTGGATGAGGCCGGCAGAGCGATAAGTATCGCTATTGCTCCTATCACTAGAAAATCATACACAAGGGCAGTGAGCCAGTTTGAGAAGTTTAGGAGCACCGTAGGTTACAGCATGGAATGGCCTCTTCCAGTGGAGCATTTACTCCACTATTGCATATCATTGCAGCGCAGGGGCCTGGCAGTTCGATCCATTTGGGGCTGGTTGTCTGCTTTGGCTTTTGCCAGTAAAGCCATGGGGTTACAGGAACTAACTAGTGATTTCCACATTCAGAAGATGCTCGAAGGGTGGGCCAGAGAGGCCGGGGTTAGGTCAGATGCAAGGCAGCTGATTTCACCCGTAATTCTTAGGGGTTTGCAGTCAGTCTGGGGCCAGGTGTGATGGTTGGTGTATGAAACACTTCTCTTTCATGCTGCCTCCCTAGTGGCATTTTTTGGGGCTCTCTGGGTGACTGAGCTGGTAGCTCAGTCCAGAGGGGATGTTTCTGGAAGGGCCTTATTGGCCCGAGACATTTGCATTGCTGATGGAGTGGCATATATCACAAGTGTGTTGTTCTAAGACTGAGCAGTTGCAGCGGGGGAACACTATTAGTTTGGGCACCTGTTCCAAGGAGGAACTCTGTCCTGTAGTGGCTTTAACGCGCTATCTAGCTGCCCATGTTTCTGGGGCTGGTCTGTTGTTCTGGCATGGGGATGGTAATCCCCTGACGAAGCATCAGTTTTGGTCTCTGACTGTCAAAGCTCTCGCCAGGCTTGATTAAGTTTGGCACTCATTCTTTCCACATAGGGGCGGTTTCTACGGCGGAGGCTCTGGGGTACGCCCCACCATCCACTCAGAAGCTTGGTAAGTGGCATTCCTCGGCCTATAAAGGCTATATCCGTCCTCTGGCACTGCAGTAACTGGCATCAGGTTATTGTGGGTTTTGGTATTCACTGTTTTCTTTTTTTCTCAGGTCCTGTTGTCCATGGGAAGAGATGACACATCCTCATACGTGGGCACAGCTTCGTGTTCTGGGCTGCCCATAGGACCAGGAGGACTTCAGCCAGGTCACAGCTGGGGCTCAGCAAGTGGGCTATCATAGAGTGGTGTGGACGGCGGGGTCTCCATTGGTCTTGCCCGTTGCCCTTTCTTTTTGAAAACGTTCATGTTTTGCCACCACATGTTGTGGTGATACATTTGGGAGGAAATGATCTAGGCTTGCTCAAGGGTAAAGCCCTTGTGCTGCAGGCCAAGGATGACTTTTTAGTCATTAGGAGTCATTGGCCAGGTTTTGATTGTGTGGTCAGCAATGATCATACCTGGCGCGGGGCATGGATTCCACGGGCAATTGAGAGAGCTTGCCGCAAAGCCAATTTAGAAATTAAAAAAGCCTTTGAGGGGGGTTTGGGCCACTTCTTCCCTCATCCTGAGATCTGTTCTGATTGCACGGATTCATACAGGATTGATGGCCATCTTTTCGATAAGGGAAATGATATTTTGGATGATTTAAAACTTGGGCTTTGGGAAGTGCTAGGCATTTAGTGGGCGCAGCTGCCTAAGCAAAGGCTTGGCCTCGCGGTGGCTGGGTTTTTTACCTAACTTCCGTTATGCAGCTTGGTGAGCACCAATAGCATCCCAGTTTTAGGGCACGGGGTCTAGCTAAATCATTCCTGGCCCGTGTGGACTAGTTGAGTGATGAAGTGGACTGCCTCGGTTTTGCAAGAATTGATCCACCCTTCAGCCGTGCGGATGGGGGCTGGAACTCCAGGGCATAACCTTTGCTAGGCTGATGGGTACAAGCCATGCATTTTGGCTATACCTAGGGGCAGGGTGGCTTGCCCATCATGCAGCAGGGGAGGGGTATTTCGTCTCCTGACCCTGCCATGCTGCCCGTTACGTTTATAGCCCTTGTTGTTAATTTAATAATAAAGAAAGTGGCCCTTAGTTACCCAAACCCTTGGGTCCATCTCTTCCTTCCGTCTGTGGGGGCAAACAGTTATAGCTCTTTAGAATAACAGAACAGTAGGGAAGTTTGATTCAAACAGATGGGAAGCATGGCAGGGGATTCATGTTAGCTTATTTTTTCCCCTTGGACACCCCTCTGTAAAAGTCATCTTTTTACATTGAAATGACACCCTCAGCCCCCAAAATGAAAACCATCTGGACAAGCTTATATAAAGCCAGTACCATGTAGGGTTGGCACTGTAGCTAATGACTGAAAAAACTATTTATATAAAAGGGGACTAGACCGTTCATTAGTTTGCAGCTATTCTCCATTTTCATCTTGTTTAATAATCCTTCAGAAAATTGTTTGGAAATCCTTGATAAAATAATTTGAGCATGCTGAACAAAACATGTGATGGACAGATGGCCTGAGGTCTTGTAATTCAGCAGCCATATGTTTCCAACAGATTTGTGGATTGCTGTTAACAGAGTAATAATTTAAGATCTCATGGATCCTGCTTGGCAACAAGACTTTTCCCAGATATTGTAGAAGCATGTGTTGTAGGAGCATGTGTTGAATAATCATCTAGCCTTATTTGCCCTGTCTCGCTACAAAACTGTAACTGTTTATGAGGGTATCTCATGGAGGGCTGCTTTATTTTTCTGTCAAGTCAGTTTGAGTAAAAAAGCAACTTTAAGCAGTAGAAGCTCCCACTGGGACATAGTCAACTGGATTAGGCCCCCCCCCCCAACCTTTAATGGAAAGCTGGATATTCTAAATATTATTTCTATAATTTCAATTCCTTTTTTCTGGTGAGTGATGTTCCAGTCAGACTTCACAGGATGAATTTCTTTGGTAGAGTGGGCTTACCACCAAAAAATAAGACTGTTAACACATTTAGGCAGGTGCAGTGGATTTTCATTAAAAGCACAGGCAAAGCCAGTGTCAGCATACCCTGAGATGGAACAGCTGCCAGTGTCCAGGGCTTCTTGCATTGACACCTCACACATATAAGTGTTCTGCCCCCCCCTAAAGGTACTGTTCCCCCATTCACATATGTGCATTCTATCACTCATGTTCTCAGATGCATGTGCTACCCAATGGCATTGGGGATGGTTGTGCAGGTAGTGCACTTTGATGGTGCTTCTGACATCCAAAGCAGTGGTGCTCCTACTTTACTTTATTTGATTTGCTATTCGCTGTTTGCCTCCATTAGGACAAAGGCAGCTGCGAACATATGCTGTGGAAAGACTTATGAGTGGGTAGAGGAATGACACACAGGAGAATGTGGGGAGAGTAGATGAACAGGTGGGGAAGTGTACCTCATGTGAGAATCTAGGGGTAGACAGAGGAGGTTAGGGGGGCCCTGGGCACTCTGCTCTGGACCCTCCCTCCCAAAAAAAACCTGGAACTGCCTCTGATTAATGGCAGTATTGATTGTGCAACAATATGAAGGCAGTGCCCCAGCTTTCATCGAGAGAATGGCAAATATCCATTCATATAAAAGGAGGCAGTCACAAAGTGTAATGAATGACAAAATATAGGTGTAATCTCTGGCCTCTGAGTTTGAATCACCTTAATACCTTTGACTGGTTTTGCCATTTTCTGTTGATTCTGATTTCACACTTTCATACTTCCATCTTCTTGTCACTGGTGATAATTTTTCTGAATAATTTTTTGTTGTTGTGCATTTTCTATTTTTCTATTAGGATTCCTGCGTAGCTAAACAACAGAAGTCTGGTAACAACTTAAAGACTACCAAATTTTATTGTAGGGTAAGCTCTCAAGAGCCAGAGTACTTGTTATCACATATATAGAACGTACATCCATAGAAGTTATTTACAATTAGAGCTGCATGCAACAAATGGGGAGGTGTGAGGAGATATTAGAAAGACAAGCCAATTTGAAACAGTAACCAATCGTATAAAAATAAATCCATACAATTAACTGTGGAAAATGGGCAGAGTAGGATAAACAGATAATCTAATGAAGAAAGGTATGAAATATAATAACCTGAATTAATTAAGACCTGTAATGGGTGGGTCATGCTAACCTATTAATACTATAGTGTGTGAGGAAATCCACGCCTTTGTTCAAGCCCTGAGGAGAGATAGTACTGAATCTCTTGATTAAGCCTTTTAAAAAAAAAATCAAATCTCAGCTGACTTATGTCAGCCCAATAAGGTTTTCAAGGCAAGAGACATTTGGAGGGGGTTTCCCATTGCCTGCCTCTGTGTAGCATCCCTGAATTTCCTTGGTAGTCTCCCATCCAAATAGTAACCAGGGATGACTCTGCTTGGCTTTTGATATTTATTTTATTTAATGAATTAATTTATATCCTGCCCTCCCCATGATTTGGGCTAGATAGATAGATAGATAGATAGATAGATAGATAGATAGATAGATAGATAGATAGATAGATAGATAGATAGATAGATAGATAGATACATGATAGATGATAGATAGATAGATAGATAGATAGATAGATAGATAGATAGATAGATAGATAGATAGATAGATAGATAGATAGATAGATAGATAGATAGATAGATAGATGATAGATAATTTTATTTATATCCCGCCCTCCCCGCCGGGGCAGGCTCAGGGCGGCAGGGCAGGCTCAGGGCTCAGGGCAGCTTACATGTCACATAATATTGTGATGGATACAAATAATAAAGCAATAGTTTTAAAATTCACAGTGTTAAAATCAAATTCTTCAGAATACATTGTCACAAGATCAGGGTAGCCTGAGCTATCCAGGTGAGGGCTGAGGAATTCTAATTCAATACTTTTGCATTAGATTTTCCCATTGAACTCTTTTGTTCTTGTAGGGAAAGAGCCAGTGGCTCAGTGGTAGAGCATTTTCATGGCACACAGAAGATCCCAGGTTCAATCTTAGGTATCTCCAGTTTAAAAGATCATTTAACAGATAATGTTAAAAAAAAACCCTCAATCTAAGATCATGGAAAGCTACTGCCAGTCTGAGTAGACAATACTTATTTTGCTGGACGAATGGTCTGATTCAGTATAAGCAGTTTCATGTGCTCCTGTGTTTATAAATCTTCAAATCCTTGAAATACATCATTGAAGATTGAAATGTTCTCCCATTTGTTTCTGAATATTGCAATTTTTAATGCCAGATGTATCTTTTTATTGTTTTGTGTAGGGATTGTTCTGTTCATCATGTAGAGCAGAAGGGAATTGCACAATTTTACATGAGAGGATTAACAAGTGGATGTGCTAAAATAATGTTGCCTGAGTATATATGGGGGCAAAGTTGGTATCTAAGTTACTTATATTACATCTTTCTATATATAACAGGGCATCTGCACATTCTGTTTAAAGAAGTTTAGATTATTATTTAGCTTAATTATATTTGATTAATATGGTATAAATTAATTAAGTAATGTAGCATGAAAATAGAGAACCTTATAATCATCTAATAAATTATTTTTACTGACTCAGATTTGACAGCTGGATTTCCCCCTGCATTTCAGTACCTCGTTTCTTAACTGTAATTTATCAGAAAGGTTTCAGAATCCTTCTGCTGAAAATTCTTGCTTTGTTATGCAAAGAATATAAGTTCTGTTAATGTAAAGGTTAGTCATTTTGCAGAACTTCTGTGAATCTATAATTACATTAAAGGCTACTTAATCCTTTCTACTGTTCCATATGAAAAGACTGTGGGGAAAATGGTTTAATATCCAGAACATGAAAGAGTGTCTCTCTTTATATCCATTTTCATAATCATGATTTCATTAGACAGCTAACTAAAGCCAAAAGAAAAGAGGATTTGTAGATTGAGTTTTCCCATCTTCAACTGAAGAAAGAAATAATGGGTTTATCATTTTGATATATGTCATAGTAATTTCTGTGTGTGGGACTGCCCTTGAAGTGTGCCTGGAACCATCAGCTAGCCACACTGAGGACCAAGTGCCTAGAAAACTTAACTGCTGTTATGATGATTCCCTCCAGGATTCCTGTAGCTTCTTGGTTGGTCAGCCCCTTTTCTTTCTTATTTGTTTTCTGTCTGTCCCATCCCATTGTTTAAGTGTGTTTAGATGTAAGTTAACCCAGTCTATGGATATGTAGGACCAACCGAAATCCTTTTCCTGCCACTATTCAATAATGGCACACAGCAGTCTGATGATAAATCAAAATGAATGACTGTTTTATTCAAACAAATGGTTACTCCAGCAGTCATTTGGTAGAAAAATGGTGGAGCTCATCCAGGGATTGTTATGCAGCTGCACATACTATTCAATGGACAAGGATGTGGAACTCTCAGAAGGAGGAGGTGGAACTCTCAAAAAGGTTCAGGAGCTCCTGTGAGCTCCCACTGAACCTGAGGCCTGGGCTACTCTAAGAATGAAATCAGAAGAGCAATTAAGCCAAGGATTAAACAAACAACTGAAGAAAACCGGTCTCCCACAAAAAAAGGTGTTTTTGCAATATATCAAAGGAATCACTGATCAGATGAGAAAACTTTGAACCACAAGGAAAGGCAGGACATAGATGCTCTAATAAGTAAGTAAATAAAATGATGTGATGACATTGGTACATGATGATGAAGAAAAAATAAATAAAAGCAGGGCCCTCAGAACACTTTCCTGGGAGTAAGATTTGAGAAGGGTTCAAAGTAGACCTACTTAAGATTGCTCTGCAAAATCCCACATTACAGTTCCAAACAAAATAACTTCTAGAAAAGTATTAGGGAAGCTATTGCTCTTCCTGTCCTAATTCTTAATTTCCTTGTTCACGTTTTGTAGATTCCTATACAGAAGAAAAGACACCAGCTCTGAGCTTTTACTTGTCCTGCTGTGTAATGAAAAAAATGGCCTTGTCAGCCAAGATGAAAGCAGAATTAATTACAATTTGTACTCACCATGTTATTTTGAAGGGAGAGGTAACTTGAGGGCATATACAATATCAATTTATAATTCAATATAGAGACAAGTGGGTTAATTAGGGTATTGCATATGCAAATGTAATTAAAGAAGGCATATATGCAAATAATGTAAAATTTAATCTTGATAAATATTGCACTAATACTACGAGGATAACATTTACTGAAAGCCAGTGCTCAGGGTTATTTTAATTGAATCAGAATTGTTCCAGTTACAAATTATTTTCTTTTTTTTGGGGGGGGGGGAGGATGTGAAACATTCTGTATAAGAAAATATGAATATAGCACTCACATTTCATATATGTATTCCACATGCCTTTATAATCTCTGAACTGCTGCACTTAATCATCACATATGGTTTGGTTTTTGAAGATAGTACAACTGTATGGCCACATATGAGGGTTTATAAGTGGCTTCATAGAGGACCCAAGTATAAGGAAAAGGAAATAACTTCCTGGTTTTTGTATTGGCTGATTACTCTTCAGACAGTAGTTTGCATGAGAACATGTGTTTCTGTAACCCATTAATTCATTTTGGAATGTGGTACATCAGACATACAAAAACAAATAACCATAACAAATAATAGCTACTGTTATTATTTAAAAATTATATCCTGCCTTTCAGCCCCCATGAGGCTGACAAAATTACATTATAAAACCATAATAACAAAAACATATAAAAGCATACATCATTAAAACAACTTTTAAAAAGAGTTTAAAAAACAGAGTCAAAATGCATACAAATCATAAAAAATATTTTTTGTGTGTGGGGGGAGGTCATTGAGAAAATGCCAAAGGAAACAAAACAGTCTTTACCTGCTGGTGGAAGATGGCAACAGAACTGAACTATGCTTGAACCTCACTTCCTGTTTTCAGTTGTCTGGTGATGTAACCTTCAGTTAAGTGGAAATGCTAGGGTTGCCAAGTCCAATTAAAGAAAAATCTGGGGAATTTGGGGGCGGACCGAGGAGACTTTGGGGGTGGAGCCAGGAGACATTGGGGGTGGAGACAGGAACAAGGATGTGACAAGCATAATTGAACTCCAAGGGAGTTCTGGCCATCACATATAAAGGGACAGCACGCCTTTTTAAATGCCTTCCTTCCATAGGAAATAATGAAGGATAGGGGCACCATATTTGGGGCTCATAGAATTGGACCCTCTGGTCCAATCATTTTGAAACTTGGGGGGTATTTTGGGGAGAGGCACTAGATGCTATACTAAAAATCTGGTGCCTCTACCTCAAAAAAATAGCCCCCCAGAGCCCCCAATACCAACGGATCAATTCCCTATTATTCCCTATGGGAATCGTTCTCCATAGGGAATAATAGAGTACCTAGTAGACATTTCCCCCCCACACGCTTTCTAAAGGGGGGGAGGGCCTCCATACCAGGGAATCCCCCCTCCCTGCCCCCTCCCTCTCTCTCTCTCTCACACACACAAACACTTACCGTACTTGGTCTTTGTTGTGTCCTAGGCTCAAATGGGAGAACTGTTACTTTTGGAGGGAAGCCGAACAAGCCAGAGCTTGAACTCCACACCAGGGTTCCAGAGAAAGCCTAAGTGTGCCCAATCAGAGGAAGGATTGAAACATAAGTAGCCAATCAACATCCAGGCTCATACTGTACCCTGATAGGCCCTTAGGGCCCTGTAAATAGCCAATCCCTGTAGATAGTTAAGGACAAATCAGAAGGGGGCAAGAATTGTATAAAGGAGCGGGAAGTTTGAACAGAGCTCAGTCTGTGTGTGTGTGTGTTCCTGAAGTAAAGCTTGCTGAAAGCACTCTCCGATTCTGGTCTCTTGCTGCGCCGACCCCAGTACATTACACTGGCGACGAAGGTGGGATGCCAGTAAGAACCAGCAACATAACCAGGAACACGGAAAGGCGGCTAAATCCAAGCCATCTGGGTCCGCACCTCCGCTCTGCGCACACCCAAGCTCTCAAGCCGCCCAGACACGCTGCCAAGAATGGAGGCTCCAGCCAACCTCCTACAGCCCTTTAGCATCGATCGCCCCGAGCTGTGGGACTCGTGGGTCGAAGGCTTCCAGTCATACCTGACCTTCCGGAAGATTACAGAGACTACCATGCAGAGAGCTCTGCTTATCAGTACGTGTGGCACGGAGACCGTGGACTTAGCCAGGGCTCTTCTCCAACCCAGGAAACTCTCAGAGACGCCGGTGGACGACATCATCAGCGCTCTGGAGAAGTATTTCCAGCCCCAGCCAACCAAGCTCACCTGGCACTGGGACTTCCGACAAAGGACACAGAAGGCAGGCGAAACTGCCATGGCGTTCTTAACAAGCCTGCACCGGGTGGCAAGCCAATGCAGTTTCACAGACCTCAATGAAGCCCTTCTCGACCAGTTTGTATGGGGCTTGAGGGATGAAAAACTAGTGCGGAAACTCCTGTCCCTCTCCGATTGCGACTTAACAAAGGCAATCAACATGGCCACCAGCTGGGAGAAGGGCAGATCAGCAGAGCCACGGCTGACAAGACAGGCTGCAGCACACCAGATCAACCCTGAACCATCTACTGAGGACTTGGACGAGGACAGAACTCTACAAACTGGCTATCGTTCAGCAGGAAGGAAGACCACCCACGTCCCACAAGGTATGAGACACAAGACACCACCTGCATGTGCAAGTTGCGGGGGCCAGCACGAGCGGAAGACCTGCCGATTCCGGAATGCCACCTGTCGACTCTGCAACAAGGAAGGCCACATCGCCTGCGCCTGCAGATCCAAATCCCAAGCACGCGTCCCGCAAAGATCTGCACACTCCGAAGGCCAGCCAGACTTCGAGATCGATGCTCTCCATGCCCACCAATACCCGGTACAGTACCTACCCTCGCCAGTCAGGCCCTCCAAAATCCGGGTCAATGTAGAGATGGGGGGGGGTGCCCTGCCAAATGGAGGTGGATTCTGGGTCAGCATCATCTATTATAGCGGCAGAGACATTTTTTAAAATTCCCACCAGGCTGAGGCCTCGTCTCAGGGACTCGGGGTTTACCTTAGTGGACTTCCAGAAGAACAAGGTGCCTATCTTCGGAGTGGGCCTGGTCCCAGTCCAATACAAGGGGCTCAAGGGCCAGCTGCAAGTAGTAGTGGTCAGGAACCACCTTACAAACCTTTTGGGTCTCGACTGGTTCAAGCCCCTGGGACTAGAGATCAGGGGGGTCAATAAGACTGGTGGAGTGGACTTTAACAAGGTTTGCGAAGAGTTCCCGGCTGTTTTCGATGGCACCTTGGGCTGCTACACGGGTCCCCCGGTTTCACAATACCTCGACCCCACAGTGCAGCCTATTAGGCTTAAAGCGCAGCGAGTTCCATTCGCGCTCAAGCCTAAAATTGAGGAGGCACTGGATAAACTGATTGCACAGGGAATACTAGAGCCTGTCACCCACGTAACCTGGGAAACTCCCATCGTGACCAGTCAAGCCCAGTGGGGAGGTGCGGATTTGTGCAGACTATAAGTGCACCCTCAACAAGGCTCTTCAGGCCCACGCATATCCTGTGCCCATCGTCAGCCACGTTCTAGCCACCCTAGCCGGCGCAAAAAATTTCAGCAAGTTGGACTTGGCCCAAGCTTACCAACAGCTGCCGGTGGATGAGGCCACGGCCAACGCCCAAACAATTGTGACCAACCGGGGGGCCTTTAGAGTAAAGCGGTTGCAATTTGGCATGAGTGTGGCTCAGGGGTTGTTCCAGGAACTAATGGACTCTCTTTTAAAAGGACTTCCCAGAGTCACTCCATTCTTCGATGATGTGCTGATCGCGGCTGTCAAGTCGGCTGAATTCAATAACGAGTCTCTTGGTGAAACAGAGTAACAAGTTTATTGTAAACAGAACTAGAGACCATGGCAGAGATTGAAGGACTGAAATACATAGGCACTAAACCAGCATTTAAGGTATGGATGAAAGGAATTCCTACGGTGGGGGTAATCTATGCAACACATTTTCGCACTAGGATGCTACTCCCTTCATTCCCAGGCCGAAGCCGTGACGCCCCATCCTCCCACAGAGAACAAGGCTGGGAAGGCGCCATTATCTTATTCACATGTTAGCATTTCAAAGCAGACTACACAACAAAGGCCTCTCTAGTGAGGGGGCAGGAAAGTGAGCTAGCAGCAATCGGTGTACACTGTAAAGTACCCAGACTCCTTCACTTCAGAACCAAACTTAATACAGGTATTGAGTAATTCATAGCAGACTTGACATACTGCCCCCCCAGGCCCCCTCCCCTGCCGGGCGGGCTTGCGAGGAGGGCGGTTCACATTTATGGCTCAGCAACTCGGGCCCCGAGAGGCTCCGGCACTCTCCCTTCGAGGGGAGGGTTGGTGAATCTTGTGAGTGCCACTTGGACGGCTCCGGAGATCGGCGCAGTAGGCTGCAATGAAAAACAGGGTGGACTTTACCAAGAGCAGGGGGGAGGTCTAGCTCTACTGTCACCGGGTTGATTACCTGCTTGATCTTAAATGGCCCTAGGAACTTAAAAGCCAACTTCCTAGACGGTTGTGCCAGAGGCAGGTTTTTTGTTGACAGAAATACAGAATCCCCCACCTTCAAGTCCCAGACTGGCACATGGCTTTTATCGTACTGTCTTTTATACGTCTCTTTGGCCAGCTTCAGGTTTTCTTGTATGGCTGGCCAACATTGGCTGGGACCTTGCCACCATTGCTCGAAACTTGAGCCCGTCAATCCCTCCCCCCCTGGCAACATGGGGATCGGCTTCCCCTCATACCCAAACACTGTTGCAAAGGGAGATGCTTTGGTGGAACTGTGAGCGCTGTTGTTGTAAGCGTATTCTGCGAAGGGGAGGAGGTCCACCCAGTCTGATTGGCGTAGGCTTACAAAGCACCGTAGGTACTGCTCTAGCACCCCGTTCACTCTCTCCGTCTGTCCGTCTGTCTGGGGGTGATAGGCAGAGCTTAGCCCCTGTTCCATCCCTAATAATTTACAAAACTCCCGCCAGAAGGTGGCAACGAACTGAGGCCCCCTGTCACTTATGACCTTGTCAGGGATGGAGTGATGTTTGGCCACGTGGTCGAAAAATAAAGCTGCTAGTTTCTTGGCTGTGGGTAACTGGCTGCAGGGGATGAAGTGGGCTTGTTTTGAAAACGTGTCCACTACCACCAGTATGACTGTTTTCCCCCGGGAGGGTGGCAGCTCGACTATGAAGTCCATGGACACTACGGCCCATGGCCGTTTCGCTGTTTCTAACGGCTGTAGGAGCCCCGGGGTTTCCCCCCCCCTCTTTTTTGCCATCACACACACCAGGCAACCAGCCACAAAGTCCGACACATCCTTCTTTAGAGACGGCCACCAGAACTGCCGGTGCACTAAGTGCAAGGTTTTGACATAGCCGAAGTGCCCAGCTAGCTTGGAGCAGTGACACAGTTGGAGAATTTCTTTCCTTAAGGTTTCCGGGATGTACAGTTTCTCTCCCTTGTACCAAAGACCGTCTTTTCTTTTCTGCAACCCCTCTGGCCGCCCACCTCCCTCCCGTTCGGCCTCTAGGGCGATTCGTTCTTTGCTTAGCCCACTCAATTCCTTTTTTCTCTGCGAGCGGGTAGTGACCATAGCCGCCACTTGCGTGGGGGGGATCAGGGAGTCTACCACCTCCTCCCTCTGGCTCTCATGCTGTGGGAGCCTGGACAGGGCGTCCGCTAGAAAATTGCAGGTCCCCGGGATGTGCTTCAGGGTGAAGTCGAATTTGGAGAAGAAGCCCGCCCACCTGATTTGTTTTTCACTCAATTTTCTTTTCCCTGTTAGGGCCTCTAAATTTTTGTGGTCCGTCCATATCTCAAAGGGCACCCTGGCTCCCTCCAACCAGGACCTCCAAGTTTTCAGTGCAAACATGACAGCGAAAGCCTCTTTGTCCCACACCGACCAGTTCCTCTGCTCCTCCGAGAACTTTCGCGAAATGTAAGCGCAGGGTCTCAGCTTCCCCTCCTCATCCCTCTGCATGAGAATGGCTCCTACGGCGACATCGGAGGCGTCGCATTGGACCACGAACCCCTTCCGCTCATCTGGGTGGCTTAAGACCGGCTCGCTTGTGAACAGTTGTTTAAGCCGGTCGAAAGCCGCCTGACAAGTCGGTGTCCAATTCAGCCTGGCCCCTGGTCGCTTTGCCTCTTCCTTCCTCCCCTTCGTCTTCAGGAGGTCTGTTAGGGGCAGAGCGATTTGGGCGAACCCCTCAATGAATCCCCTGTAGAAATTGGAGAATCTGAGGAAACTTTGGAGCTGTCTACGTGTCCTCGGGGGGGGCCCACTCTAAAACTGCCTGAACTTTGGCTGGATCCATGGCCAGCCCGTCCCCAGACACCCGGAAGCCCAAATAGTCTAGTTCCGTGCGGTGGAACTCGCATTTGGACAACTTGGCGTAGAGCTGGTGCTTCAGCAGGGTGGCCAACACTTCCCTCACTAGTTTCACATGGGACTGTTCATCTTGAGAATAAATAATGATGTCATCAAGGTACACCACCACCCCCTTGTACAGAAATTTCCGCAATACATCATTTATGAAATTCATGAACACCCCAGGTGCCCCTTGCAATCCAAACGGCATGACCAAGTATTCAAATTGTCCCATCGGTGTGTTGAACGCCGTCTTCCACTCATCCCCCTCTTTGATGTGCACTCGGAAGTACGCGTCCCGCAGGTCAAGCTTTGTGAAAATTTCCCCCCCCCCGCCACCGTGCTTAGCAAGTCTTTGATGAGGGGGATGGGGTAGGCGTTTGACATGGAAATCGCGTTAATCCCAAGAAAGTCAGTGCAAAGCCTAAGACTGTTGTCCTTTTTCTTTCTAAACAACACGGGGGCCACGTGGGGGACCGTCGCGGGTCTGATGAACCCCCTTTTCAAGTTCAAGTCTAGAAATTTACGCAACTCCTTCTTCTCAGCCCACCCCATTTGGTAGAGTTTGGCCCTGGGAAGGCTTTCCCCCGGGATCAGTTCTATCGCACAGTCTGTGCTCCTGTGGGGGGGTAGCTGGTTGGCCTCCCGCTCACTAAACACTTCCATTAGGTCGCGGTAGGCGTCCGGGACATGGTGCACTTCTTCCACCAGGACGCACGCCCTCTCCCGAGCGGCTGGCGCTCGTGGCCCCCATGCCGCTTGCCAAAGGTGCTGGCTGCAACTTGGGTCGGGAAATCTGATGGTCTGGGCTCTCCAGCGGATGAGGGGCTCGTGCTTCTCCAACCACCCCACTCCCAGGACCACGGGGTAGCCACAGGCGGGCGCGATCACAAACGTCTCTGAGTCCCAGTGGTCCTCAATCCCCAGGGGGCACGGCTCAGTCTCTTGCGTGCAGGGTTTCCCCCCCCCATTACTGACTCATCCATCTGTTCAAAGTGCATGGGGTGGGGCAGTTGAAAGCGTTCCAACCCCAGAGCCTCCACCACCTTGGGGGAAATCAGCTCTCTATTACAGCCCGAGTCTATGAGGGCCCGGATCTGTAGGAACCTTTTTAGCTTTGGGTTCAACAATTTGACCACTATAAAGTACAACCTTCCCGTGGGTCTCACCGTTAGCGGTGCCTCCTCCCGGTCGACCTGCTGGTTGGCACCGTTCAAAGCAGGTCAGCGTCGTTTCCCGCCGGCTCCTCTTCCCACGCCAGCTCGGCCAGCTCCTCGGACAGACGCACCTCCTCCTCTTGCAGGTCCTCTTGCACCAGGAGCGCGCTGCCCTTCGCCGCATCCTTAGGGCGGCCGGTGGTCTTCTTGGGGCCGGGGGTGCCCGGGCGGATGGCTCCCTGCGGTGGGGCAGCCCCGGTGGCTGGTTGGGGGCAGCCGGAGGCCAGATGGTTGGGGTCCCCACAACGGAAACAACGTCGGGGCCCCCCCGGAGCAGCCGCCGCCGGCTTCTTGACTTTAGGTGGCTCAGCCATCCCGGGGGCTGCTTTCGGCGTTCCCCTGCTGGCGGCTAGTACTTGGCACAGCATTGCCACTCGTTTCAGGTTGGTCTCCACCTCCCCCGCCAGCTGAATCCACCCCACCAGGCTATCGGGGCTGGCTTGCGTGAGCGCCCTATCCAGGATGCTCGGGTTCAGCCCATTGGTGAAGTGCTCGATCTTCATCACCTCGTTCCAATTCCGAGCCCAGGCGGCGTTGGCCTGGAAGTTGGCCGTGTACTCTCGGATGGATCGGGCCCCTTGCTTCATGTTCCGCAGCGCCGCCAGCGCTCGGGTTTCTTGCAGGGGGTCCTCGTACTGGGTCAGTAGAGCTTGCACGAAGGTGTTTACGAAGTGGAGGACCGGGCTGTTAGTTTCGCATAGGCTCACATACCACTTCTTTGCTGTGCCCCGCAGCTTCGACCCAAGGTAGTCCACGCGGCTCATCTCATCGGGGAATAGGTCCCCCCAGTAGTACATGTAGCTGTTCGCCTGGATCGCGAAGTAGTTCACTTCCTCCGGGTCTCCATCAAACGTGGCGTCCAGCTCCCGGCTTCCCCCCAGGTCTCTTTGTCTGACCGGGGCAGGAGGGTGCGCCGCTGGGGCTTGCGGGGCCGCTCCGGGTGGAGGGGCGGCAGGGCCCGGTTGAACCGGGGGTCCCCGCGGACCCGCCGGGGCTGGCTGCTGCTGGCGAGCCCCGGTCACCCCCAGCGCTCTGCCCAGCTGCGCGGTCAGGGTCTGCATCTGGTCCTTGAGGTCTCTCACCACCCCGTCGATCTCCCTGCGGACCATCGCCCGAAATGTTTCGTAATCCTCATCGGCCTGGTCCTTGGGTCTCGCCCCTCCGTCATCCGCTCCGCACTCGACCCCTTCACCTCCACTCCCGGGGTCTTGAGTCCCCGCAGCTCCGGCGCCTTCGCTCGTCTCGCCCGGGTTGGCGGCGGCGGCCTCGGCCAGTTGGACCCGCTTGGTGTGGCGGGTCATGATCGCCTCCCGTCGGACCGGGGCTTGATCCATCAGCGTGGTGGAGGTCCTTGGCTGGTATTGCCGTGGGGTCACCACCAGCTGAAACTGGGGAGGGGAGGCCGCGGTCCTTCTGGCAGTATGGATGTGCCAGGGTGTCTCGGCCCCCTCCACTCTGGTTGGGAGTTCTCCGTTCTCCAGAGACTGTTCGGACATCGCCTTTTCAGTTGCCGGAAAGGTTGAACTCCAAGATAGGGGAGTCCTTCAAAATGTCAAGTCGGCTGAATTCAATAACGAGTCTCTTGGTGAAACAGAGTAACAAGTTTATTGTAAACAGAACTAGAGACCATGGCAGAGATTGAAGGACTGAAATACATAGGCACTAAACCAGCATTTAAGGTATGGATGAAAGGAATTCCTACGGTGGGGGTAATCTATGCAACACATTTTCGCACTAGGATGCTACTCCCTTCATTCCCAGGCCGAAGCCGTGACGCCCCATCCTCCCACAGAGAACAAGGCTGGGAAGGCGCCATTATCTTATTCACATGTTAGCATTTCAAAGCAGACTACACAACAAAGGCCTCTCTAGTGAGGGGGCAGGAAAGTGAGCTAGCAGCAATCGGTGTACACTGTAAAGTACCCAGACTCCTTCACTTCAGAACCAAACTTAATACAGGTATTGAGTAATTCATAGCAGACTTGACAGCGGCAGCCTCGCCGGAAGAATTTGCCGCCCGCCTTAGAGGAGTCCTACAACGTTTTGAAACAGCCGGCCTCAAGGTCAAATGGGAGAAGTGCCTCCTGGGCGTGGATCGGGTGGAATTCCTGGGGTTCTCCATCGATGCCCAGGGGGTCCACCCCTCCGACGCCAAGCTGCGTGCCATCAGAGATGCTCCAGCGCCCACCAACAAGCAAGAACTCCAGGCCTTCCTCGGCCTCCTAAACTTTTATCATGCTTTTCTCCCCCACAAGGCAGCGGTGGCCGAACCCCTGCACCGGCTTCTAGACAAGAACCGACCCTGGGCGTGGGGCCGGCAGCACGCTAAAGCCTTCCAGGATATCAAGGGCCTCCTGATGTCCAACTCCGTCCTTGCCCATTTCGACGAGACCCTGCCCTTGGTCCTTGCATGCGACGCATCCCCTTATGGCATGGGGGCAGTTCTGGGCCACCGACTCCCTGATGGGACCGAAGTCCCTATCGTGTATTACTCGCGGACCCTCTCGTCGGTGGAGCGGAACTACGCCGAAATCGACAAAGAAGGGTTGGCAGTCGTGGCTGGCGTCAAGAAATTTCATGATTACATCTACGGCCGGCCCTTTACCCTCTATACGGACCACAAACCCCTCTTGGGCCTCTTTGCATCGTACCGGCAGACCCCTCAGGTGTTGTCCCCATGGGTCCTCCGTTGGTCCATTTTTCTAGCCGGCTACACTTACACCCTAGTGCATCGCCTGGGCAAGGCAATGGGCCATGCTGACGCCCTGAGCCGCTTGCCCTTGCCTGACGTGGATCCCGATCCAGCCCCGGCTCATCAGATCCTACTGATGGACATGCTTCTGGACAGGCCATTGCTCGCCCGCGATGTTGCTGCCCGCTCTGCTCGTGATCCAGTCCTCTCCCGTGTCTTGGACTGGGTGGGGAGGGGGTGGCCCAAGGGCTCGACTGGGCTGGAATTTACTCCATTTGCAGCCTGGAAAGACGAACTATCCACCCACAAAGGCTGCCTACTATGGGGCAACAGAGTCGTCATCCCCAAACCCTTGCAAGACCAAGTGCTGAGAGCCCTGCACGAGGCACACCCGGGCATAGTCCGCATGAAGGCTATCGCACAGAGCTATGCCTGGTGGCCCGGCCTCAATGCAGAAATTGAGGCTTGGGTTAAAAGGTGCCCGATGTCCCAGGTGTCAAGGCCTGACCCCACACATGGCCCAGTGCAATCATAGGAATCCACCAAAACCCCCTTGTCAAGACTGCATATGGACTTTGCTGGCCCCTTCCATGGGCGGACTCTACTCATACTAGTGGATTCATACTCCAAGTGGTTGGAGGTGGTCCAGGTGCCCTCGCCATCGTCACAGGCGACCATCAGGGCTCTGAGGGCCATCTTTGCAACCCACGGTTTGCCGGAGACCATGGTCACCGACAACGGCACAGCATTCACGTCCGCAGTGTTCCAGGGCTTCTTGGCCAGGAACCTCATCAGGCACATTCACTCTGCCCCGTTTCATCCAGCCACCAACGGCCAGGCAGAGCGGATGGTGCGCACGGCAAAGGAGGCCTTGAACCGTCTGGGCCCCTCAGACTGGCCAAAAGACTTGGCGTGTTTCCTAATGGCCTACCGGACCACACCCACCGCCTCCACAGGTCGCAGTCCAGCAGAACTCCTTATGGGCTGCCGCATCAGCACCCTGCTGGACAAGCTGCACCCTGACCGAGCCCCAGACAGGCGACCGGCGCCCGAACACCTTAAAGCCCCCAGAGGGTTCCCCCCAGGTGAGACAGTGTGGGTACGGAACTATGCCACCACTGGCCCCGCCTGGCTCCCTGGAAAGGTGGACCACGTCACCGGACCGGTCTCCTATGCAGTGATCTTGGAGGGTTGTCATCTCCTGAGGCAACACATCGACCCACTCCGAGGTCGCCTGCCTGCCGGGGAGCCAAGGTCAGAGGCTCCAGATCCGGACAACGTAAGTCCCCAAGAGCCTGACACAGAACAGGGTTCCGTGGAGCCCGCTTCGGCCCAGCAGGAGGAGACCCCCGACCGCGCAGCTGAACCCAGGTCTCCCAGGGCCGTCGTCCCAGATGTCTCCAGCTCTGCAGCCGCGGAACCACCAACCGAGTCAGAACGCCCAGTCCCCTCAGAGCTCCAATGCTCGACACGAGACCGCCGCCCTCCGGCATATCTCCAGGACTATGTCACCTGATAGCTGGAACTATGGGGGGAGGGGTTATGTGTCCTAGGCTCAAATGGGAGAACTGTTACTTTTGGAGGGAACCCAAACAAGCCAGAGCTTGAACTCCACACCAGGGTTCCAGAGAAGGCCTAAGCGTGCCCAATCAGGGGAAGGATTGAAACATAAGTAGCCAATCAACATCCAGGCTCATACTGTACCCTGATAGGCCCTTAGGGCCCTGTAAATAGCCAATCCATGTAGATAGTTAAGGACCAATCAGAAGGGGGCAAGAATTGTATAAAAGAGCGGGAAGTTTGAACAGAGCTCAGTCTGTGTGTGTGTGTGTTCCTGAAGTAAAGCTTGCTGAAATCACTCTCCTACTCTGGTCTCTTGCTGTGCCGACCCCAGTACATTACAGTCTTCTTCCAGCAGAATGTGCTTGCTGTGGAAACGAAAGGAAGGCTGCACAGGAAAAGAAAGGGAGGGACCGTTCTCCATGGAAACTGTTACTTTCCCATGAAGCCCTTCCTGTTTCCTGTGCGGCCTTAAAGGAACACATTTTAAAATGGATCAGAAGCTCTACAACATGATGCCTAAAGGTATGTTTTCTCTCTTTCCCCCCCGCCCCCAAATTTTTTGGGAGCGGGGGAGGAGGATGCAATATCGGGGGTCCCCCGCCAGGGCGGGGGGGGGGGCATTGGGAAGCCTAGGAAATACTCAGGTTTCATCTAAAAGCACTGAGCTCTATGCACATGTGTGAATGTTTCTGGCTCAACATTAGGAAGAACTTCCTGACCGTTAGAGCAGTTCCTCAGTGGAACAGGCTTCCTCGAGAGGTGGTGGGCTCTCCTTCCTTGGAGGTTTTTAAAAAGAGGTTGGATGGCCATCTGACAGCAATGAAGATCCTGTGAATTTAGGGGGAGGTATTTGTGAGTTTCCTGCACTGTGCAGGGAGGTGGACTAGATGACCCTGGAGGTCCCTTCCAACTCTATGATTCTATGAAGATGATAAATACCCTGCAGGGTCTTGTTCTTGCTGCTGTGGTCCTGGAAAGCATCGTTTAACACATGAACAGTTCCTGAGACCCTAAAACCAATGCTTTTTTTAAAAAAAGACATAAATACACTTATCAGGGAGCCACTATTTCCCACTGTCAGTTACAAAGCTATTGCAATTGAACTTGCAATCTTGTTCTGCAGTTTCTAATCTAGACATAGAGGAACAAATCAAAGGTCAGCTGTCAGTAAAACGAAAAAAAGGAACATGTACTTAAAAATGGGACTTAGAATGATTTCATAGAGATGGCCGTTATAGTTTAAGCATGAATTTGGGATAGTCTATATATTTAACCACATTTAAATTGTCACTAAAAATATGCATTGGCTGGAGTTTTAAGATAGCAGTTCTCAGATGTGGATAAAACCTTTATGGCATGCTATGAATTCTGTAGATGACACACACTTTAGAGAGAGGTTTGTTCAGGCCTTTTAAAAATTTTAAAAGAAATTATTCTATCTTTTATTACCTCTGCTTGTAGAATTGGATACTGTTTAGAAGTTCAGTTTAGGCTATACAAGATTTGTAGGAAGAGAAAAGTCATATATCTAAACATTATCCACCTAATGGAATTATATTATTTTAATGCTAAGATCTGTTCTGATTTTGGCTTAAAATTTTATAACCAATGTGGTGGAATGGGCCCTCTCTGGCCTGCAGGCCCTACTCCACCCAGCCCTCCAAGGTTTTCCCAACACCTAAAGAGGGTTTTCTCTCTCTCCACTAACCCATCAGCACCACCTGACGTCTGTAGGAAATGCCCACTGGGAAAGTCAAGACTCCCAGCTTCCCTTCCAGGTTTTGAGGCCTTGCCTCTGTGTCTTCCACTGCCCAAAGCTTGGTCATCACAGGGACTGTTTATGGCCTTGGAGGAATAGCCACTTGCCAAATTTCTGCCTTCCCTGTGGAGCTCCTTTTAAAACAGTGTGTCTGAGACAGTGGAGGTCTATGTGGTACAGAGAACCACTACCAGCATCCAAAGTTATAAAATATTCATTAAAAAATGTTCACAAGCCTACATTTAGCAGAGCACCAGATTGAGCAAAGGATTCAAATTAAATGGGTAAAACACAATTCTTCTTTCCATCTCTCTATACATGCCCTATTAAATGTTAAAATATAAGATAGGTTCCTTAGCTTAGGAAGTTATAGATCTCTATAGAGTGTCATTACCTTGAGGTTTCCTTCAGTTCTTCAGGCCACCACATAGCTAATGGCTTCCTCCTCCAGACCTCACTTAAGAGTTCTGTCTGCTCTGATGGACTCAGCACAAAAGAGCACTTTCTCCTTGTCCCCCTGAATTTTATCACCTGTGTTTTCCTCACCCACTGACCAGGTAAGGCAAGTTAAGAGAAACTTTTCCAGAAGTCTCCAGAATTTCCCTTCTTGAAGTCTCTCTAGAATTTAATTCCTCCAAATCTCTGTACCCTGCTAGAAGGGGGGGCGAGGAGCTTGACCATCTAGACCAGAGGTGTCTAACTCATTTGTTATAAGGGCCAGATCTGACATAAATGAGACCTTGTTGGGCAGGGTCATGTTGGGCCAGGCCACATGTGTACCTATTTAAGATTAGGTAGCAGAGATATAAACTTTATAAAGGAAACCGACAAACACAATTAGTGATTTAAAAAATAAAATAAAACATGCTTAAAATATTAGCACTCATTGGTCTTAAAGTTGCTTTCTTTGTATTCTCCAATGGGATCCAGGGAACTGGGCAAAGAAAGCTCTGGCTCTTTCTTTACTTCCCCAGGGGACCAGGAGGCCAATAGAAGGAGGAAAGGCTTGTCTCAGTAGCTCTGTTGTGAGACTGAGAGAGTCTGGTAAAGCAAGCTCTGCCTCCCCACTCTTCCTCCCCAAGGGAGGAGCCTCAGCCAATGGTAAAAATAGAGGTTTTGCTATGAAGCTCATGAGCAATTGAGCAAACCTTGCAAAGTAAGCTGTTACGCAGAAGAAAGCAAGAGAGAGGGAGAAGGAAACAAATGACAGCCAATTGCTTGGTGGCCTGATAGGAGCCCTCTCGGGGCCTGATTCAGCCCCTGAGTCGTATGTTTGACACCTCTGATCTAGACCTATTAACATTTGTATGAGTTATGTCTGGAATGCAATTGACTGACTTCTCCCCGTCCTGTCTGTTCTCTGCCTGGAAAGAAGGGGGGAAACTTTTAAAAAAAAAATCAGAGTAAAAGTTTAGTCATTTCAAACCTCCAAAGAAAAAAATGCATTTCTTCATAACCAATCTGCCTGCAGATATGTTTTGGTTTTTTTTCATAAAACTCTGTCTTCAGTAGTCAGATTTCCAAATGCTGCTGGGCTGCAGGGCACTTAGAGCTTCAGGAGAACAGTAGCTGTTTCTTTCCATTCATAGCTGAAATCCAAAAAAGCTATCTGCACTATGCACAGGGGGTTTTTATGTTGCATCTTCTATCAGCTGCTCTTTGCACTTTGCCTAAAGCCCCCCCCCCCCCCACTTAAGATCAAGAGACCAATATTGCGTGAAGTATTATCACTAGAGGTGAAAACTGGCAACCTGCTGTGCATCTGAAGAAGGGCTTCCTCCATGTGCACAAGGGTATTTGGATCTCAGTCTGATCTCTTTTTTTGAGGAAGTGACTACCTTGCTGGATCAGGGGAATGCTGTAGACATCGTTTATCTTGATTTCAGTACGGCTTTTGATAAGGTTCCACATACTATCCTTGTTGACAAGTTGGTAAAATGTGGTTTGGATCCTGTTACTGTTAGGTGGATCTGTAACTGAATCTGTTACGGATTTCACCCAAAGAGTGCTTGTGAATGGTTCCTCATCCTCTTGGAGAGGAGTGACAAGTGGAGTGCCTCAAGGATCTGTCCTGGGACCTGTTTTGTTCAACATTTTTATAAATTATTTGGATGAAGGAATAGAGGAAATGCTTATTAAATTTGCTGATGATACTAAATTGGGAGGGGTTGCAAATACAGTAGAAGACAGAAACAGGATACAGGATGACTTTGATAGGCTGCAAAACTGGGCTAAAACCAATAAAATGAATTTTAACAGGGATAAATGTAAAGTTCTGCATTTCGGTAGGAAAAATCCCATGCATAGTTATGGGATGGGGGAGACTTGTCTTAGCAGTAGTATGTGGGAAAAGGATCTAGGGGTCTTAGTGGATCATACGCTGAACATGAGTCAACAGTGTGATGTGGTGGCTAAAAAGGCAAATGCAATTTTGGGCTGTATCAACAGAAGTATAGTGTCCAGATCACCTGATGTGATAGTATCACTTTACTCTGCTCTGGTAAGACCTCACCTGGAGTATTGTGTTCAGTTTTGGGCACCACATTTTAATAAGGATATAGACAAGCTGGAACGGGTCCAGAGGAGGGAGATGAAGATGGTGAGGGGTCTGGAGACCAAATCCTATGAGGAAAGATTGAAGGAGTTGGGGATGTTTAGCCTGGAGAGGAGGCGGCTGAGAGGTGATATGCTCACCATCTTCAAGTACTTGAAGGGCTGTCATATAGAGGATGGTGTGGAATTGTTTTCTGTGGCCCCAGAAGGTAGGACCAGAACCTTTGGGTTGAAATTAAATCAAAAGAGTTTCCGGCTCAACATTAGGAAGAACTTCCTGACCGTTAGAGCGATTCCTCAGTGGAACAGCCTTCCTCGGGAGGTGGTGGGCTCTCCTTCCTTAGAGGTATTTAAACAGAGGCTAGATGGCCATCTGACAGTGATGAAGATCCTGTGAATTTGGAGTAGGTATTTGTGGGTTTCCTGCATTCTCCACCAATATCTGTTATGCCAATTGCCCTAAAAATAGGGTTTGGGGGAATTTAAAGTGGAAGGCAATCAGCCTTTCAGTGAGATCTAAAACCTATTTATACAGAAGGCAGCTGCTTTGGAAGTTACCCAATAACGAGGCAATATAATACAATAATCAAGGGGTTTTATTATAGAATAAAGGTAAACATACAAGGGTATAAAGTCACACAACACACATAGAGTCCTAAAAAAGATAGGGTTGAAATAGACAGGGGTAAACACAAAGATTGACAAACAGGGTAATAATTACCTATCGTAGTCTTTGGGGAAGGTTCCAATGGTGACGAAAAAGGAGATGGGGGATGGACCCTCAACTGATCAAGTATTGGGGGCGTATATAAGAGTGGGTTATGTGGTACTGTCAAATGAACACATGTGGGATGTAGGGTCAGAGTTTATAAGGTCTTCCTTAAGCCCCTAGGGGGTAGGAGGGCAAAAGGATTATGATGCTGGGTCAGATGGGGCAGAGGGTCAGAGGGTCCATCCCCTCTTGAAAAAAACAACCTTAGACCCGGCCCAATTGGCACATTACCGGCCGGTCTCAAACTTGCCCTTTTTGGGCAAACTTATCGAGAGGGCAGTGGCGATGCAGTTACAGACCTTCCTGGAGGACGCTTCTGTCCTTCACCCACTCCAGTCCGGCTTTTGCCCAGGCCATGGGACGGAGACGGTGTTGGTTGCCCTGGTAGATGACCTTCAACAGCATCTGGATCGGGGCGGCTCAGCGGTGCTGATGTTGTTGGACCTATCGGCTGCGTTCGATACGGTTGACCATCGGTTACTGACCTGCCGCCTTGCCAACGTGGGGATTCAGGGGTTGGCCTTACAGTGGCTTTCCTCTTTCCTTGAAGGTCGGGGACAAAGGGTCGTGATTGGGGGTGAGCTATCCCGGAGGTGCACGCTTGGTTACGGAGTGCCTCAGGGGGCGGTTCTCTCCCCGATGTTATTTAACATAGATATGCGTCCCCTTGCCCAGATTGCCCGAAGGTATGGGCTGGGTTGCCATCAGTATGCTGACGACACCCAGCTCTATCTGCTTATGGACGACCGACCGGTCTGCGCCCCAGAAAATCTAGATCGGGCGCTACAGGCTGTGGCTGAGTGGCTCAGACTGAGCGGGCTGAGGCTAAATCCTTTGCTTGGGTCGTCGGGGTCCAGGGAGGGAAATCCCCCTACCAGCTTTCGATGGTGCGCCGTTGATAGCGGCGAACAGGGTCAAAAGCCTGGGAGTACTATTGGAGCCCTCCTTAATGATGGAGGCTCAGATAGCAGCCACTGCCAAGTCCGCATTTTTTTCATCTTAGGCGGGCAAGACAGCTGGCCCCCTTCCTGGAACGCGACGATCTTGCAAAAGTGATCCATGCTACGGTCACCTCGAGGTTGGACTACTGCAATGCCCTCTACATGGGGCTGCCTTTGTGCCAAACTCGGAAGTTGCAGCTAGTGCAGAATGCTGCGGCCCGGCTGCTATTGGGGCTCCCAAGATGGGAGCACATCCGGCCGGGGCTCTGGATTCTGCACTGGCTGCCAATAACATACCGAGTCCGGTACAAGGTGCTTGTTATTACCTTTAAAGCCCTATATGGCCTAGGACCTGCCTACCTGAAGGACCGTCTCTCCCCACATGTTCCCCAGAGAGTACTGAGAGCGGGAACCTAAAACCTTCTCTTTATCCCCGGGCCAAAGGAAGCCCACGTAAAATCTACCAGGGACAGGGCCTTCTCTGTTATGGCCCTTTCCTGGTGGAACCAGCTGCCGGAAGAGGTGAGGGCCCTGCGGGACCTTGCTCGGTTCTGCAGGGCCTGTAAGACAACCCTCTTCCGGCTGGCTTACAACTAACCGGCACAAGAAACTAAGTGTGGTTCTATTAGACTTCTGTTGCTCCTAATGTTTAATGTTTTAAATGTTTTAACTGTGTTAAATGCCTAAACTTAATTTTATGTTGGATTTTATGCTGTGAGCCGCCCTGAGCCACTTGGTGGGAAGGGCGGGATATATATAAATGAATGAATGAATGAATGAATGAATGAATGAATGAATGAATGAATGAATGAATGATGCGGTATCACATGGTGTGTTACCTCAGGAAAAGGGGAGGCTCCAGAATGACAGTTAGGGCATGGAATGGGTGGAGGTGTTGGGTGGAGGTGATTAAACAAGCTATCCAAACTTATCTAAAGGTGATAATAGAGGGCCAAATTGGTACCTAAGGTGACACCCAATTGATACAAAGAACTCTGACTCTAGGTGAAACTGGTCTTCCTCTTCTGCTCTTTTGGCTAGCACCATCCATTTGGCAAGGACTTGGGCGGTCTGGCAGCATCCATGCCTAAGCTGAGCTTGATTGCCTTATGTAGATGTAACAGCTGTTGAGTACGTGTGCCTCTCGCTTCTCTGTCATGGAGTCTGGCACTGCAGAAAGATGGTCACTGATGATGTTAGCCTACCAACATGGCTTTCATGGTCAAGGCTGGAAATCATTTTCCCGGACAGTTCCTGGTGGTGCAACTTCTTCCACTGCAACGGCCAAGATGGTGCACGCACGGAGCGGCTGGAAACCCATCTTTACTTCTGGATAGCACTCTTCCAGCGATATAGAGTGCTGTTGTAACTCTGAGGCTGTTAGTATTCACATAAGTCTCTTATAAAATGGTAGATAAAACCCACGTCTGACAGCAGATATGTGTGAGTTGAATCTCTAGGTACTCTGGCAACCAAATGGGTGATTACGATGTCCGTATATAACTGAAATTAGGGGTCTCTTGCTCACAAGGGGTTGAATTAGATGACCCTGGAGGTCCCTTCCAACTCTATGATTCTATTATATGATTCTATGATTTCCTTGCTGGATTTTCTCCTATTTTCTACTAAGATGTGATTTATTTTATAGAATTGCAACTATGGGAATGTGATTTTTTTGTGTAACTGCAACTTTGTCCTTCTAACATTTTTTTGGAAAACCTCTTTCATTTAACATGGCCACAATTCCCATGGTAGTCAAGTCAGTCTGAATCTTACATGTTGCAAAGCACACTCTAATTTTGCTGATAATATCCTTCTTTGCAATTTCATCTTGCTATTTAAAAAATTATTTTGCTTTGCAGCTGAATCCTGAAGAAAAAAATGTAACATAATTCAAATCTGGGACTAATAAAAAGCAGTTTCTCACATAGGACAATGGTATAATTCTGGGCAATTTTCATTGGAGTGGTAAATACTGGGAGGAAAAATGAACCATAAATATAGTGCAGTGAAAACAGCTGCTGAGATTTATTTCAACATTATTTCTTTAATATTATTTCTGCAATAATGAAAATGAAGTTGAACATTATCTTATTATCCCAATATGCTACAAGCAAATTCTACAAGCAAAAAAAAATTAAGGACACCAAAAGCTGGCATTTCTCATCATATTGATGTAGCCATAAAATAACTCAGAAAACTGGTATTATGCTGCACAAATTGGAATTGTTAGCATATGTATTGTGGAGCTTTATCTGAATTGTGTCTAAAACTGGAAGCAAATTCTCAAGACCTTGCATTTTTGAGGACTCCTTAACTATTCACTCACCCTGTTCTTTTATTTTGTTTCAATCATCTGAAGATCTGCAAACAATGTTATGCTCCACTATGACAAAAAGAACAAGAGATTCTGTAATACCATAAAAGAAAAGGTAAACAGATGAATTTCAGTATTATACAAGGCAATATGTTAGGGCTCATTAAACTATATTCATTACCGAGTGGAGTGTAGAGACAAATTTTGTAATGATTTAGCTCTGTACCAGATGCTCAAGGTTTTTTTTCCCCTCTCTGATATGATAAAATGTTAGGGTTAAACCTGGCTTAAATCATTTCTCAGAATACCAGTAACACAAGGGCAACTGGTTTGGGAAATATGACAGTTATTAAAGGGAACTCAAGTCCTTATTGACTAGTGTCAAGACACGGTGGCAATGGAAGCTTGGTCCAAGACACGGAGGCAATGGAAGCATACTATGTTGGTATGCATCTGCTTGCCCAACTGTCCATTTTGTAGATCTGGGCTAAATGGTAATACTTACCATGTTCTTGTTTGTTGATGATCTGTGGCATAAATACTTGCCACATACATGTTGATCACTACGGTTGATAATATGTTAAATGGTGCATAGGACTTCTTTTTTAAAGTTTCCATTGTGATTTTATTTATGCATTTATTTAAAATATTTATTATCTACCTTTTTACCTTGTGGTACTTAAGGTGGCTTACAATGTAAAAACATGATTTTTAAAAATAAAACCTAAAAGATTATAATCTCTCAGAGCTCCAGTGGCTTCATATTGCATAAAGTTTGCTAACTTTGGGATGGAAAATTCCTGGAGATTTGTAATCGAAGCTTGAAGATGGTGGGGTCCAGGGAGGGAAGAGACCTCAAAAGGATTTAAAACCATTGATTCTATCTTCCAAAGTAGCCAATTTCTCCAGGAGCTCTGAACTCTGTAAACATCTCCAGATACCACCTGGAGGTTGATAACCTTTTATCTCATGAATCAATTCTAACTTTCTTTGGAAGTTGTAGAATCATCATTTGAAGCCCAAACTTTAACAGATAACTATGGATGCACAAACAACTCAATAGCCTCCATTCTTTTGAACAGTTTGGTATCAGAATAGAACAACTGGGCATGATATTACTGAAAACCATGCTCTCCTTGATCATAATGCAAACGGTTCTAAATGCTGTGCCAAAAAGCTCACATCAAGTAATGATGGAATCCTCAGTCTAGCTACCTAAGGTAGTGAACTGAAATCTCAGCGCACCAAATACATGCAATAATTTCTATGTCACATGTAAACAGAACATTCCTTATGTTAACTTTCAGGTTTAGACCAAAGCCTCAGACACTTCCTTTAAACTCCTTCTGGTAAAGTCATGGTTTCTTTGGTTGATGCCCAGCACTGGCAGGTGTTTCCTAGCACCACATTCCCTCATCAGCCCTGATGACTACTAACCAAACACCCAGGGATTTTTGTGATCATTTCATTGTTAATCAATTAAGAAGGGTGTGTTTTAAGGCTACAAGAGCAATGGACTACAGGATAATGGAGCACATAGCTAACATGGTGTGGCAGCTAATATAGTTTGCCTTGAATTATCAATACCTTAAGGTTACAGTGAGTGAGTCTAATTCTTTTTTCATTTGGAGAAAGATTTCCAAATGGTTTAACTTTATTGGGGGGGAGATTATATCACAAAAGTCTTCATTTGTTGTTTGGATTTTCTTCCTTCATTATAAACCAATATTGTCAAGAACCAAATTGTGATCTGCTTCAGCAATGCATATAATACTGACACTACTGTTTATAGTGTGGAGAAACCCCATAGCAATTATGCTAATTGAAAGTGAAAATAGCAATTATGAATGAAACAATAACATTATCTGCTTTTCTTTTGGGTGCTTTTAAACAGCTGTGTGGTTTAGCATGTGGCAATCAGTAAGTGTACTCTACCAGTAGCAAACAACTTTGCAACTCCAGGCACTACCCCTACTGGAAATGGTAACTTATTCCAAAGCTCTCTTTTGATTTATTTTAAATGTTTATTTTTCTTTTGGTTAAGGTGTCTTTATTGTAACAATCTTTATAACAATAGTTCCATCCATTTAATAATATTCTTCAATTTTGTTTCTAACAAAGATATATCATTATTCTTCAAGAGTTTTGACAACTTTACATGTAAATAAGTTATAACTTTCTTGGTGAAATCTCTATGTGTTATCTTTTTCTTCCAGACCTTCGCAAATTCTATTCACATGGCAATAATGATATATGTGTCCAATATTTCTTGGGGCAAGAGTCAGAATAATTCAGGGGACAGCTGAAGAAGAAGAAGAGGAGATTGGATTTATACCTTGCCTTTCACTACCTGAAGGAATCTCAGAGTGGTTTACAATCTCCTTTTCCTTCTCCTCCCCACAAGAGACACCCTGTGAGGTAGGTGGGGCTGAGAACTCTCAGGTCCAATCTTTTTGAAACTTGGGGGGTGGGGGTGGAGGAGAGGTACCAGATGCTATGTGGAAAATTTGGTTCCTCTACCTCTAAAAACAGCCCCCCTAAAACCCCAGATACCTATGGATCAATTCTCCATTATACTTTATAGGAACTGGTCTCCATAGGGTATAATGAAGTGCCCAGCAGACATTTTTCTCTTCTCCTCTTCTGATAATTCTGAAATGGTGGAGGACCTCCAACCCGGGGGATCCCTGACCTCAACATGAGATTGATAGCTCTAAACTCAACTGAGTGTTGGATACTTCTAGAGAGCTGATGTTAACCATACACCAATAGTTTGGTGGCCTAGTACAGTTTCACTACATATGCATGTAACTGACGCTTCCTTCTCCATGATGCCAACATTACTATATTGGAGTGTATACATTTTGCAGGTGTTTTATTTAAAATGTTTCTAATCTGCTTTTGCATGCAACTTAGAGTCCCAAAGACAGCAAACAACAAAACATTAAAACAAAGGCTAAAAGGAACAAGAGACAGTAAAATGCCTCTACAAGTGACTGTCCCTTCTGTTAGATTGTTCGTTAGGTCTTTGTGGCATATCAGGAGCATCTAGGAAGACGAGGACTTTGGAGGGAGTGGAACAGTTTTATGTTCCATTTTCCTTTCATTCTGGCTGTCACCAGTAGAGCTAAAGAGAAGTGCAGGTAGCATTGCCTTCTGCTTTCTATAGTCAAGTAAGCAACACAGGAATAGCACAATAATGTAACAGCAAACAATAATACTGTGCTACTGCACAGATATTTGAATGGAATTTACACAGTTTTAATAAATTTCTGTCTTGTATGTTAATGCTATTTCATCCATTTCCACAATGATTATCAAGTAATAATTTACCAAACATTCAGCAACACATAGGGCATTTTCCTAGAGAGCTTACCTTGGAGCGACGTCCCTCTTCACCGCACAGCATCTGCACGGATTTCCCACCAACTGCTCCGCATAACCAGGAAGTGCCGGACCTTTTGCGTCGCAGATGTAAACCGCTAAAAACCAGTTTACGTTAGCGACGCAAAAGCAGCGGCTCTTCCTGGTTATGCAGAGCAGTTGGTGGGAAATCCGCGCAGACGCTGCGCGGTAAAGAGGGACGTCGCTCCGAGGTAAGCTCTGTGGAGAAACACCCATATAGAAATGATCAACAGAAAACCCTTTCCAGCTGTTATTTACAAAACATCCAATAGTTATTAGACTGAGGGAAAAAATATTCTGCCACCATTGAAGTGTCCAGTAGGTGTTGCACTAGGGTTGCCAAATCCAATTCAAGAAATATCTGGGGACTTTGGGGGTGGAGCCAGGAGACACCAGGGTGGAGCCAGAAGCAAGGGTGTGACAAGCATAATTGAACTCCAAAGGGAGTTTTGGTCATCACATTTCAAGGGACTGCACACTTTTTAAATGCCTTCCTTCCATAGGATATAATGAAGGATAGGGGCACCTTCTTTGGAGGCTCATAGAATTGAACCCCCTGGTCCAAGCTTTTTGAAACTTAGGGAGTATTTTGGGGAGAGCCACTGGGTGCTATACTGAAAATGTGGTGCCTCTACCTCAAAAAACGGCTCTCAGAGCCCCAGGTACCCACAGATCAATTCTTCATTATTTTCTATGGGAATAAGTCTCCATAGGGAATCATGAGTACCCAGCAGACATTTCCCTCCCCCCCCCCCCGCTTTCTGATTACCCTGAAGCGGGGGGAGGGCCTCCAAACCAGGGGATCCCCTGCCCCCACCTGGGGATTGGCAACCCTATGTTGCACAGAGATACTCCACAAAGTCCAGGACAATATACAAGATAGAAATTTATTAAAACTGAATAAATTTTACACAAATATGTGTATGGTAGCATTAATAGGCTATTACACAATATTATTGTTGTTTGCTGTTCTCTAGTTGAACTGCAGCATGGTTCAGGAGAAGCAGGAAGCCACAGAGCAAAGGGGAGAGGGGAGAGAAGCTGCAAAAATGAGAAGATGAAAACAGAGGAAGGAACCTACATAACTGGGGGTGGGGAGAGAAAAATGGGAGGAAAAAAATAGAAAAATAGCTGCAAAATGAAGGTTTGTGTAGGAGAAGATAGTGAGGGCATGAATAGTCCAGGCCTGAAGGCCCACTAATATTAACAGATATGAAAGAAGGGTTGCCAGATCTCCCCTGACCATTGGTGAGGAATGAAGGTGAGTAGGGTTGCCAGATCCTGATTGAAGATGGAGTCTGGGGAGGGCAGTGGGGTACAGTGCCATAGAGTCTTCTCTCCCAACCATCCATTATCTCCTGGGGAACTGATCTCTAGTCTGGAAATGAGGTGTAATACCGGTGGATCCCCAGCTCTCACCTGGAGGCTGGCATCCCTAGCTGACAGGCTTTATGACAATGGATTGAAGTTACCAACTTAAGAAGGTTCTGTGCTCCATTCATTATGGACTGAGAAGAGAGGGGCCCCTGACATTTGTCCACCACATTCTAAGATCTATTGTAACCAAGGATGGTCCTATGGCAGCTTCCTGAGTAGCATTAGTCTAGTTAAAAACAATATTGATAGTCCTGTGCTTAGAAGGTGAGAAAAGTTTGTTGCCATACTTCTTTTAGATGTTTTTGTATTGCAGATAGGAGATTGCAAATCACAGTGCAACTGACTTCCGAAGGGTTTTTAGCTGGACAGACAAAATGTGTTCTGTGTTCAATAGTTTATTCACATTCCCTCCCCAGCAGCTCCCATTGAACTGCCACACATGCTTAATGAATCCAATAGGCACACCAACAGTTTCAACATTAGCTTAAATAGCTCATTGAGCCTATCTAAACAAACAATTGATCACTTGGAGCCTATTCTGTTATTCATGGCAGCACTAATGATTTTAGACTTTCCCCAATCTCCACTGAAGAGATTTGTGAAGTGCTCCTGCATATCAATCTTAATAAAAGCACTGGAGCTGATAACCTAGAACCAAAGCTACTGAGGTTAGTTGCTGGAGGGCAGACTGGTTCTGTTTTCTCATTACAGAGATTTCTTTTTTTAAAAGTTGCCTTCATTCCATTACTGTGTCAAGGCCATCCTACTTTAAAAACCTGTGGAAGTACATTGGAATGAAGTAGCACATTTAATGCACTCGGCATTGTGTCAATTATTGCTGAGCTGTACTGAGCATCATTACAATGTACTTGTTATAGTGTTGGGCTAAGCACTGGGGAACAACTTGGTTCAAATCCTCAGTGAGATCATTTGGTGGCCTTGGACCACTCATACCTCGACCAGCTCCATCTGCTTCACAGCCACAAAGTGGAGGCAGGAGGAACCCAGTCTGCTTCTCTGTAAAAACAAACAACAAAAAACCCACCAGAAAATATTTTCAAACCATGATTAAATGATATATTAAATGTGCATTGGGTTAGGGGAAACACCATTACAACTCACACTTAACTTGTGACATGGGACTCACTTTAAAAATAATGTGGGAGACCCAAATTATCTCAGGATTCCCTCCCTTCTACCACATTTGCTTTTTCTTAGCTAAAAAATTCTGTGGGGGAGGGATGTTTGTTTCACTTCTGGTTCCATGTGTGCTCGGGAGACACATTCCATTAAACTGTAATGAATTTGCATAATTCTTCCTTCATTAAAGCCCCTTAAGCTACTGGATATCCTAGGGTTGCTATTGCTAACCTCCAAAATTATAATTGATCTCCAGACTACTGAGATCAGTTCCTCTGAAAATGGAATAATTGAGAAAGTGGACTTGATAGCGTCTTGTCGCTGCTGAGTTCCCTTCTCTCCCTAAATGCCACTATCCAGAGTAATAGGATTGCCAGGTCCTCCCTTCCTACTGGGGGGAGATGGGGTGGGTAGGGTGGCCAGATCCAGGTTGGGAAACTCCTGGAGACTTGGGAATGGAGGACTGTGAGGACAGGGACCTCAGTGGAGTAAAATGCCATAGAGTCCACTCTCCAAAGCATCCCTACTCCCCAGGTGCCACATCCTGGGGGTTCTGAGTCTGAGATGCTGCTTAAATCCTCCCCCCTCCCCAGGGCAGGATGCCACTGGGTTCTTCAATCCCCCCCCTCCCAAAGTACGGTTTGTGTAATGGATGCCCTTCACACCCAGTGGACACCTCCTCTCTGACCCCACTCCTTACCTTACCCTCAGTGTGGGGTGGGGCTGCCAGCCCAGCCTCCCAGTACTGGTGCTCCTGCCTACCATTTCCTCCCTGCTGCCAGCTTCTTCTGTACTCTGCTGTGGCTCAGGGAAGGACAGGCACTTCTGCCCAGCTCCTGCCCAAGCAAGGGATACCCCAGTGGCACTGGCACCCTGCCTCCCCAGAGTTTTGCCAGCTGTTTCCTCCTCTGGTCTCCCTCTCCACTGGTAAGTTAAGGAGTGCAGCTGCTGGTCCCAGACACTGGACATTGCTTCCCAAATATCCAGGAATTTCCCAGCCTGGAGCTGGCAACCCTAGGGTGTCCCAATATGTTGTAGCAATGAATTCCATATGGCAAAGTTAATGGTAAGTACTGTAACTTGTAGCTTGCTTTCTGAGACATGCTGAATTTGTTTTTTCCTTTCATCTCTGCAAACAAGGGAGTTCTTGCATGTGGAGGAGGACAGAGTAATTTACAAAATTCTCTAATACCTTGACATTGTAGCATATATTGCTTCCAAAATTTCTGAGATACGTAATCTTGCTTGTCAAGGCTGACAATGGAAGGAAAAGCCCTGCAAGTTTTCACCTATCAAAACATTCTCTCTACATTGCTTTTAGCCTTGGAATGGAAGAAGGGGAAAACAACTGCTGCCTGTATTTTTATAGAAATCCCAGAGCTAATAGGACAGAAAAGTGAGTTTTGACAAGCAAAAGCCTAAAGAACTATATAGCACCCTACAAGTCTTGGAGAAAGAGCAAAATGAACACAGGTTTTTTGGTTTTTTTAAATGAAGAGTTATTTGAAATAAACTAGCCACATTTCTTAAAATACCACTAACAAGGGTTGATTGCAAATTAGAATTGCCAACTCCAGTTTGGGAAATTCCTGGAGATTTGAGGGTGGAGCTTGGGGAGAGCAGGGTTTAGGAAAGGGAAGTATTTCAATCGAGTATAATGCCATACTCCACCCTCCAGTACAGCCATTTCCTCCAAGCAAACTGATCTGTATATATAGTGTAACGTACTCGAAGCGGAGACGAGAGTAGGGCAACATAGTTTATTAGGAGCACGTTGCAAGAGAGAGAGCACGCGGGCCGGGCCCCGCTTATATACAATTCCCGGTACAGCCTACTAGGTCGGTCAGGCCAATCCTGACCTGTTGAACTACCCGCCGCAGCTGTTGATTGGCGGGCGATTCCGCGCCCTGCGCTGGAGGCTTCTGGGATGGCCCAGTAGCCTCTGCGCGGGCGCAAGTTGTTTACTGATACACTACACCCCTCCCCCCCTAGTTAAGGAACATAGTCCTTGAGATACGCAGGAGGTCGGCGCTCCCGGGTGGACCGTCTAGGGAGGTCTGGTGGGGGAGGCGCTGCTTCCGCGGTTGGTGCTTCGGCGGCCCGTGGTGTGGCCAGAGGCGGCGGGGCCGGCTCAGCGGGTCTTTCGGGCTCGGACCGTTCTGGTGTTTCCTGCGTCAGCGTGATGGGCGTTGGGGCCTCGTCCTTAGGTCGGCTCTCGGTTGGCCCCTCCCCGGACCACGCCTCTTCTGTGTCCGCCGGCTCCTCCGGTAGCGTGCGGCAGCGCAACTGGTCTATGTGCCGCCGTAATATCTGGCCCCCCTCGGTTGATATGTCATAGTGGCGGGACCCCATCACTCGTAGCACTCGGCCCGCCACACACTCAGGCCCCCTTGCGTAGTTCCGGGCGTAGACTGGGTCGCCCGCAAAGAACCCCCTGACTGTGTCCCGAACCTCGGGGCTCCCGCGGGTGTCTGACGCCCGGTCGGGGTGTAGCCTGTCCAGTCGGGTTGTCAGCTTGCGTCCCATTAGGAGCTCTGCCGGGCTCACCCCTGTGACTGGGTTGGGGGTGACCCTATTGTCGAAAAGGAATGCCGCTAATCGGTGGTCCCAGTCTCCCTGTACAATTCGGCCCAGGGCTTCTTTCGTGGTGCGGACCATCCGCTCCGCCTGGCCGTTGGTGGCTGGGTGGAAGGGGGCAGATCTTATGTGCCTAATCAGGTATCTATGGAGGAACGCCTGGAAGTCTGCAGACGTGAACGCGGTCCCGTTGTCTGAGACTATGGTGTCCGGGATCCCGTGTGTGCATAAGACCCTGCGCAGCGCTCGGATTGCGGCGGCGGATGAGGTGGACCCTACGGGGATGACCTCCAACCACTTGGTGTAGGCGTCCACTATTATCATGAAGATCCGCCCCTGGAATGGCCCCGCGAAATTGAGGTGGAGTCTCGACCATGGTTTCCGGGTTGACTCCCACCTAGTGGCGGGGGCGCTGGGAGGCTCGGGCCGCGACTCTTGACACATTTGGCACCGTCGGACCCAGCCCTCTATCTCCCCGTCCATCCCCGGCCACCAGACGTAGCTTCTGGCCAAGGCCTTCATTCGGACTATGCCGGGGTGGGTCTCATGTAAAGATTCTAGGACACGCTTTTGCAGCGGGGGCGGAATCACCACTCTACTTCCCCATAACAGGCACCCCTTGTGGGCTGCTAGTTCCTCCCTCCTGGTCTTATACGGCTTGAATTCTTCCCCCATGTTCCCCTCCGGCCAGCCCCTCACCACCCAGTCGAGCACCCGTGCTAGTGTCTTGTGTTTCTGGGTGGCCTTGACGACCTCCGCTGCGTGTAGGGGCGGCTCCGGGAGGCTCTCCATTAGCATGACCTGGTGTGCGGGGGCGGGGTCTGGACCCGTTTCCGGAAGCGGCAAGCGGCTGAGTGCGTCCGCGTGACCCATAGCCTTGCCGGCCCTGTGTACCAGTGTGTAAGTGTAGGAGTTGAGGAATTGGTTCCACCTCAACACGCGCTGCGACAGTATTTGGGGGGTTTGACGGTCGGGGGCCAGCAGACCTAAGAGGGGCTTGTGGTCTGTAGCTATGGTGAACCTCCGCCCATACAGGTATTCATGGAACTTGCGGACCCCCGCCACGATTGCCAGAGCCTCCTTGTCTATTTGCGCGTAGTTGCGCTCGGCTGGTGTCAGTGTGCGGGAGTAGTATGCGACCGGTACCTCCCTCCCGTCGTGTAGTTGGTGCCCCAGGACTGCTCCCACCCCGTATGGCGACGCATCGCATGCCAGGATGACGGGGAGGCCCTCGTCAAAATGGTGGAGCACCGCATTAGACACCAACACATCCTTGACTGCCTGAAATGCGGCTGCTTGGCGTTTGCCCCAAACCCAAGGGGCTTTTTTGTCCAGCAGGTGGTGCAGGGGCTCTGCTAGGGCCGCCTTGTGGGGGAGAAATGAATGGTAAAAGTTAAGCACCCCCAAGAAGCTTTGTAGCTCCGCTTTGCAGGTGGGGGCTGGCGCTTTCACAATGGCTCGGGTCTTCTCTTCCGTTGGGTGGATTCCCGCTGCGTCTACGGCGAACCCCAGGAACTCCACCCGTGGGACCCCCAACAGGCATTTCTCCCTCTTGACTTTGAGCCCCGCTGCCTGGAACCGGCGGAGTACCTCTCTTAGGCGGTTGCCGAATTCTTCGGGGTCCGGGGCGGCGACTAGCACGTCATCAAAAAACGGCTGGACTCCCAGGATCCCTTTCAGGAGAGCGTCCATTATACTCTGGAAGATCCCGGGAGCAACGCTAACCCCGAATTGGAGCCTCCTCACCCTGAAGGCCCCCCTGTGTGTCACTATCGTTTGGGCTTCCGCCGTCTTAGAATCTACCGGGAGCTGTTGGTAGGCCTGTGCCAGGTCCAGCTTCCCGAAGATCTTGGACCCCGCTAGGGCAGCCAGAACGTGGCTTACCACCGGCACTGGGTAGGGGTTATCCTGCAGTGCCTTGTTTATCGTGCATTTATAGTCTGCACAGATCCGCACCTCCCCGTTTGGCTTGATGGGGGTTACGATGGGGGTCTCCCAGGTGGCGTAGTCCACAGGCTCCAGGACTCCCTGGGCTGTGAGGCGGTCTAGTTCGGCCTCTATTTTTGGCTTTAAAGCGAACGGGACCCTCCTCGCCTTGAGCCGAATCGGCCGGACCGTGGGGTCTAGCGGTAGGGAGATGGCCGGCCTTTGTAGCTCCCTAGAGAACCATCGAACACGTCAGGGAACTCTTGGCATATCTCCCCGAACCCCCTGGGTGTTAGGGTTTGCCCCACCCCTTCCACCCGGATCCCCAAGGGTTTGAACCACGCCAGTCCCAGCAGGGTGGCAAGCTGGCGCTTTACCACCAGGATGTCCAGCGGGCCGTAGAAGGACCCCCGCTCGACTTGCACCCGCGCCCACCCCGCGATTTGCACCGGATTCTTCTGAAAGTCCCGGAGTATGAAGTTCGCCGGCCTTAGTTGCAGCCGCTGGGGGGGGGCACAGCTTCCTCAGGGTTTCCTCCGCTATAATGGAGATGGAGGAACCAGAGTCCACTTCCATTTGGCAGGGGTTCCCCTCGATGAGGACCGCCATTTTGATTTTATCGGGGGTGGATAGGGGCAAGTTCAGTACCTGCAGGGACGTGGAGTCCGTGGAGTGGAACTCCGCCGACTCGTGATGCGTGGTCGGCCTCCGGCGGTTGGGCTTGGCTCGGCAAGCCCTCGCAATGTGGCCCGTTTTCCCGCAGCTCCGGCAGTCCCAGGTCCGGTATCGGCAGTCCCGCCTGTCGTGGGGGTCGCCGCAGCTGGCGCACTTGGTGGCCGGAACCCTCTCCGTCGCTTGGGGTCGTTCGGCCGCTCGGGGGCGTTGGGCGGCTCTGCTGGGTGGCCCGGCTGGGCGGCGCAGCTGGTGGGCTTCTTCCTCCTCTGGGCAGTCGTGGTCCAGCTCTTCGTGGTGGGCGGCTTCTGTCCGGGCCTTGGGGAAGGTCCTGGAGGTCCTCTCGAACGCCACCGCCTCGCTGAAGGCGCTCTGGAGGGTGAGCTCTTCCTTGGCGAAGAGCTTCTGCTGGAGCCTCTCATCGCGGAGGCCCCACGTGAATCGGTCGGCCAGGGTGTCTTCCAGCTGGGGGAAGTTGCAGTTCCCGGCGATCTTGCGGAGAGCCGCCAGGTAGTCGGCGGCCGATTCCCCCACGGCCTGGTCCCTTCTGTGGAACAGGAACCGACGGGCCACCCGTGAAGGCTGTGGCGAGAAATGGCCGGTGAGGAGTCTGATGATCTCCTCGTAGGACTTCTCCGTGAGGCGGGCGGGAGCCGAGAGACCCTTGGCGATCTCGAACGTGGCTGGCCCGCAGACGCTCAGGAGAACGTCCCTCTTTGAGCCTGCGTCGGTGACCTTGTTGGCCCTGAGGTAGAACTCGACCCGCTCCGCGTAGGACTCCCAGGCCTCGGGATTGGCGGGGTCGAATGTCTCGATGTAGCCGGTGGTTCCGTTCTGTGTGGCCATGGCGGCGGCGGTCAGGCCTTGTGGTTGCCCTAGATCTCCGTGGTAGCCGCTGAGGCTAAGATCCCATCCTGGTCGCCAGTGTAACGTACTCGAAGCGGAGACGAGAGTAGGGCAACATAGTTTATTAGGAGCACGTTGCAAGAGAGAGAGTACGCGGGCCGGGCCCCGCTTATATACAATTCCCGGTACAGCCTACTAGGTCGGTCAGGCCAATCCTGACCTGTTGAACTACCCGCCGCAGCTGTTGATTGGCGGGCGATTCCGCGCCCTGCGCTGGAGGCTTCTGGGACGGCCCAGTAGCCTCTGCGCGGGCGCAAGTTGTTTACTGATACACTACATATAGGTTGTTGTTGCTGCTGTTGTTGTTAACAACCAGTGGCATCCAACTCTTGGTGATTCTGTGGGCCAGCTCTCCCAATGTTTTCTGATTTTGTACTGTTTCTTTGAGTTCTTCCATGCTCAAGCTGGTATCAACTAGCCATCGTGTTCTTTGGTGACCTGGTTTCCTTTTGCTGCTACTCCATCCAAGCATAATTGCTCTTTCTAGTGAGTTTGTCTGCATGACATGGCTGAAATAAGTCAGTTGCAGTGTTGTGATCTTTCCTTCCAAAGGCATGTCTGGTTTTATGTAGTCCAATACTTGCTTGTTTGTCACCTTTGCTCAGGAGCCTTCTCCAGCACCACAGCTCAAATGAATTGATTTTCGTCCTGTTTTGCTTTTTGGTCCAACTTTTGCAGCCATAGGTTGCTATGGGGAATACAGTAGCATAGACTAATCTGCATTTGGTTGCAAGGCTGTATCCTTGCTCTTTCATATTTCATTCATACTTATCATTGCTGTGCCACTCAATGTGATTTAACATATTTCTGGACTGTATTTGCCACCTGGGTTGACCAGTGATCCTAAGAAATTGACTTCTTCCACAGATTTAGTCTCTTCATCAGCAACTGCTATTTTTGATGTTTGGGAAGAGGCCAGACTTCTCATTTTCTTCTTTGATTTTCTTGATCAGATATTCCAGGCCTCCTTTAGTTTTCAAAAAGAGGGTTATGTTGTCTTCATATCAAAGCTTGTTGATATTCCTTCCTCCAATCTTTACCCAAATTTTTGACTCTTCTAGCTCTAACTTCGTCATGATTGTTTCAGATCATTTTTCTATCTTGAACCAAGCAGTATCTCCATACAGTGTTCACACAGTGGCTTCCTGGTTTGTGTACAATGATTATATCAACTTGACCAGATGTTCTGGCACCCCCAGATCTTGTAGGGTTCTCCACAGCTTGTCATGATTGACACAGTCAAAGGCTTTCTTGTAATCAATGAAGCATAAGTAGATAATAATAACATTATTAATGTCTGCAATTTATTTTATGCCCAAATGTGATTTTCTGTCTGTATGCTGCACTTAATGCTATTTACATAAGGGTATAACATACAACTGCAGATTCATTCCAATGACTGCAAATGTAAAAGCTTATTTTCAATTATATCTTAAATAAGATAGAACTAAAAACATATGTTGACATGAAAATGTCACACAGTGATAATCCCATTTATTAAAGTTATTTTTAAAAAATATCTCACATCAAGGGACAGATGTATTAGTACAAGAAAAATGAATTAAAGTATGTTGATTAATTACATACATCTATGTGTAACCCATGTCATTTTCTTTTTAACATGCTATTTGATTTCTATTAAAAGGTTTAGAATTTAGGATTGAGGTAGCAGAAGGTCACAGAGCATGGGCAGTTAGTAACATTGTTCTTGTATTAACATCTGTAAAAGCACCTCCCTCATTCTGGCCTGCAACAGGAGAGAGAAAGCCTAGAGCTTGACTGTTGCAAAAGAACTGCTAATTTCCTTTTAGGCCCAAACTAGAGAAATAAAATTAGTGGCAGGAAGAGCCATTGAAAACCATACAGGAGATTATAGGCTTGCCAGTGCTGGGTTGGAAATACCTGGAGATTGTGGGGATGGAGACTGAGGATGGGGTTTGGGGCATAATGATATAGAGTTCAGCTTCCAAAGTGACCATTTTCTCCAGGTAAACTGATTTCTGTCACCTGGAGATGAATTGTAATAGCAAGAGATCTCCAGCCACCACCTGGTGGTTATACAGAAAGCGATGACTATACAGAAAAGTGATATTGTAACAAAAAGGGGGGGGGAGTGTATAAAAGTAACAACTGCTGATACAAGTCTTGACTTGCTACTCTATATTTTGAAACAATTTATTATCCATGTTATTGACAAAAAAACAACAACAACTACACACTAGATGCCAGATTTTAACATTGGCAAAATTACAATAGAGGGTTGATGTTATAGCAACAGCAGCAGCAATGGATTTCATTTGCTTTCTTCAGGCTGCAGTAGACTAGGTAAAGCCTTAATTCAATAATGGAATACCCAGTATTTCCTTCAAATTTAAATTTAGACACTCTCCAGCATTTACAATTGTTGTATAGACAGTTGCAGTTGGAGCCTCAGAGATCGACAATCTTCCATAAGTGATTACCCTTTGTCAGATTAAAAAAAGCTTAGCACATGGACATTTTGAGTATGACAAAGGGTAACCCCTAATGGCAAACTGCTGATCTCTGAGGCTCCAACTGCAACTGTCTACCTAGGCAATCCATTGCTGCGGCTGTTGCTATAACATCAAGCCTCTATTGTAATTTTGCCAGTGTTGTTAAAATCCGGCATCTAGTGTGTAGTGTTTTTTGTCAATAATATTGATAATAAACTGTTTATTTCTAAATATAGAGTAGCAAGCCGAGACTTGTATCAACAGTAGTTACTTTTATACAGTTTTTTTCCTTTTGTTAGAATACCACCTGGAGGTTGGCAGCCCTAAGCAGCAGTCCTGTTTTTCCTTAACACTGTAGACTTTCTCTTTTCTTTTGTGTTACTGGGTACCATCTTTTAGGATTTGCCTCTGTTCAGTGTGTCCTTTCTGAAGGGTACTGAAGACCTTTTCTCAACAAATGTTGCTATGTTCAAGGTACTTATGATTCAGTTGTACTGATGGGTGTAAAGTTATTGTGTTCCAGGTAAATGTATGTTACCTTGAAAATTATAATACCTTGAAAGTTTCCTTTTTGAAAAAAAAATAATTATTGCATGACAAGCCAAAAGGGTACTGTCATTTATTAACTTGAACCCTCCTCAATGCCAACTGGAAAAATTGGGAGAGGGGTTTATGCAGCTGGGGTTCTGCTGGGTTACATATGCATACTGAAATGCTGTATTTGCATAATTTTAATACTCTCCTCCTGAATTGTTTTACTTGGAACTTACTTACTCTTTCGATACCAATGGGACTTACTGTCCAAGCAGATGTTTCATTACTTAATAACAAATCATTCCATGCCTGTGCTATTAGCCAAACAGGTGCCCCCATCAGCTGAAAGGGAAACTATTAGTGTGAACTGGCAATACCAATATAGCGGCAGAAATTCATATGTGACTCTGAAAATGTTGAGTTACAACTGCAGAGTTCAGTGTGAGCTATATCCATGTGTTCTACAGTTCACACTGATGTTGCTCAATTGGATCAATTGCAGGCCTGTGCATGATGAAGGAGAAGCACTGGATGTTTGTACATAGGACCATCAAATTGCTGAGTCAAATTGGACAGATGCATTCTGTTAACCTGGCCAATATTAAAACTGTAGTGCTTCTCCTATCAGTTTACAGTTGCAATGTGTTTAGAACAACCTAACAGAATTAACATCATCATTATTTCCAGCTTTGTAGAGGTGAAACCAAGGACAAGGGAGAGGAAGAAATGAGTATCCAAGATGAATCCTTATATGAATTTGATTTTCTCATATCTGAGTTCTTCATCTTGTCCTATATATTTTCTGTCTATATAAGGGGGCATTTTTGGGTGTGTTTTCTTTTTTGTACATTTTAGTGTATTGTAGAAAGATCCTATATTGCCATGGCAACAAATGCAATATGTTAGCCTTAGCATCACTTTGGCACTCAGTTAAGAAAGCATTTCTGACTAACTCCCTCTTGCCTGACAAACCTCAATATGTTACATAAATAGTGCCAGTCTATGCAAATTTAACCTGTAAGCTTATTGCTCAATAAATGTTTTTATCTTCTGTTAAAAATATATATTGTTCCCTCTTCATTGTCGTGCTAGTGAACACCTTAACTCCTTCAGTGCTGCGCGGATTTGTGACACTGCCAAAATGCAACTTCTGTATTCATGTGAAGAGTATAATTTCAGCTTCTGTTGTGGAGGAAGTTAACATCCAAGATCCTTAGCCTATACATCTTATTTGAACAGTCAAAGAGCAAATTTAAGAGAAGGCCCCAGCAGGGAAGAAACATTATTCAGTAATAAGCTCCTTAACACTCAGATCCTAAACAATCTAAGTGATCTTCAGACATGACCAGAATTTGCCTCCACCTATACCAAGCATATGCATCTTCTTTTCAATGATGAGACTAAGCAGCTCATAGATTCTCCTAAATGTTATCATTCCATCACCTCGTTACCCTTGAAAACTTCTCCTCCTCCTAATGGATTTGGCATGCAGTTTCTTCATCCTTGAATAAGCGTTAATTTTCACAATTTACAAATGGTCAAGGACTTTAAAAGTACTGCAGAGATGAAAGCTCATTTACATCCCATTGTAAATTTCTGTCAGTTAATATGCCATTGGTTTCTGACCTTCTTGATTCTGGTCTGCCAAGCCATTTGTTCTGAATATCTGAGCAGCATTTTCTCAAGTAGCATGTTGCAGAGAGGCAGCAAGCCAGGAACAGTTACATACCAGCTCCTCCAAATAAAGTGCAAGCATGCTACAGAAACTGCATTGCAGAACAGATGACTTGTAACAAGCGAGCCTTGCCCCATCCATTCATAATCTGGAATATTGTAATTACAAGTTTCCCTATGTGAAAAGACATTTCAAAGCCTTTTGTCTCTCAAATATTCACAATGTTGTCTGCTGAGTACTGTATCTTATTTACTTTTTTGTATTTATTTCACTTATACAACTCTTCTCTCCCCAACGGGGACCCAAAGTGTTTTATAACATTCACTTATCTGTTTTTTCCTTACAGCAAGCCTCCCAGGTAGGTTAGGTTGAAAGTGTGTGATCGGCCCAAGATCTATGGAGGAGTGGGGATTTGAACCTGGTCACTCAGATATTAGTCCAACACACTACCAAATCATGCTGGCTCTCATTCTGTAACATTTATACCCTATGTAATCAGACAGCCTCTGCTGCAGCTTGTAACAGATTGAAACCATGCTGTCTCTCCCCATCTCAATCCTGGAAAACTGACAGTTGGATCAGAATATTTTCTGACTGGAGGGTGGAAGCAAACTCCTTGCATCTGCTTGCTCTGTCAGCAATGGCTTTGATTAAAAGCACCTTAACATTTTAGTGTTTTCAGATTCTGTTCAAAATTGGCAATCCAATTATGATCCGAAGGGCCCAGAATTTGCCCTTTACTGATCCCCACATGCTTATGACACAGGTCTGCTTCCACAATGTGCCATGATTAAACATTGCTTAATCCTGGAAATGGTTTCCAGAAGAATATCTCTATCAATATGTACTAGTTTTCAGGATGATCAAGAAAACGTTCCCAGCATGATCAAGAAAAAGAATGCCCTCTACAGATAGAGGGTAGCTGTAATCACCAAACCAGAGATAACACAAAGTACATCCTGTTACTGGCTTTTCACTTTTATAGCAAAAATACAGAATAAAGCAAAATAGAGAAGAAGAAATAAAGACAAACCTTATATTCAGCCCCTAACAGTGAATGCATCAGCTCTCACTGAAAGGGATTCTATTGTGGCATGTGCAAAGGGTCACTAAACTCTATGCAAAAATGATCTTAACCAATGGGCAACAGGGGCAGCTGCCTTGGCTTCATGCTGAAAGCCCAACCACCCTGCCCTCCTGATGGACAGTCTGCTCAGCAGTAGTAGCTGTTCATACCCCATCTTGGGGTTGGGCAACCAATTTGGTGACAACAGCCACTTGTGCCCACCCCATCTGAGACATAGGCAGCCAGCCCATGGAGTCCTTGCAATACATAAAACTTCTCTCCATACACATCCCAACCCAACAAAAAGACAAATATATTGATGAAATAACAATGAATAAAGAGTTTGTGAAGAATGTAATCTCATTAGCAACCATAACATATTATCATGTACCTGAGATTAGTCAGTGAAGTTCCTGAGTTGAGCAAGACATCCCTTCTCCATTTAGTAATTATGTACTTTTTGCCACCGGGAGTGAGGGGAGGAAAAAGAAATTTGCCAGAATGGTATTGTTAGGAATGGTTGAACACCAGCAGTTCAGTTTATGTTCTGCTGGTCATTCACAAGTGAGGAAGCCAATACTTTTGTGGAGCAATTCAGTTGTTCATAAGCAGCTGGAGCCTGTTTGATATGCTACATTCCATGTAGCCAAACAGAAAAGCACAGTGCAATCAACAGCAACCCCCCCAAAAAAACCTTCTTGGTGCTATGTGCCATTCCACAGATAATCATTTAAATAATAAGTGAGCAAACCAGTCAGCCAGCCAATGATTATAAATAAGAAAATTTGGTATCCATCTAAGTTCATTTTAAGGACATTATTTTGTGTATGGCACAGTTTTGCACAGCCTTGCAGCACCTCTCCCCTTCACTTACAATGCAATCCTAAATCGACTTATACCCTTCTAAATCCAGTGAAGTTAGTGAGCTTAAATGGGTGTGATTTTGTTTAGGATTGCACTGTTAATTACCTAGCCCAACCATCCACAGCTCTGATTTCACCTACTGAGCAGATGCAAAAATAACTGAAGTAAGAAATGAAACTCCACCAACAGCTACTGTGCTACTGTTGCTGTTCAGTAGCTAGGCTAGCTGGAGGTTACCAAAGGTAGAATAATTACAGCTGGCAAAAATAGCATGTTCACTTGTTGAACGGATTCATTGCAAAGTCTGTCGCCCCCCTCCCCCCTAGTTTTTTATGGAGGCAATCATGTCCTGAGAAACACCACTGAGGTGAGCGAGCTTCTTTTACTATTCCTTCATAGGCTCTGAGGAAAATCTGCCTTTTCCCCATCAGTAGATGAAGTAAACTGGGCTACATGCAATGATGTGCTAGCAGAACAAATGGGGAAAATTCCGAGTAATAGGCGACTGATTTATTATCATATGAAGTCCCTACTTGATTCACCATGCAGGCTTCATCAGGGGGATCAGAGAATTTACATACTGCTGGACCTGTCCACAGCTTTAATTGTTTGGTAATAAAACAGTCATCTATCACTTGGCATTTTTTCCCTTTTCTCCATCAGCACCATCTATCAACATGGTTGCAAAAGTTGTCTAACTTTCAAAATTATTAAGTTTGCAGAATATAGCTTTTCACTCCAAGTAAATTAAGCACCACGAAATTGACATTAAATATATATTTCTGAATTCAAATGTTCAGGCCACATTCTTATCTTGTTAATAACAGGCCCAAGCCAGTGACAGATAAGTATTTTAAAGTGAATTTCAGTGGTAAAGATTGAAGCTTATCTTTGACATGTACAGCGAAATGAATAGTTGTGAACTTTGGCTGTATCATGCCTACCAATTTGATTCCATTGGCTTTGATAAGTAAAACTATGGTTCCATTCACATTTTTCAATTACACCAGAGTGGTCTAAATTTCCCTAGTTAATGATTACCTTGAGTACTCAGCCAATCACAGGTGATGCAGAGAGTTCAAACAGAACTTGTTTAGCTTTGTTTACTTATTCTAATTATAAATTGTGCACTTTCAGAAAGTGATAAATCTTCACTCATGTTCTTGATTGTTTTGTATTTCCAGGAATAATGCTTTTAAAATGTTTGATAGATTAGACATCATTAGAAAATGCTGAGGTACTTAGAAGGTGACCTGACAGGATGAGGAAAATTAGTAAAAAATATTGCCTGCTATTATCATCCTCACTTGGATTTGTTTGCTTTTCAAATACATTTCCCGATGTAATATTTGCGTGGAGATTTTATGAATGCTCAGACAAAATATGAATGCATATATTTAAGTTCAAATACCTGATTATTTGCTGTTCTGATTATTATGACTCACAAACTAGTTCATGACCCCTAATTTACTTGGAAAGAAAAGCTATATAAGAAAGAACACTGAAAATGAAGCAGGACTTTTTGTAGCAGGAACGCCTTTGCATATTAGGCCACACACCCCTGATGTGCTAATCCTCCAAGAGCTTAAAGGGCTCTTAGTACAGGGCCTACTGCAAGCTCCAGGAGGATTGGCTACACGAGGGGTGTGTAGCCTACTATGCAAAGGAGTTCGTGCTACCAAAACAAACAAATAAAAAAAAAAGCCCTGAAAGGAAGGATGGGGCATCTGTGGGACTGCACTTGATTAAAAATAAGGAAACAAGCCAGACAAATTAAGAACTTGAATTTTGTTTGTATTCTTATTTGGGATATCGCCCACCTCTCTGACAAGAAAGTAACACAATTTGCTGTTCTGTCCTAAGCAGAGTTCCCCTCATCTAAGTCTATTGAACTCTATTTGCTTAGAATAGTATAACTCTGTTAAGGATTGCACTATAAATAGAACTGTGCCTGGTTTTCTTGACATTTCTCTTTAACATTAAAATGGACCAGGGAGAAGTGACTTGACTCACCATGGATGACTGTGGCACAGGTCAAGAGTTTTGTAAAGCTGCAGTAGAAAAGAAGCAAATACCATAAGTTATCTAACACCTTTTTCCTGCTAACAGCAGAACGGCAGTTCTGGAAGTGTGTGGTCTATCAAAGAAAATGGTGTAGAGAGAATATAAAGGTAAAGGTAGTCCCCTGTGCAAGCACTAGTCATTTCCAACTCTGGGGCGACATCGCATCACGATGTATTAATGACAGACTTTTTACGGGGTGGCCTTCCCAAGTCATCTACACTTTCCCCTCAGCAAGCTAGGTACTAATTTTACCTACCTTGGAAGGATGGAAGGCTGAGTCAACCTTGAGCCGGCTACCTGAACCCAGCTCCCATTGGGATCAAACTCAGGTCATGAGAAGAGAGCTCAGACTGCAGTACTGAAGCTTCACCACTCTGCATCATGAGGCTCCCTGGTATGGCTACTTTCTAATTTAACTAAAACAATGGGAGTTCCAGATCTCTGACACAATGCTTGGTTTGGCCTTTACATTAGTAATGAAAAATAATCCATGTGCTACAGAATAGCCTAAAAGAGAATGAGTTGTCCATGCCCACCATATAAATCTTCCAATGGAAGGAAGTTGTCCATGTCCACCATATAAATCTTCCATTTAACTACCAAAAATATGTTTGCAAAACATTTTATAAACATTTAGTAAAGTTGCACCAGAACTCAGCTTATGTCAAATTTTAAGGCTTGCAATAATAGTTATGGTAATATCTAACAGAGGGTGGGACTATGGGGAGATTTCCAGACAAGCAATAGTTTTAGGGTTGGCATGGACTAGGATCACTCTGTTATCTAAATACCAAGGAGTTTCTTGCATTGGCAGGTGGCATGTTAATGACTGGGTTGGGCTGGCTTGAGGAAGAGACTCTTCAGAGAAAATTAACCCTCTCTAGGGCTGTCTTAAGGTATTTGCCATGCCAAGCAACGTATTTGTCAAGTGTTTCGGACTTGGCTTAGAGCAGGCCATCCGTTGTGCAGGACTGGTAAGTATCAGTGGGCAAAAGGAATGCCCATCAAGTCCTTATGTGCTGCTGATGGTCTGGAACAAGCCAAGCTCCTGCAGTCTGCTGGCAGCCTACTCATTGTGCTGTCCCAAGAGGTGCATGGGTGAAGAATCACCTGTGATCCTACCAATGTCCATCATTACCACCACAGCTACACCAAGATGTATATCCTAGAAAACCAGCATGATTAAGATATATTCGTTTTCATATATATAATAATGCTATTGAGTTCCTTATGGAGAAATTCATGAATTCTCTGAAAACAAAGTGAGATTATGAAAATGACATTGATTTAACATTGGGGAAAAAAACCTCATTGCATAATATTTACTAATGGCATTAGCACCTTACCCTCTGAAGTGTGCTGGAGTTGCTATATCAGTAGTGGTAGAAGTCAATGTCACACAAAACATGTTGTTCCTAGCAGGAACTGGGTGCTTGTATGGAAGTATTTACTATTTTCAGAGCGAGAGAATCATCAGCACTGCTTGAAGTGCAATAGATTTTGGGTTTCTAAAAAGCTGGTCTAGCATACTTCCTTTTGTGGCTCTGTTTAAGTATGGAATTGATGTTGCTGAGTATCAGCCAAGAATCCAGACTTCTAAAGAACCAGGAAAGCAGATGTGTTTTCTTTGCCGTTAACACATCAATGCATTAGGTATCGGAGAGGAGGGTATTTGAATAGCGGGGTGCCATTAGTCTCCAGCAGCAACGGCTAGGAGATAATCATGCATGTTGGGTTCAGCACTGGATCTGAAAATTCATTTGCTTCTTTCAAGCACCTGGGGGGAGACATAAGCCACAGGCTGCTAGGTAATGTGAGATTATTGGTGGAAGAAGATTCTGCCCAAGAGTATCATGTTGGTACAGCTTTAAAAATAGTCACAGTAACCTTACATTATCAGACTATATACCTTGAGAAGGAGCATTTAGAATTCCTTCTTGCAAAATGAATTTTAGAACTATGTTTCTATACAGCTTGATAATCTTATATATGAAACACATATAGATTCAGGGAGGATTTTTTAAAAAAATCAGACATCTTACCTCCTGATATAAATTCCCCCACTGAAATGTATTGATTAATATTATTGTATATTATTGTCCAAAAATATTTTACAAATAGTATCTTCCGACAGAATTAAATAAAGGAAAGATAAAAAACCCTTCAATCTTAAAAGAGGGAAAATTACTTCAATGAGTTTAGAAATTTAGGATGGCACTACTTAGGATAGCAGTGCGAGTACCCACAGTTTGATATTCGTCACTGGCACATTTCAGCTCAATTCCATTGTAATACTGAGAACAGCAGAGATATGTATTTTTCAATGTTATTCAATATATACATGTATATATTTTATATTGTACAAAGAAATATTGTACAATGTTATATTTTATAAATTTCATTTAAATCTATAAAACATGTACACTATACAAATGACTCTACACAAAGAAAGCCCCCTAAAAAAACTAATGCCTGGATAGCCCAGGTAAGCCTAATCTCATCAGATATCAGAACCTAAAAAGGGTTAATCTCCAGCAAGTATTTTGATGGGAGACCTCCACATGCGAGGTTGAATGAGAGGCAACAGTTGAGTCTCGCCAGTAGTTGGGAGGTGTGGGCAGGCTTTATTCAGCCACCTTCCTGAATATCCTCCAAGGGTTCCATGGGGTCAGTCACCAGAGGCCACCATGACTTTCTGGTGCAGACACTCATTCACACTGTCTCTTTCTCTCATGCACACATGCAGACATGTACATATAAATACAAAAACAATAAAAACAACAGCCAAAAGCAGAGAACTGAAATTGCTGGTACAAAAATATTACAAGAAATTAAATCAGAGAGTTTGTTCATCCCCACAACATACTGAGGATTCTGCTTCAGGGACATTCTGCTTGTCTGCCAGTTTGAACCACAACAGCTTGTTCTCAATGGGATTCAGAGTAACTGAGAAAGGTAATATCTTTATATGGTAATTGATTTTTATACCTTAGCTTGATAACTGTTTTTATAATAATGAAATGGGCTAACTTCATGAATCGTTGTAGATAGGCAGTGTGTATTGAGCTGCATATGTTCATGGACTCATTATTCAAAGTCCATTGAATGAGAGGCAACAGTTGAGTCTCGCTTACTGGGAATTACAGGATATTGGCTATTTCATATCATCATTCAAAGGCGTGTTGTGGTTTTGGCAGTGTGAATATTTTAAGTGTGGAGTTTTTTAGCATTTACAAAGGACCTAATATTTTTAGTGATACCATAGGGAGAAGGGGAGGCAGTCTGGACTGAGTTGCCAGCTATGCCCTCTTCTGGATGCCTCTGCTGTGCCACTGTCACTCATGTTTGTTTGTTTTTGTTCAGCTTATATCCCACCTGCAAAGCAGGCTCACGGCAGGTTCCATCAAAAGGTTAAACAATTACAAACAAGATTAAAATTACAATATAAAACAGCTAAAAATACAGACTTAAAAAACTCTGCCTCAATAGTCAAGGCCAATCAATCCAGATCCCAAGGGAAAGGATCCCAAGATTGCTGAGGGTGGGGGAGGCCTAATAAAGGATGACATCTGCCACCTCAGATGAAGGCCTGGCAGAAGAACTCTGTTTTGTAGGCCCTGCAGAACTGAAGCAAGTCCTACAAAGCCCTGATCTCCAAGGGAAGCTGAAAAAGCTCTGGCCCAAGTCTAAGCAAGTCAGATGTCTCTTTGGCCAGATGCTGAACTGCTGATCTTAAAGACCCAATGGGGTTCATATGGGGAGAAGCAGTCCCAAAGGTATGCTGGCCCCTGGTCATATAGGGCTTTGAAGGTGAGCGCCTTTAGTGAATTCTAGATTAAACTACTGTGCTGTGGTTTTGGAGAGGGTAGTACTGAAGACTGTGGAAAAGCTACTGCTGGTGCAAAACACCAGACTAGTTTTGGGATAAGTTGGCACACCTATACTGAAATAGTTGCATTGACTACCATTATATTTCTTAGTCCAAGGTGTAGGCTTTGACCTACAAGTTTTAAATAGTGTGAGGCCTGAATACCTCAGGGAACACCTACTCTGGTCTAGGTAGGTCTGCTAAATCAAGCTTGGGAAATGCTTGGGGATTTGGGAATGGTGCCCAGAGAGGGTGGAGTTTGAGAAAAGATGGATCTCAGTGAGGGATGTGAGACCATAGAGTATGGCCTCTCAATATGTCATTTCCTCCAGGACAACTAATAATTGTTTCAAGATCAGTTATAATTCCAAGGGAACTTCAGGTGCTCACCCTTCTCATAGTATAAGAAAAGCCAGGAAGATCTGACTGGTCTCTACAAGAGGCAGCTGCTTCTCAGTCATTGCTGCACATCTCTGGATTGCCTTTCCTTGTTTGGTTCATTTGGCTGTTTCCATGCTGATATTCCACAGAGACCAGAAAGCCTTTTTGTTTCTGTTTGCCTTTGGTAATGAATATTAATCTCTTGATCTCCATGACGTATCTTTTATTTCCCCTGCAGTTTTCTGTTTAGTTGTTTATTGGGTTTGAACACATGGAGGCCCACAAGACTCATCAGGGAATCACATTCTCCCTGCAACTTACTCAGCCACTTGTCTGTCAGCCAGCCTGCTGGATTGAATTGTGCTACCTGCCTGCCTCCTGCACCAGTCCCCCCACCTGCCTATCCCAAGTGGTGGAGGGGAGCAGTGTATTCTCTCTCCCCTAACTCATGGGTTGGGTGACAGCAGCTTTTCCTCCCTTCCCAACCCACTTGCACTACAACCACCACAGTAACAGAGGGAGCAATGGTGTCTCCTGTTCCTCCTTTCCCTTCCTGCCTAATGTGTCACACCTTGGTGACCAGGGGAGCAGTTATGGCTCCAGTTTCTGGTCCCCTACCTGCCTCCAGTGTCACTGTCTTGTATGGTGAGGGTGACAGGGTGCTGCAATTTCTTCCCTGTCCTCCTTCCCTTCAAATGCCTGCTTGCATGCATGCCAGCAAGGGAACAGCTGCCTGCATATGTTCAGACAACTGTTATCTGTTGGGGGGGGGGGGTATCTCCCCTTTTATTCACTGTTAAGATTTTTTTTTTTTTTGCAAAATATCTCTTTGTGCCTACATCACCCTGATCTGTGAATTAAAGTATCTGCAGTATTTGAGATTTTATAAAAAGCAGGTCCTAAATTTTATAAATACGTAAATGGTGGGATGCTTGGTCATCCATTATCCTGTATGGAACTGTTGGAGTTTGTATTATAAATGTCCTCTTTATTTTAAAAAAAGTATAAAATGTACATATTTGTAGGACAAAATATTACTAAATTTAAGGAAAGAGAGGAACTCTAAAACCGCCATGTAACAGGCTGTTGTTTTCTTGATGGTTAATAGCCATTCAAAAGTAGAAATAAAACTTTTAATAGTGAAGTGGTGTCAAGGTTGAGTAACTTTTTAGCTGACAAACTATCCATGGCCACAACTAGATTCAACACTTTCTGCATCTGTGAGGATATCTTCTGTGAACAATTTCTCCCAATGAAAGTAAGTTCATCTGACCAGAAGTAACCTCTAAGAGGTAAGAAAAATACCATAGTTCATGTTGACTTTTATAAACTTTTATTGGATCTGCTTCTTCTTCATCCTCTAAAATAATCTCTGGTGTAAAATTTTGAGACACAATTTAAATTCAGCTACAACATGTTGACCCTGCATATATGACCTGCCCCCAACACTTCACTTAGTTGGGCAAAGGAAATTCAACAAATTACAAATATTGATTTTTTTTCCTTTTTCAAACTCAGACTTTAAACACAGACTGTAAACCACAATCCCAGACCTAGCATGTTTATCTCAGAAATTTGACTGTTTGTTTCAAATCCATACATCTTCCTGTTTTGAAATGGGAAGTGACTTTCAAGAAGCCTCTATCTCTCGCAGTACTCCTTGGGATTGCCAGCTAAAAGCTGGCATCTTATATGAAAAGTTTGATGGAGCCCCTGCTTTCCTGACTGTTTTCCTCCCTGTAGAGAAAGTGGAAAGCCAGACAGCCAGTATGTTCCCTCCTCTTGATCAGTGCTGTCTCATAAGGGGGAAAAAAATACATGGCAGGAATTTTGCATATATATGTTTCCAGAGCTGCTCCTCTCTCATAGTTGTACCAGAGCAAAACACACTTGTACAACATACACAGGTATAAAAATGCAATTTCAAAAATGCCTCTCAAACTTTCTAAAAAATTGCAATGTAAGGGATAACTTTCCCTATGTCTTCTCAGGCAAATGGTTGAGGGGGGGGATGGCAGTCTGATTGTTTTCCTGCCAGTTGGTCTGATTTTTTCCTTGCTAGTTTCTTGCTAGTTGGCAATCTTCCATTATGTGACAATTAATTATTAACTAAAATTAAATAATACTAAGACATACCTAGATCATTTTCTAGTGTGGACCAGCTTTACAAAAAATAAAGAGAGACCTCAAAAGACAAGGAGACTGAACTTCCACTAACAAAAGTAAATCCATAATGTCAATTTTTGTTCTGTTACTTTTCTAGTAGTTCTCTATTTATAGTGCTGCCTTAAAGTGCTTATGATAAAGTTCCTTTGCAAGGCCAAAACCTGATGCACAATTTCCCTGTTCTCTAATTCCTGCCCAAGAGCTTCCTCAGATGACTCAGACAAAGGGCCATATTGTGCTAGACAATGGAAACATGTGATCAGTTTAGGCTTCCCAACCCTCCTGCCCTGGTGGGGGACCCCAGGATTTCCAGCCTCTTCCTCCGCTCCCCAAAAAAATGGGAGCAGGGGGAGGGGGGGAAACGGCGCCAAGGAGCGTGGCGAGCCGTAGCTGCTCCTCCAAGATGGGCAAAGGGTCTATGGGGATTGGGAGACGTGATGCCTGAGGTCGTAGAGTTAAAGGCAGTTGAAAGGCAGGATCAATCTTGTTAAAGCACCCGAAGAGGACTGAAGTCCACGGAGCAGAGGCTTCCGAGCAGGCGCGGAAGCCCCGCCCCCCCAGATGCGCTGAAAAGTCCGCTCTCCCTGGGGGGGGCAAAATCTCCCCAGCAGCCACGCCGCAATGCGGCGGGCTGCCAGAGGCTCCGTTCTGAATATAATTAGCATTTGAACACAGTTCTGCGCTAGGGCAAAACAAACTCAGCAGGAAGGCAGACTCCCAAAGCTGTAAAAAGTCGTGCCAATTTGCATGCTGAGTCACTTGCATAATTTATTCTGCTTCTCCTCTAAATCAGAGGCAGGGGGAAGTTAGTCTACTGAAAAGGGGCAGCCAACCTGAGTGGGGAAATCATATAGTCTGAAGTTGTGATTTCCTCCTTGCATCAAGACCTCAGCGCTCCATGAGCTTCCCTTGCTTGATTTCTTCCCCTATCATTGGCACCTGCAGTGGGGCTGTGGTTTAAGAATGCTCTTTGGGATTCCTTTTTTTTTTCCCAAGACAGGTATGTACACTGAGAAAGCCCACTTGTTTCAATAGATCCTGTTCTGAGATTTCACCACCAGCTTTCAAGCCCATCTTCATAGACATAAGGTTACTTTAAAAGGTCATGTTATGCCTCACTCCATCAGATAAACTGTGGAATTTTTAAAAAAGGTATATGATTATCCTTTTTCTTTTTTCCACTTAATCTGACCTGGGAGCAGGAAATTTGGATGAGATGGTGTCAGGGTTGAAGGGTCCCCATTCTAGCCTCTGGCTGGGGATAGAGGTCAGGTTACCAGATCCAGATTGGGGTGGAACCTAGGGAGGGCAGGGACCTCAGTGAAGAACAATCCCATAGAGTCCACCCTCCAGGGGAACAGATCTCTGTAGTTTGGGGATGAGCTGTAATTCCAAGGGATCCCCAGATCCCTTCTAGAAGCTGGCATTCCTAGCTAGTGTTATCATTACTGTATGGGCCTGGATATACATTTTATAAGGTTGGCCTGAACTCACAGGCGTATATATCTGTTACTAGGGCTTTTTTTTTTTTTTGTAGGAACGCACAGGAACACAGTTCTGACTGGCTTGACATCAGGGGGTGTAGCCTAATATGCAAATAGGTTCCTGATGGACTTTTCTACAGGAAAGTCCTTTGTGAGACAATGGTGATGTCAGGAGTGTCGCCTATATGCAAATGAGTTCCTGCTGGGCTTTTTCTACAAAAAACAAACACCCCCCCCCCCATCTGTTACTGAGCCACAAAGCAGAAGGCAGATTTCTCCCATTCAATTCCTGTGTTGTCCCAGAACATCACTGCATTCCATTCCTCTTTAACTGAGAGCCAGTTTGGTGTAGTGGTTAAGTGTGCAGACTCTTATCTGGGAGAACCGGGTTTGATTCCCCACTCCTCCACTTGCACCTGCTGGAAAGGCCTTAGGTTAGCCATAGCTATCACAGTTGTTTTTGAAAGGGCAGCTGCTGTGAGAGCCCTCTCATCCCCACCTACCTCACAGAGTGTCTGTTTTGGGGGGAGAAGATATAGGAGATTGTAAGCTGCTCTGAGTCTCTGAGTCAAAGAGAAGGGCGGGGTATAAATCTGCAGTCTTCTTCTTTTTCTAATTCTTGTTTAAATAGGAGCAGAGTTTGAATTCAGCAGGAGCTCACAGGAGCATAGCTCCTGAATAGGGTTGCCAATCCCCAGGTGAGGGCAGGGGATCCCCCGGTTTGGAGGCCCTCCTTCCGCTTCAGGGTCATCATAAAGCGGGGGGAGGGGAGGAAAAAGTCTGCTGGGAACTCTGTTATTCCCTATGGAGATTTATTCCCATAGAAAATCATGAATTGATCCGCGGGTATCTGGGGCTCTGGGGGGGCTGTTTTTTGAGGTAGAGGCACCAAATTTTCAGTGCAGAATCTAGTGCCTCTCCCCAAAATATCCCCCAAGTTTTAAAACGATTGGACCAGGGGGTCCAATTCCATGAGCCCCAAAAGAAGGTGCCCCTATCCTTCATTATTTCCTATGGAAGGAAGGCATTGAAGAGGTGTCCCTTTAAATGTGATGGCCAGAACTCCCTTCGGAGTTCAATTATGCTTGTCACAGCCTTGCTCTTGGCTCCACCCCTAATGTCTCCTGGCTCCACCCCCAAAGTCTCCTGGCTCCACCCCCAAAGTCCCCAGATATTTCTTAAATTGGACTTGGCAACCCTAGATCAGTTAACTCACATATTACATTACACCCAGTGTTCCATATTGGGATGCTTCCCTTGAGAGATTTCTGTTCCCCTTTGCTTTCCTTTCAATGGTGCTTCCTTTAATTACTCATCTCCCTAGCCTCCATTTTGTGGCTAGCTGTTTCTACAAACTCCACAGAGCATAGATTTAAAGCACCAATTGACTTTAAGAGAACAATATTTCCATTTCAAAGAAGCCACAGTCACCATCTACAGTTCATGTAGTGCCAAGTCATAGGAGAAATGGCTTGTACAGCCAGAAGAAACCACATAGAGAAACAGTGCTGGAAAAGAAGAAATGTACAAGCTAGGTTTTGCACATTTGTAATATAAATTGAACTAGAAGAGCATCCCTACCTAATGTGGTATCTTCACTAGGCCTATGTTTAACTAAGGTCAATGCTAAGTCCGATATACCTGGGTGAAACAAACAATTGGCCATAGTATGTTATCATTTTGAAACTAATTAGAGACAAAAACTAGTAGTTATGCAATGTGAACTAAAGAACTAGGCTAGAGTCCAGCATAGAATTAAACATGGATAAGAAGAAGAGGAAGAATTGCAGATTTATACCCCTCCATTCTCCCTGAATCAGAGACTCAGAGCGGTTTACAATCTCCCATATTTTCTCCCCCCACAACAGACACCCTGTGAGGTAGGTGGGGCTGAGAGTGCTCTCACAGCAGCTGCCCTTTCAAGGACAACCTCTGCCAGAGCTATGGCTGACCCAAGGCCATTCCAGCAGGTGCAAGTGGAGGAGTGGGGAATCAAGCCCGGTTCTTCCAGATAAGAGTCCATGCACTTAACCACTACACCAAACTGGCTCCATAAGGCATGTGAACTGATGAAGTTCAGCACATTTAACTCTGCGTTAGCATGAGTTCCTGCAGTGAGAAAAAGCAGACATAAAGTTGAAATAATTTATATAAAAGAATGTACAACAACAGCTCTGAAGAGACAATCCAGTGTAATCCATTAATAATATTCTGTTACTAAGAATTTCTGTTACTAAGAATTTAAGATTAATAAGCAGATAGATGGTGTCACGCTATAAACATGCTGACTGTTTCAGCTTCAAAAATACTGTAAATTATCTCTTGTCTCTTAAAGCCCTTTGGTAATGCTGCTCTCTATCTCTTGGACTGTTTGTTTGTTTTATTTGCTTACATTATTTATAGTCTACCTTTCTCAGTGAAACTCAAGGTGGATTACACAGAGTGAGTCAATACAATCCACAAAATGGGATCTCCAATAAACAATGCATTAGTAATATAGAATCTCTGTAAATTCAGAGAAGGGTGGTATATAAATCTATATTATAAATAAAAATAAAATAAATACATCTGGAACCAATAAGAAACCAAAAAGATTGAACTGAAGCACACTGTAAGTATTAACATGATACATTAAATGGTACAAAATTACACAATGGGATCTTACTTACAGTAAGCTATACACAGTAGTACAGACCAGGGGTGTCAAACTCATTTGTTAGGAGGGCTGAATCTGACACAAATGGGACTTTGTGGGGCTGGGCCATGTGTGTCATAAAATGTAATGTGATGTAGTAGAAATATAAACTTTATAAAGGACACAGACAAACACAATTAAAGTCGAGGACCTGCCTACCTGAGGGACCGTCTCTCCCCATATGAGCCCCAGAGAGCGCTGAGGTCAGCAGGGAAGAACCAGCTGAATGTCCCCAGGCCAAGGGAGGCCAGATTGAAGACCACCCGGGATCGGGCTTTCTCAATTGCAGCCCCACTATTATGGAATCAACTCCCGGAGGAGGTACGGGCCCTGCGATGCTTAGATCAATTCCGCAGGGCCTGTAAGACCTACCTCTTTAAAACAGCCTTCACCTAATGCTGAGCTAAGGAAATGCTGCTGGATATGTTTTTAGCCACAGAATGTATTAAAGATCGAAATTATAGCACCACAATTAATTAATTTTAATACAATTTGTAAATGGTTTTATGTCGATTTTATAATTATAAATGTAACTACTATGTATAATTTTATAATTTTATTGTACCGGATTCATATGTTGTGAGCCGCCCTGAGCCTGCTCTTGCGGGGAGGGCAGGATGCAAATAAAAAATATTATTATTATTAAAGATATTATTTTTAATTTAAAATACAAACATGCTTAAAACTCTTACAATATTTTATTTAAAAGGGAAAGGTGGGGGAATAGTGGGATTTGGCAATGCTTTCTGCTCTTCATGGAAAACAGCTGAATGGTGAGGAGCTCCCCACAGCTCAGCTGTTTGGAAACCCTTGCTTTCTTCCCTCTGTGGCTTTTTGTAGGGAGCAGAAAGCAAAGCCATTTATACCAAACAGCTGAGCAGTGCTTCTACTGCTCAGCTGTTTGGACACTATGGGGAGCAGAAATAAGAACATAAGAACATAAGAGAAGCCATGTTAGATCAGGCCAATGGCCCATCCAGTCCAACATTCTGTGTCACACAGCGGCCAAATATATATATATATATATATATATATATATATATATATATATATATATATATATACACACACACACACTGTGGCTAATAGCCACTGATGGACCTCTGCTCCATATTTTTATCTAACCCCTTCTTGAAGGTGGCTATGCTTGTGGACGCCACCACCTCCTGTGGCAGTGAATTCCACATGTTAATCACCCTTTGGGTGAAGAAGTACTTCCTTTTATCCGTTTTAACCTGTCTGCTCAGCAATTTCATCGAATGCCCACGAGTTCTTGTATTGTGAGAAAGGGAGAAAAGTACTTCTTTCTCTACTTTCTCCATCCCATGCATTATCTTGTAAACTTCTATCATGTCACCCCTCAGTCGACGTTTCTCCAAGCTAAAGAGCCCTAAGCGTTTCAACCTTTCTTCATAGGGAAGGTGTTCCAGCCCTTTAATCATTTTAGTTGCCCTTTTCTGAACTTTCTCCAATGCTATAATATCCTTTTTGAGGTGCGGCGACCAGAACTGCACACAGTACTCCAAATGAGACCGCACCATCGATTTATACAGAGGCATTATGATACTGGCTGATTTGTTTTCAATTCCCTTCCTAATAATTCCCAGCATGGCGTTGGCCTTTTTTATTGCAAATGCACACTGTCTTGACATTTTCAGTGAATTATCTACCATGACCCCAAGATCTCTCTCTTGGTCTGTCTCTGCCAGTTCACACCCCATCAACTTGTATTTGTAGCTGGGATTCTTGGCCCCAATGTGCATTACTTTGCACTTGGCCACATTGAACCGCATCTGCCACGTTGACGCCCACTCACCCAGCCTCAACAGATCCCTTTGGAGTTCCTCACAATCCTCTCTGGTTCTCACCACCCTGAACAATTTAGTGTCATCCGCAAATTTGGCCACTTCACTGCTCACTCCCAACTCTAAATCATTTATGAACAAGTTAAAGAGGATGGGACCCAGTACCGAGCCCTGCGGCACCCCACTGCTTACCGTCCTCCACTGCGAAGACTGCCCATTTATACTCACTCTCTGCTTCCTATTACTCAGCCAGTTTTTGATCCACAAGAGGACCTGTCCTTTTACTCCATGACTCTCAAGCTTTCTAAGGAGCCTTTGATGAGGAACTTTATCAAAAGCTTTCTGGAAGTCAAGGTAAACAACATCTATCGGGTCTCCTTTGTCCACATGTTTGTTCACCCCCTCAAAGAAATGTAACAGGTTAGTGAGGCAAGATCTTCCCTTGCAGAACCCATGCTGAGTCTTCCTCAATAACCCGTGTTCATCAATGTGCCTACTCATTCTGTCCTTGATAATGGTTTCTACCAACTTTCCCGGTATTGAAGTCAGACTGACTGGCCTGTAATTTCCCGGATCTCCTCTGGAACCCTTTTAAAAGATGGGGGTGACATTTGCTACCTTCCAGTCCTCAGGAACGGAGGCAGATTTCAATGAAAGATTACAGATTTTTGTTAGAAGATCCACAAGTTCAACTTTGAGTTCTTTCAGAACTCTCGGATGTATGCCATCCGGACCCGGTGACTTATTAGTTTTTAATTTGTCTATCAGTTGTAGGACCTCCTCTTTTGTCACCTCAATCTGACTCAGGTCTTTCAACACCCCTTCCAATATTAGTGGTTCTGGGGCGGGCAAACACTTCTCATCTTCCACGGTGAAGACGGAGGCAAAAAATGCGTTCAGCTTCTCAGCCATTTCCCCATCCTCCTTCAGTAATCCTTTTACCCCATGGTCATCCAAGGGCCCCACTGCTTCCCTGGCTGGTTTCCTACTTCTAATATATTTGAAGAAATTTTTATTGTTGGTCTTTATGTTTTTTGCAATATGCTCCTCATAGTCCCTTTTTGCCTGCCTGATCACAGTCTTGCATTTGATTTGCCACTGCCTGTGTTCCCTTTTATTAATCTCACTTGGACTGGTTTTCCACCGCTTAAAGGAGTCCTTCTTACCTTTTACAGCTTCCATTACTTTGTTTGTTAACCATGCTGGCCTCTTCTTATACCTGTTTGTGCCTTTCCTAACTTGTGGTATGTATTTTATCTGAGCTTCTAGGATTATAGTTTTAAATAGTCTCCAAGCTTCCCCAAGGGTTTTGACCGTATTTACCTTTCCTTTCAGTTTCCTCCTCACATGCCTCCTCATCTCAGAGAATTTACCCCTTTTAAAGTTAAATGTGGTTGTGGCGGTCTTTTTGGGCAACTCCCTATTTATGCAAATCAGGGGTTTAAACTTCTGTATCTGTATATTCTGTATCTTTGAATTGTTAAATATGTCTGCTAATGACCTGTTGGTCTGTAAGCATGAAGTATAGAATAAAGGAAAGTGAGAGTATACATGCCAGTCAAAAAAGCACCAAACCATGAATTGCGATTTGTGCATGAACTGGACTCATTCATGATTCATTCCAAATTGATCCGAACCGGTTCAGAATTTAGTGCTTGTTGGGTTCATTTTTGTGGTTTGTTTTCCCAGACAGCCTGGCTCTGATTCAGTCAATTCCTATGACTGGTTCCAAATGCAACAAATAAAAAGTCTGATGGAAAATGATATGAAATCTGATGGAATTAGACGTGAGCAAACGGAATTGGAAATGGTTTTGCTTGGAGACAATGAAAAATTAATATCAAAAGTATATAAATTATTATTGAAATGGTCTACAGAAGAGGAAGTAGTAAAATCTCAAATGGTTAAATGGGCAATCAATATAAACAGAGAAATCCAAATGGATACTTGGGAGTACCTTTGGAAGAACTCGATGAAGATATCAACATGTCAGAATATCAAGGAGAACTGTTTTAAAATGATGTATAGGTGGTATATGACTCCAAAGAAACTGGCAAAGATGAGTAAAAAGATGTCAGACAGATGTTGGAAATGTAGGCACCATGAAGGTTCTTTTTTTCATATGTGGTGGACCTGTGAAAAAGCAAAAAAACTTTTGGCGGATGATACAACAAGAAATTTCTAAAATTTTGGGTTATGACTTCAAGAAAGTGGCAGAGACTTTTCTGCTAGGATTACAAATAGAAAAATTTCCAAAAGAAGATAGGACTTTAATTTGGTATCTGCTCTCAGCTGCTAGGACATTGTATGCGCAGCTGTGGAAACAAGAAAAAATACCAAAGAAATGGGACTGGATTGTGAAAGTTTTATCGTGGAGCGAGATGGATAAATTAACAAGAACTTTGAGAGACTATGATCTGGAAGTGTTTAAAAAGGAGTGGAAGAAATTTAAAAAATATATAGAGTTAGAATGGAACGTAAAAAGACATTGGACAATCTTTTAATATGAATGAGAAGAAAAAGACAGTGTGTTTTGATGGGTTTGGGATACCTTTATATTTGGATTTAAATATATAACTTCGGGGTAAGTCTAATAACGGAGGGAGGGGGGAGTGAAAATATCATATGGGTTAGGGATAGAAAAGATATAACTAAACATCGTAACCGTAGGTTATTAATGAATTGTTAAAATACAACATTGGAGGGAGGGGGGATTGAAATGTCATACGGACTAATATTGAGATAATTAAGAATAACTAAGTTGTATAACCATATGATATCAATAAATTGTTAAAACACCAATTCCTAGGCAATACTGGGGGTGAACATCTGTGAGCCCTGGAAACACCCACAGCAGTTTTCCAAAGCTTGATTGGCAGCTCCAGGAGTTCCAGTTCTGCAGCATGAAAAGTTGTTGTGAGAGCTGAAGCTGAGCTTTCCTGGGGGCACCTGCTTTGGGAAGCTTTGGGGAACTATAACTCAGACATTCCAAATCCAATCTTCACCAAACTTGGAGGGTGGGAAAGATCCTGCTGAAGACTCCCAATGAGTTTTACACCTCCCAAACCAAATGAATCAATGAAACATGAAACAGGTCAGAAATCAAATGAATCATGAAACAAAATGAGCCACCTTTTATCCAGGTTTGTGCCCATCCCTAGTGGAGAATCTTTGAAAATCAAAGCCAGATAAGGGAATAGCACATTCTGCTGTATTTTCTAGTCATTCCTGACATCTCTGAAGCCTTTTGTGATGATTTCCCACTGAGATAACATGAAATAAGCATGCTGGTGGGACATCCTTAACTGCTTAGGTCAGTAACAGTTCTTGAAAGAGCTGCTCTCTCTAGAGCAGTTATCAGAAAAGCTCTCTCAGCCCCATCTACCTCACAGGGTATCTGTTCTGGAGAGAGGAAGGGAAATGAGATTGTAAACTGCTCTGAAACTCTAAGGGTCTGGGTATAAATTCAATCACTTCTTCTTGCCTTCTTAAACAAGTGAAAATCAAAGTAATGAAAGAACTGTACATGGCTCCTTCCAGTATAGCCGTAGCTGGGGGAAGGGATCAACTATGGAGAGTCTCATATCTTGTAGGGCCTGTACAGACCTACAGGTAGCCCCTTGGTATATATGTGTCCAATTATATAGATGCAAGTCCAATGCGGAGCTAGGGGTGTGCAAAAAAAAAAAAATCGGAATTAATCGGATTCGGAAATATACAGGGCCAGAATATTTGGAATACCATATATTTCCGAATACCAGTATTCAGAATAGCCGTATATACTGGAGATATGCGACTATTTCCAAATATATGGCCTCATTATACCCTATGTGCCAGGTGCTCGGAGCAGACACATCATGTCTCGGGGTGGCAGGAGGGGCTGGCTGCCAGGGGGAAGTGGGCGGAGATGGAGGCACCTCGTGTGTCTCCATTTCTTCCCCCTCCACCCCATGTGGCCTCCCCTCCTGGCCATCCCCTGAAGGACTGCTGGTGCCCGAGGGAACTGAAGAAGGGGGCTGGTCCTCCTCAACCAGCTTCTCCTCCAGCTCCTGAACGACACTTTGCACCCTCCTTGGGGTGATCATTTTGGACAGAAAACTGTTCCCAAAGCTCATCTCCAAGGAGTGCTGCTCTTACTGTTCCTCCTCTGGCTGCTGAGGCCGAGCACCATCAGCTGGAGGAGAGACTGCCCAAGCAGCAGACCCCTGCTCAGTGCCAGCACCTAATGGCACCTCTGCTGGGGGCACCCCAGCAGCAGCCTTGATGAAGGGCCCAAGGCAGGACTTCTTCATTACACTCCGGCCAGAGGTCGGAGTGCTGGAAGGCGGCTGTGGAGTGGCCTATGCACAGGTGGGGGGGAAAACTGGGTCCTCCCCCCTTCCCCTCCACCACTCCTCTCCCCCTCCCTCCCCTCTAGTCTTCTCCTTGGCCTTGCCACCAGGGCCCCTCTTCTGCTGCATGTTACTCATGTCACCCTTGGCCAGTCTCACACAACCTGAACTGAGAGTGGGTTTTTTTTACAAACCTAACTCACTACACTGTACCCTGAACCAACAGGTGCCCTGACTTCTTTTTAAAAACCCTCCCACCAAAACTTGTTTGTTTGTTTTTTGGTCCCTAACCTGTCCTTCTTTGGGTTGGGGTAGTTGTCTGGTAAAGTTTAGGAGACTAGGTGATCCTGCCTCTACCTGGCTACAGTTTTTAAAAGGCTACCTTGAGATGAAGGCAATCCTTGTTATATCCTCCTAGTTAAACTTCTCCTAACTAGATCCTGGGACAATAGTTTCCTTGCAAATGAGAAATCAGGTGTCCCCTATAACTAGAGAAAAGCTGTGGTTTACCCTATGGAAATCTAAGGATGCACCGGCTATAGCAGCGCCCGCCTCACGGCCTCACTGGACCTCTTTATTTCAGTCTCTTCGGGGTATTTTACTTGTTTATTTGATGGGACCACAGCAGCTTTGTTTGTTCTTCCCAAAAATATATAGGCTCACGAGAACTTTAACATAAACCACAGATTTATTGTAACAAAAAGTCTTAAACTGGGGATATGGGAGATATTTACACAGGCTAGTACTTTGTTCAGTTGTTTCAGGCTTTACATTCGCTTTATCTTTTCTTGGAGTCTCTCACAGTTCACAGTTTCCCTTTAACTCACTCTCCACCTCTAGCCAAGGTCTGGCCTCTTGGGATTGATGTGTCTAGTTTCACCCCTCGACTGGAGTCTCTCCTCTCAGCCCTCTTGGTGTCTCAGACCCACATCCACACCCTCAGCCCCCTCACTAGATCTTCAGAGTAGTCTCTAGGTGTCTGTGACCATTCCGGTCTTAACTGACTCACACACACACAGCCCTCTTGGCTGGTTTTGTTGAGCTTGCAGTGTCTGGAAGACTTCCCCGTCTCCGCCTCAAGCTCCTTCACAGGATCAGCTGCCCTCTCAGCCTTTCTGGCCGGCACTAACTGACCCTCTCAGTCTCTGTCAGGTCCCCACTGACAGACTTCTCTGACAGGCCTCCACTCTGTCAGACATCAACTGACTGAACTCCTGCCTCAGCAGTTTCTCTCCTTACATAAGAACATAAGAGAAGCCATGTTAGATGTTAGATCAGGCCAATGGCCCATCCAGTCCAACATTCTGTGTCACACAGCGGCCAAATATATATATATATATATATATATACACACACACACACACACACACTGTGGCTAATAGCCACTGATGGACCTCTGCTCCATATTTTTATCTAACCCCCTCTTGAAGGTGGCTATGCTTGTGGACGCCACCACCTCCTGTGGCAGTGAATTCCACATGTTAATCACCCTTTGGGTGAAGAAGTACTTCCTTTTATCCGTTTTAACCTGTCTGCTCAGCAATTTCATCGAATGCCCACGAGTTCTTGTATTGTGAGAAAGGGAGAAAAGTACTTCTTTCTCTACTTTCTCCATCCCATGCATTATCTTGTAAACTTCTATCATGTCACCCCTCAGTCGACGTTTCTCCAAGCTAAAGAGCCCTAAGCGTTTCAACCTTTCTTCATAGGGAAGGTGTTCCAGCCCTTTAATCATTTTAGTTGCCCTTTTCTGAACTTTCTCCAATGCTATAATATCCTTTTTGAGGTGCGGCGACCAGAACTGCACACAGTACTCCAAATGAGACCGCACCATCGATTTATACAGAGGCATTATGATACTGGCTGATTTGTTTTCCATTCCCTTCCTAATAATTCCCAGCATGGCGTTGGCCTTTTTTATTGCAAACGCACACTGTCTTGACATTTTCAGTGAATTGACGCCCACTCACCCAGCCTCAACAGATCCCTTTGGAGTTCCTCACAATCCTCTCTGGTTCTCACCACCCTGAACAATTTAGTGTCATCCGCAAATTTGGCCACTTCACTGCTCACTCCCAACTCTAAATCATTTATGAACAAGTTAAAGAGGATGGGACCCAGTACCGAGCCCTGCGGCACCCCACTGCTTACCGTCCTCCACTGCGAAGACTGCCCATTTATACTCACTCTCTGCTTCCTATTACTCAGCCAGTTTTTGATCCACAAGAGGACCTGTCCTTTTACTCCATGACTCTCAAGCTTTCTAAGGAGCCTTTGATGAGGAACTTTATCAAAAGCTTTCTGGAAGTCAAGGTAAACAACATCTATCGGGTCTCCTTTGTCCACATGTTTGTTCACCCCCTCAAAGAAATGTAACAGGTTAGTGAGGCAAGATCTTCCCTTGCAGAACCCATGCTGAGTCTTCCTCAATAACCCGTGTTCATCAATGTGCCTACTCATTCTGTCCTTGATAATGGTTTCTACCAACTTTCCCGGTATTGAAGTCAGACTGACTGGCCTGTAATTTCCCGGATCTCCTCTGGAACTTTTTTTAAAGATGGGGGTGACATTTGCTACCTTCCAGTCCTCAGGAACGGAGGCAGATTTCAATGAAAGATTACAGATTTTTGTTAGAAAATCCACAAGTTCAACTTTGAGTTCTTTCAGAACTCTCGGATGTATGCCATCCGGACCCGGTGACTTATTAGTTTTTAATTTGTCTATCATTTGTAGGACCTCCTCTTTTGTCACCTCAATCTGACTCAGGTCTTTCAACACCCCTTCCAATATTAGTGGTTCTGGGGCGGGCAAACACTTCTCATCTTCCACGGTGAAGACGGAGGCAAAAAATGCATTCAGTTTCTCAGCCATTTCCCCATCCTCCTTCAGTAATCCTTTTACCCCATGGTCATCCAAGGGCCCCACTGCTTCCCTGGCTGGTTTCCTACTTCTAATATATTTGAAGAAATTTTTATTGTTGGTCTTCATGTTTTTTGCAATATGCTCCTCATAGTCCCTTTTTGCCTGCCTGATCACAGTCTTGCATTTGATTTGCCACTGCCTGTGTTCCCTTTTATTAATCTCACTTGGACTGGTTTTCCACCGCTTAAAGGAGTCCTTCTTACCTTTTACAGCTTCCATTACTTTGTTTGTTAACCATGCTGGCCACTTCTTATACCTGTTTGTGCCTTTCCTAACTTGTGGTATGTATTTTATCTGAGCTTCTAGGATTATAGTTTTAAATAGTCTCCAAGCTTCCCCAAGGGTTTTGACCGGATTTACCTTTCCTTTCAGTTTCCTCCTCACATGCCTCCTCATCTCAGAGAATTTACCCCTTTTAAAGTTAAATGTGGTTGTGGCGGTCTTTTTGGGCAACTCCCTATTTATACAAATGGTGAAATCAATAACATTATGGTCACTGTTCCCAAGCGGCGCAATCACTTTTACGTCTCTCACCAAGTCTTGGGCATTACTTAGGACCAGATCCAGGATCGCCCCACCCCTGGTAGGTTCTGAGACCATCTGCTCCATAGCACAGTCATTGAGAGCATCAAGAAACTCAATCTCTTTCTCTCGAACAGAACAGAACACATATTGACCCAATCAATCTGCGGGTAGTTAAAATCACCTATTACGACACAGTTTTTACGTTTAGCCGCTATCTTTAATCCCTCCATCATATTATAATCGTCCTCTCTCTTTTGATTTGGTGGGCGATAACAAACTCCCATAGTTAAATTTCCTTTTGGGCCCTCTATTTCAACCCAAAGCATTTCTAAAAGGGAATCTAATTCTCTGACCTCAGTCTTACTGGACCGTATATCCTCTCTGACATACAGAGCCACCCCACCTCCAACCCTTCCCTCCCTATCCTTCCGATATAACTTATATCCAGGAATCACCGTGTCCCACTGATTCTCCTCATTCCACCAAGTTTCTGAAATTCCCACAATGTCTATGTTTTCTCCCAACACTAAACATTCCAATTCACCAATTTTACTTCGGACACTTCTAGCATTTGCATACAAACATTTATAATTTCCCAAGCAAGCTAGGCCCGCCACCTCTCTCCTGCCGCCTCGAGACTCTAGCAGACAGTCCATACTGTTTGTCACCATCACAGTGGACAACTCTGATCCGTTACTCGGTAGAAAAATAGAAGCCAACCCTTCATCTCTTTGAGACGAGTCCTCCCGAACCAGAGACATTCCATCTCCTGTCGGCTTTCCCCCAAGATTTAGTTTAAAAACTGCTCTGCCACCTTTTTGATTTTAAGCGCCAGCAGCCTGGTTCCATCCGGAGACAAGTGGAGACCGTCTCTTTTGTACAGCTCCGGCTTGTTCCAGAAAGCATCCCAGTGCCTAACAAACTTAAACCCTTCCTCCTTACACCATCGTCTCATCCTTCAACTTCTTTCCCTCCCTGAGAGCTCTCAGCACTTTGCCCCCACCCTCAGGTCACCTGATGCAGCCCTGTGCATCTTCAGATTATGGTTAACCCATTGCTTTCCGTCACACCGGCTTTCAGTGGCTGAAAGCAAGATGCACTGCAACCCTACTCTCTTTAAAAGGGAGCCTGATGCAGCTTAATAGTCACGCTGCCTTTTATGAGAAACCTAAAATCTTTTTAAATGGCCCCTATCTGGCCTAGTTGAATTTTGAAAGAAGATAAAGCCCTAAACGGAATTATTCTTTTTTTTAGATTTTAAAAAACACAATCCCTAAAACCACTCTTATTAGTGGGGCAGCCTATTTAGTAGTCCTAGGCAAACTGAAAGCACCCTCAGACTCCAACAATAGCTCTATAAAAACATGAAAGTGACCCCCACACACAGTCCACACACCAACCCCCTCACACCAACCAGAGGTCATAAAAAACCCCAAAACATGACAGAAAGAAACTTAACTTTTACCCCCCCCCTTCCCCCAAAATAAAACAGAACCAGGAAAAGGGACAACAGGGCAGGATGCAAAACCAACAGCAACAGATCCAAACATATCCAACTGAGAAAAGGCCAACAAACTCAACTGTTAAAAAACTCAACTTTTACCAATAAAAAACCTCAGGCTAAATCAGTCAACCCCCCCCCCCCAAAAAAAAAAAAACAGAACCAGGAAAAGGGACAACAGGACAGGATGCAAAACCAGCAACAACAGATCCAAACAAATCCAACTGAGAAAAGGCCAACAAACTCAACTGTTAAAAAACTGAACTTCTTAACAATAAAAATTAGGCCAAACAGCCCCCCCCCCCCAAGAACCATAACCAGAAGAGAAAAGGAACAACAGCAGCACAACACAGCAGCACAACACATCAAACACAGAATCCTTTTAAAACAGTAAAAAACTTGACTTTTAACAATACAGGAACTTAACCACCACCCCCCAAAAAACTTTGCCCTAACCCCAAAAAATCCAAGCCACCCAAATCAGAAAAAGTAAAAGGACACTGCACTTTTAAAAGTTCTCTCATTAAACTAAGATATAGACAAATTGGCCACCCCCCACCCCAAGCCCCCACCCCCAGCAGAACCACCTAACCCTAACCCCAAATAAGCTACCCACCCATCCAAATCTGGATAAGTAAAGGGACTCTGAGTCTTAAAAAGTCCTTTTACTTTTATCCTAACTAAAATCAAAACAAGAACCCCAAGACTGTCTTACCTTAAATGTCTTCTCCAGGCAAGTCAGGCAAGGCTGAGAGAGAGCAGCAGCAGCTGAGGCCAAGGGTCAGCGCAGCATGATCTCTCTCACACACCAACACCAACACAGCAGCAATGGAATGGAGTCCAGCCAGGCAGACTCCTTAAAAAGGTTCTGTGGCCCTACGCAGAACAGTTCAAAAAATACCACTGCCCTGTGATTGGCCAGAGAACAGTGTTTACTTGGATACCCAAGTAAACAAAAGAACAACAATGTTGCTGATGGCTGGGGGATTAGCCCAGCCATCAGCTACACAATAGCCCTGCAAAGCATGCATTTACAATGCATTTTGCAAATGCATGCTTTGGATTGGCTTCTGGGGCTCCTCTCCCCCTCTTCGTCCCTCCCTGATCCCAGGGAGGCTATGGGAGAGGCGGGAAAAGGCTTCCAAAGGTGGGAAAGGAGGCAAGTAGCTTCCCTGAGGCTGCAGAAGCTCCTTCCCCGCCTTTTACATTGAGTTCCATATACTTCCAAATATTGATTCGGAAGTACATGGGGAGCCGTATACAGCTCCCGTATAATGCTTTCCAATTGGATTCGGAAGTATACAGTACCGTATACTTCCGAATCAGGAGGTATTCAGCGGTTTATTTGGTTCGGCTGAACCAAATGCACACTCCTATGCAGAGCTTCAAATGAACATACATAAGCCTGTGGCAGGAACTTTTGCCATTGTGATTCTCCCTTCCCCCCAGCTGATTCTACACCAGATTGGTAAAGAACTGTTGGAATTTGTTTACATGGCAGTAAATCTCTATTCACAACAGTTCTACAGTCCTTAAAGCATATGTCAGTCTTCACTTTGGATTTCTGTACCAGCATAGTGGATATTGGAGAATACTTGTGGATCAGGCCTTGGACTAGGTAGTGTGAAAATAAAAACTGTCAAATATCAAGCCAAGAAAATGATCTGTACTTGAAACCCCAAATAGCAGTAACTGACCTAAGTTTCAATGAGCTGGTAAGTCTCTGTTCATTTTCTGCAATAAATAATAGGTTTCATATTTCTTAGAGAGAGTTTATCATCAGAAACTGTATGGAGCAAAGTAAGTCTTGCTATAACAAGCAAGTGGTTTGCAAAATCAATAGTCTCATCCACAAAAAAAATAAACTCTTTCTTCCTCCCTAGAGTATTTCAATCTCAAAAGATTATTGATGAACAAAGGTCATCTTTTTGTTATCTGTGTCTTGCTTACCATTTTCCCCTGCTAACCAAAAGCATAAGGAACTGATGCAGAAACCTATATAGGCAGGGATCTTTGGTAAAGAATATTTTAAGATTAAACCAGACAAAAGTAACTTTAACAGATGCCAGTTTAGGTGAACAAAGACATGTACAAACTGCAATCCATGCCCAGCAATGTGTCAATTAGTGAAGCAAAATGTGTACCATGGCTGTGTGGGAAAAGAGAATAAATGTCACAGTCTAAGACAATGACAGGACAATATGTTTATTTTCTATGTGAGGCCAAACAGAATCTCTGAGTACAATGCAGTGCTCTTTATCTTCCTTTCTTAAAAAGCCAAAAGGGAAAAAAAAAACTACAGCATTTGGATTGATGCAATTCTGATTATTTAATGAGTGCTCAGTCATTGTTGATTCCAGGTTAAGGCATAGCTCTGACAATGAAGATTGACACTGACTGATGCAAATGACAAAATGGCACAGAGTTTTTGATAACATTTTGGGATGTAAACATTTAAATTAGAGCATCAAGGTGAGAGCAAATCAAAACTGAGACCTAAGTAACAGTGATTTTGTTGTATTTATGGTGGATCTATTCACAGTCCTCACCAGAATTACAAAATATTTTGAACAGGTGTAGAATACTTCATCATTACAACAGTTATATTGGATACTACTTGTGAGAGATTGAGGGGTTAAACCCCACAGCAGTACAGTGGGTAAGCTCACCTGATTGCTTCAGGCAGTCACAAACTTTTTCCTCTGGATCCTGAAGCTAGCTGGACTGAAGGTTCTTTCTAGCCTCAGAACAGGGGGAAGGAGGATTCACATAATCCCTAACCTTCCCTCACACTCTAGAATCTGGTCAGGTGGTTCTCAAGGCACCCACACAAGCCTAGAGCTTCCTTCAGGAGATTGTCCTTTTTCAACAGTTCATAATTGGCAGGTGAATGTGTGAACTGTCCTGTTAGTAGTGTTAAATCTGTTATGGCCCACTCAAAGTTCTAGGGTTGCCAGCCTCCTGGTGCTGCCTGGAGATCTCTCACTTTTGCAAATGATCTCCAGCTGGCAGAGATTAGGTCCCCTGGAGAAAATGGTTGCTTTGAAGAGTGGACTCTATGTCATTGTATCAGGATGAGATTCCTCCCCTCCCCAAACCCTACCCTCTCCCAGCTCCACCCCCAAAGTCTTCAGGTGTTTTCCAACACAGACCTGGCAACAAGTAAACCTTAGACTTCAACATTAGAGCTCATATCATGCACTATAACCATGCATACCCCAGGACCCCACTAAAAGGAATGCATGATATTAACAATGATCCCAATATAATTTTGAATGAAGAGTGCAACATATGGCTCTTATATCATAGAGTTGGAAGGGATCTCCAGGGTCCTCTAGTCCAATCCCCTGAACAACATAGGTACTTCACAAATACCTCCTCCATACACATACATCCCCAATAAACCCTGCTCCATGCCCAAAAGATGGCAGAGACCTCCAGGATCCCTTGACGAACTGTCCTGGAGAAAAATTGCCCAAAGTAGCAATCAGCATTTCCCTGGGTATGTTAGAAAGAGTCACAACAACTAAGCACTGATTTAACCCTTCCTGTCATCCTTCTCATGACCTGCCTAATTCAGCATTGCTGTCTGATGGCCATCTAGCCTCTGTTTAAAAACCTACAAGGAAGGAGAGCCCACCACTTCCTAAGTAAGCCTGTTCCACTGAGGATCCACTCTAACTGTAAGGAAGTTCTTCCTAATGTTTAGCTGGAAACTCCTTTGATTTAATTTCAATGCATTGGTTCCGGTTTGACCTTCTGGGGCAATGGAAAACAACTCCATACCATTCTCTATATGACAGCCCTTCAAGTACTTGAACATGACGATCATATCACCTCTTAATTGTCTCCTCTTCAGGTTAAACATACCCAACTCTTTAAACCTTTCCTCATAGGATTTGGTCTCCAGACCCCTCACCATCTTCATTGTCCTCCTCTGGACATATTCCAGCTTGTCTATATTATTTTTAAATTGTGGCGCCTGAAACTGAACACAATATTCTAGGTGAGGTCTAACCAGAGCAGAGTAAAGCAATACCATTGTTTTGCATGATCTGGACACTATATTTCTGTTGATACAGCCCAAAATCACATTTGCCTTTTTAGCCACCGTGTCACATGGCTGAATCCAAGATAGCAGATTCCCTTGCTTCTTTCTCCACTTTCTCTGGAACATGAAGTTATCAGCAAGTTAGGAATTTATTTGACCTTTCATTTTTAAAAGGTTGGACTTCCAACAGATGTCCAGGTAGTTGAAATCTCCCATTACCACTGTATCCCTTCTCTTTGAGAACTTTGCAATCTGTTGTATGAGTATCTCATCTAAGTTTTCTGCCTGACTTGTGGTCTATACCAGACCCGCCCCCCCATGATATCACTGTTATTCCTTACTCCTTTTATTTTTACCCAGAGACTCTCAACTGAATGGCCATGCTCATATTTATGTATTTCCTCACAAGTATGTACCTGTGAATTGATGTTACCTAGCATATGTGTCACTCCCTGCAAAACTTTAATATTCTTATCTCCAGTTATTAGCATTATACTAGGCTTTGAATTATTGCCTCACTCCCCCATACAATTTAGTTTAAAGCCCTCCTTATTAGGTTAGCAAGGCTCTTACCAAACACCTTTTCCCCTACCTTCATGATGTGCAAACCATCTTTCAATAGAAGCGCTTCATCTTGAAAGTATAAGCCATGATCCAAAATCCAAACCTTTCCTGATGATACCATGTGCACAGCCAGTCATTTATTTGCAGTATTCTTCTTTCCCATCCTAAGCTATGGCTTTCGACAGGAAGAACTGATGAAAACACAACCTGCGCTGCCAGATTCACCTTCTGACCCAGAGCCACATAGTCTCTTTTAATGCTTTCCAGGCTGTGCTGGGCAGTATCATTTATTCCCACATGGATCAACAAGAAAGGATAATAATCCATGAACTTGATGAGTCTTCCTACTTTCTGTCACATCCTGGATGCATGTACCAGGTAGACAGCATACCTCTCAAGATGACAAGTCCAGTCAGCAGATTTTGGGCTCTACCCCTCTGAGTAGGGAATCCCGAATTATTCATGTAGGGAATTCCCAATCATTCATTAGTTTTGGTACTAAATATGTGCATGCACACAAAAAATTCTACATGCTGTATTCTTCTCATGAAATGGTAATTACACCTGTTGCATTATATTGGGAGCATTGTGGGTAGCATGGGCTGCTGTTAGTGGGCTCCAAGTACCCATGTTTGTAATGTCTGAAAAGACCTAGTGTCATGATATTTTGAGTGCATGAATGAAACCTTAGGGTTGGCAGCTCCTGCACTTCTTCCCAACCAGTGGCACTACTGCCTTTGTCTGCCTAACTCCTCCTTTCATGTCCATCTCCCTCAAAATGCCAACTGCGATCTTTCAATGGAGCATCACAAGTTCTTGGTCTTTACCCCCAAACAGCCACTGACAACATCTGTGACTAAACATCAGCAAATCATATCTTTGTGAAGAACTAAACAACATCGTGATTGTACTCCGGGCTGTGGACCATGGTTGTACTTCAGGCAGTTTAAATTTGGTCTCAGGGAGGAGGCAGGCAAACTCCTCAGAATTAAGCTCCTCATCATGGTCTCTGTCACACACATGTTCATTGCTGAGATGGTGTTCATGCCCAGCAAGAGCAGCTTCTTGTTAATATCCACAGACCCATCCTTATTGGTGTCCATCTGCTTCAAGAGGCCAGCTCAGTTAGGGCAGCACTTGGGATTATGGGATGAGTACTGGTCAAGAGGTTGACATTATATGGCATTTGCTATTAGGTTCATGGAGGACATTTTTAAAAGACTTTGATCAGCAATTGGCTTAGCAGCAAATTTGACTGAAAAGGCAATTCATTTTTTAAAAAACTGTCTTCCTTTCCTTTTCTATTATTATGTAACCTTGATACTAGGTTGTAACAACCATTTATTTGAAAATAAATAGCCTTTTTGAAAGAAGATAGCAAATGCTGCTAGCTGAGGACCATTAGATAACCTTTTCATAGGATGCATACAATTATGCCTAGGTGATGATTAGCATGCTTTCTTGACAGTCCAAGGCTTGCTGACAGGCACTTAATCAAATGACCAAGGAGAATTCATCCATTTGGGTTCAAGGCCACAAGAAATGAAACACAGAGAAACATAAGTCTAAATTCCCAAGTAATTAGCTAAATCAGGGACTACAGAGATAGTCCATATGAATTACATCTTCCTAAGGTTTAGAAATTTCCTTGCAACAGTTTTTCTGGCACAAGCACATCCTGTCCAGTTTTTAGACCCTAGGATGGAGAAAGAATTTGTGGGCTTCTCAGAAGATGCTACAGCATATCTATTACTGGCAACCAAAATATTGCCATATTTTGTAATGTCAAGGTGTTCCAACTGATATGTATCAATGTGAGCGTGAAATTCAGACTGAAAGCATGGTCTACTTAATCTTGCAGTCTCTGGAGTGGGAAGCCCTTTCAACAAACTTGTGCATTGAATTCCTGAAGATTTAGAGATGGAACTGCAGTGTATCTTTACCTATTTCTTCCACATTTTCAGCAAAAAGCAGTTTCAGAGGACTGCAGTCTTAAGCATAAGTCCTTTTTCCTTGAAGCTGGGTTTTTTATTGTTTAGTCTCCTGCAGCTTCTTGTCATGCAAAGAACATCAGAAGTTGGAATATATGAATATGTCTGTTCCCCCTTTCATATGTTGCTGGCATCCCCATTTTGGATGTAGATAAGATCCTTGGAGAAGTGAGAACTACCATCTGCCCCTTCATATTTTGACCTTCCTTGCTAATAAAGGCTACCAGATGGGAGCTGGCTGAGTGGATAAGGGGAGTGGTAAATGCTTTCTTGAGGGTGGGGAGTGTACTGCACATTCTCAAAGGCAAGTGATTTGACCTGTTTTGGAGGGGGGAAAGTCTAAATCCTGCTATATTGGAAAACTTTTGGTCAGTCTCCAGTCTTCAATTTTTGCACAAGGTGCTTGAGTGAGTGGTTGTTTCTCAACTCGAGGGGCTCTTGGCAGAGACTGATTTTCTGGACCCATTTCAATCTGGCTTCAAGGTAGGATTTGAAAGGAGACTGGTTCAGTGTCCTTGTTTGATGACCTCTACCAAGAACTAGTTCTGTTGGATCTCTCAGCTGCATTCAGTAACATCAAACCATAGTATCCTCCTGATCTGCCTCTTGGCACTGGGAATGGGGGGCAATATGTTACACTGGTTTGAGTCCTATCTGGGAGTTAGCCTCAGAGGATGGTTCTGGGGATTTCCTGCTCTGTCCCATGGTGGTTGGCCTGCAGGTTTTGATTTTATGCCACTGGTTAGGATATGACATCACCAATATGCAGATGATACTCAGCTCTACCTCTTTCCCACCTAATTCCAAGGATGTAGTTTATATTCTGAACTGGTGTGTAAAGTCAGTAATGGGTTGGATGAAGCTGAACAAGCTGAAACTCAGTCCTGTCAACACAAATGTTCTTTTGGTTAGTAAAAAACAGACCTGGAACTTGAGATCTCTCCTGCCTTGGGTGGGGTTATACTCCCCTTGAAAAGCCAAGTTTGCAGCTTGGGAGTTCTACTCAATATAATGGGGTTTGGAGTGTTTTTTCCAGCTTCAGTTGGCACATCAATTGCATTTCCACAGTGGCTGTTAAAGTCACCAGCATGTACAGAAGGATGAGGGTAGGCTGATAGGACATGTGCTGGCCATGAAACTGTAGGAGGTTTGTAAACACTGACAACATGCACTCTCCCAACTTTTGCAATGATTGTGTGGATGTCATTATGGATGTTGGTCAATAGCTTTACATGTTCAATGTGGCTTTGGGCATAAGTCACTATGTCATAGATATGATGATATATAATGCCAATAATATAATATCCAACAATTTTTGCTCTGTGGAAGGCTTGATTCTTGTTATCAAGATGAGTTTGTTGAACAAGAGTTAAATCTATTTTATTGGCCAGTAAAGTTCACAACAAGTATTGGCGTTTAGATTTGCTTATACCCTCAGTATTCATTTGGCAAATTTGGATGTATTCTCCTATACCCTTTGTCAAGTACTCCTGAGAACGACAGTTTGATTGGTTGATTGCTTCCATGTGTGCAGTATATTCAGGAGATCCTATGATTGTCTGGCAGCCAGAAGCTCTAGCTCGTTAGTATTATCCAGAGTACAGCTTGAGGAGACAACCTAGAATTGCACCCAAATCAGGTCAAGCTATTGAGGACTGGTTTATATAAAATATGTGCTCTATGCCCCCTGTATGACACTCTTATGCAATACATGTCTCCAGAATCAATTGCTTCCATGATGACATGACCAACCCCTGCCAACAAAACCTCATTCAACATATTCACAAACTATCTTGTTCCCATCTAGAAGACACACCCACACACAGAGAGAATGCTTTTTGTTGCTGATTCTCTATTCTCACTGCCTGTCATTTTTCATACTTGATTTTTCATCCTTGCTTCTCTATCTTCTACTAACCTTTACCTTTGAACTGTTCCTTCATCTTTTCTTTTATCCAGGTCCTGCTGTTTCTTTGGTTCCCTTTCATGTTGTATCTCCCTTGTTCTGAGTGCTGAAAACAAAGCTCACCCAAGTCAGACAAAAGAGAGAGAACAGAAGAACAGACCAAAAGAAAAATGCTAATAGTTCAACATGGAGTTTAATAGTTCCAATAAAAGAAAACAGAGCAAAGTCAGAATTAAGCTGCTGTTCTAGAGAAGAAGGCCACAGGCACTTATACTTGCAATAGTTTCAGAACTCCATGCTGCACAACCATTCTCATTCTATAACTGACATACACCAATCAGGAGTCTTAAGTTTTGCAGTTCTGAAGGACCACTAGGAAATAGGAAGTCCTTTAACTGAAGAAGAATGCTCAGATCAGAGAAATCAGATAGTAAGTTATGAATCACTGAAATCTGACTTTGTCAGCACTAACCCTTTTCTGTCAGGCTTTTTCCAGATGGTCTCAGTACACCTCTCTTCTCAGTTAAGGCAGGAATCTGACTAAAGGAAAGGAAAGAAGAAGAAGAAGAAGAAGAAGAAGAAGAAGAAGAAGAAGAAGAAGAAGAAGAAGAAGAAGATGATGATGATGATGATGATGATGATATTGGATTTATATCCCGCCCTCCACTCCGAAGAGTCTCAGAGTGGCTCACAATCTCCTTTACCTTCCTCCCCCACAACAGACACCCTGTGAGGTGGGTGGGGCTGGAGAGGGCTCTCACAGCAGCTGCCCTTTCAAGGACAACCTCTGCCAGAGCTATGGCTAACCCAAGGCCATGCTAGCAGGTGCAAGTGGAGGAGTGGGGAATCAAACCCGGTTCTCCCAGATAAGAGTCCACACATTTAACCACTACACCAAACTGGATTGCCCTTAAACCCTTGAAAATGACCCTTGAGGTGCTTCTAAAATTCAAACATAGCAAAAGGTTTTATTTAACATTGAGGGTAAAGATAAGGTGAAATCAGAGGTTGAAAACACTGAGATAAAATTAGTACCAGCACATACTTTTATTCTTATTGATCAGACTAATGAGGGGTTTTTAAATTATTCACGGTTATTTAGATCTTTATATTGAGATGTTTTTGTTGCGGTGTTTTCTCTCGTATACTTTATTTGTATAATTGTTGATTTGTTTGGTGCCCAGAAGGCTGGTACCTTCCTCCGAGTACCCAACCCCCCCTTCTCTTGGAACATCAGTACACTTCTTGAGGGATCTTGGTATTCTTCAGAGATAACTCTCCCTGTTTGACTGGGTAGGAATTCTTCTCTCTACAGAAGATCTATTCCATTTTCTTTGGCCTGAATGGAAGTCTTCTCTAGTACCCAAACTCTTGTCAAACTTTCCCCAGTTCTCTGTCTGTGTTCAAACTGCTCTTAGCTATTGCTGAATTCAGACTGTATTCAGTCATAGCTGAAATCTGACTTTGTCAGCACTAAACCCTTTTCTATTTCCAGATGATCTTAGTACTCATGTCTTCTCAGTTAAGGCTGGAATCTGACTCAATCTCCTCAGCATACAGGTCTCACAAGATTTTTTTCTGCTTAGCTGATGTCAGCCAATCAGATTACTTGGAGCAACCCATCACTCAAGGCTCTCTGGATTTGTGAAGAATTAACCGTTCACCATCCTGTAGCTGTTTGTACAGCACTTTAAAGTAATTTAAACAGGAAAGTTCGTCATACTGTCCTTTTTCCATTTTAAGGCTCCTGTTTTTATTCAGTTTTTATTCAGAAAGGGTGGAAAGGCTCAGATTTGACACCCTTCTATGAACCATTAGAGCCTTCAGCCTAGCTTTGGCTATCCGGCTCCATGCTTCTCCTCAGCTGGACTGAAGGTCCCACTTTTATTCCTCCCTTCCTCTATTGGTTCCTCTCCCATCAATTTCCCCTTCACTAATGCCTGTAGAGTTTTTCTCCCATCCTTCTGTATCCTTCAGCTATGCCTTGAGCCTGGCCCATCCTGTAGTCCTTTGCTCTGGCCTCAGGTTCTCTGCCTGACTGTTGTACTCCCCTCAACCTTCCCCACATTTCAGTCTCTTCATTTCCATCCACCAATATTTTCAGCCAAAACGTTTCCCTCGCCACTGCCTGCTGCTGCTTTGCAGTTTATACCAAATAAATTTATGACTCCACAACCCTTTGTAATACTTGATTTTGCTCTTCAAGAGAATTAACTCCATTTACATTCTGTAGCTTCTTGAAGTTCCATGGCAAAAACACAAGTCATTAATCCAAATGCTAGGTACTGATGATAAGACACAGATTTTCTTTTAATTTTTCTATAGATTAGAGGATGAGTTGGAATATGCATGCCACTCACTGACACTTGAGCATTGTCCTTGAGTGCAAAAGAATCCATGTAGTTTGTGACTGCCATAAAAAATTCAATTTCTCTCTTAGGCTTCTGTTTGTAACCCTACTCTATAAAGATTAATACTTGCAAATGCTTTACATATTTTATCTGAAAGAGTACCTTTCAGCATGCTTATAAAATAGAAGCTAGGAACTCTTTAATCTTCATTGGGTTTATTTTAAGGTTGAGTTGCTATTACTTTACTACAGTTAACTTTGTCTTAATGCAGCTGATAATGCATACCTTATGATTAGAGAAGATTCATTTTTTGCAAGTAGGACATTTCAATATTGAACTTATTTAGCTCACAATGTCCTTTCCTTCTCAAAGTTTCCATTGATGGTTTGTTCTAATTTTAAAACACAATTCTGAATGGTTTTAAAACTACAGTGCTAGCTTTCAGTGATAGGTGTTGCTGGTGCATGCTCATAATGCTAGCTTAGATTAATTGATGCACCAGGACCTTGTTTCCATTTAGGTTATAACTGCTCAATATTCATTAAAAACAAATGGTGTTTAATTGCAGCACCTATATATTTGTGCATGTCTATTAAAATCCAGGTCCACTAACAGATTAAATGATAGTTTGAAGAGTGAACAGACATCTTTTTCAGATTAGGATCCAGAAATCTTTACACAGAAAAAGAAGAAATACTCAATAGTTTCCACCAAAGACCTATCACAGTACAAACTCGAGATCCCCTTTCTTGGCCTGTAAATTAACCATGTAAGTCAGAAAATGGAAGTGAATTCATTCTTGCAAGAAAAAAAAATTCCAATAGCATGGTGCCATAATACTATAGAAACAATATGGTAACTGGTATTGATTAAAGTATGAATATCCAAAGTACATTGGTGAACATATGCACTGCTTCCCTTCCTGAAGACCATGTCATTCTTCTGCCACAAGGTGGCTACTAACCAAACTATAAGCACCAGTTTTCCCTAAGGCCAGAAGAGAGTCAAAATCCAAACCAAGTGATAGACCAAAGTTATAGTCCAATGGCACCTTTAAGTCTAACAAAGTTTTATTCAGGGTGCTAGCTTTCATGTGCAGGCACACTTCCTCAGACAAACTGGAATGAAACTTAACAGTCCATACATATAAGGCAGAGGCTGAACAGCAAATTGCCCCCCTAGTCGGAATAAAGAGGCTGACACAGAATATTGGGAAACGGGCCACTTTATTTAATTAACACAACTAGCACGGCAAGGACAACCTGCGGTGGGACAAGCCCTGGGGTCTTCCTCAGACCCCGCCAAGTCCCACAAAGGGCGAGCCACCCTGCCCCCAGCACGAGCCATAAGATTCTGGCTAATGCCAGGCCGGCCAGGCCAAACCCTCCCCTAAACTTCTGCCCCGATACCCAGAAGGAGGCGAATTTAGGAGGAGGCAGGAATACGATCCGCATTATACAGCATTGAGCCGTAAAGCCCATCTGCCGCTCCTGCGTATCGACTGCACGAACAGGTGCAGCTGCCTGGGTGCTCACCTGCAAGGTATAACCCCCTTGCACCTTCTGCCACCGCCAATGCCAAGCCTCTGCTTAGGCAATGGCGCCCCACCGAGCAGCCAAGGCCGCCCATGCCCTTGCCGAATGTCGCAAAAGAAGGCCCGATTACCCCCCATCGGCAGATGAATCGCATCTGGCCAGCGCTGCACCCCCATGCCCTTCCTGCCTGGGGGAAAGGAAGAAGGTACCCAGACCTTCGCCAAGGCCACCACAGGGCCAGATTCGCCTTCTGTCAGGCCCGCTCGACCCTAACGGGACCCGAGCATCCAGCCAGACCAGTAGAATAGGCGCCCGGTTAGTCGGACTCCAAGCCACCCCCACACGATGGCCCGGAGCTCCACCATCGACTTTGCTGCAAGCAAAAAAGGGGGGGATCTGCCCCTCCAACCCCAATCATTCCCCAAGGGGAATGCAAACAGAGGAAGGTACCCAGACCATCCACCAAGGCCACCACAGGGCCAGGTAAGCCTACCGTCTGGCCCGCTCGACCCCCCAGGCCCAAGCAGACAGCCAGACCCTACCGATAAAGTGGTGGCCAGATGAGTCAGACTCCAGGCCACCCCCACACAATGGCCCAAGCTCCACCACCGGTTTCGGACAAAAGAAAAAACGGGGGGGGGGCTGTTCCGCCCCACCCCGATCATTCCCACCAAGGAAATGCAGACAAGGAAGGTGCCCAGACTGACCCCAAGGCCACCAACAGGGCCAGATACCCTTCCTTCTAGCCCGCACGGCCCGACCAGGCCCGAGCAGCCAGCCAGACCCAACGATAATTGATGGCCCGAGGGGTCGGACTCCGGCCACCCCCGTACTATAGCCCAGAGATCAGCTACCGCTTTCACTAGCGGCGGGAGCCACGGCCCGCTCATCCCCAAGGCGCCCTTGTGTTCCGCCACGGCCCGCGCACTCGGCATCGAGACTGCCGCTGGCGATCTCCTGCAACAATGGGCCGCCCCAAATCATACGGACCGCCTACGAATCAACCTCCCTTGGTGGGACACCGACCTTCGATGGTCAGACCTGGAAAGCCCACTGTTGCAGCGGTGGACGCGGCCCCCATTTGGATGCTGGGGCAGACGTCAGTGCGCCTGCAGAAAATCGTGCCATCTCTTGGCCTGAGCCGTCTCCGGCAAGCCCGCTCAAACCTCCTCTTATATACTGCGAGAGGGCTTGCCGTGCGCTTCCTGCGCACCCAGCTCGTGCAACCGCCCTTTTAACCCTTAGGACTCTACATCCATGACTGGATTTGAAACGGTAATCATCATGCTAAGAATCTAAGGCGGCCAACTGCGCCATAATGGGCCCCACCTTTAGGCCACATACAATTCTGATGCGCACAGAACGCCATACGAACCACCGCAACATCGGGCCAACTGACCCAAAAGTACATACGCCCACTCGTCCTACATAATCGAGCGACAAGCCCAGCACTTTCAGTGTACCTGGGGGCAAGGTAACACAATTGCCCTGCCGCTATCGCCTGACGATGTACAATGACTCCCAGAGAATTGGTTCCAGCAGAAAATCTGCTTCCGTTACTAGCGGAATGCTCATCCCTGCGCTAGACAATGTGTCCGTCGCCAGTTACCATCCCGCGGTATGCCTATCCTGAAAAACAACACAATTTACCGAGGCACCGTAGCAGAAAGCCATTACCGCGTTCCTTACTGGCATGTACTTAGATATCAATAACCTACCCACGGGTGCTACTGGCCAACTGACACAAGCAGCCGTACACCTTATTAGCCATACGCACCCCCAGATCCCTACTACCACAACAATAGGAAAAACACAAACTGCTAAGTTCCCACAAATCCCCTGTACTGCTAATGCCGGTGCTACCGACCAGCACTCCGATGCCGCCGGCAAAGGAACCCGAAACCGAACGACCCAGCCGCTCCAGAGGATATAAAAAAGGACGCTTCACTTAATACCCTCGTGCCAAACGGAACAGCCTACACCGACTGCAAAAAGTTGACGCAACCTCGAGTCGCCGTGCCAACTAGCTGTTACGCGCACCATAATGGGAGGGGGACCGGAGGGACTATATGGCGCCAAAAGACACCACAACTAACTCTCCCTGAGGCCACCATTCTAATGGCGAAATCGGGCTCCCGACAAGCTTAAGAAATCAACACCGCACTCCATGCACTCTAGTATACCAGCTGCAAGTCGCTACCGAGCTGTTATCCTCCCTTCGGGATTCGCGAAACCAACTGAACCAAGACGAGTTCAATCCCCACTGTCACGCACTTCCCAGACCCTCCGTCTTGTCGTATGCCGAAGGCACATGCCGATCCGAAAAAACTGAATCACACAAAGGCTGCGCAGAAACCAAGCGCCCACTGGATAGCGCTCAATCCATATCATATTTCCGTAAAACAAAAACCAACAACGCAATGTCTTAGGGTGTACAAATGAGAGGCAAAATGCCAACCTGCTGTCACCTTTTCCCTTTTTTTGCCCGGGCCCTAGCGCACACGTCACCTCGACCGCAAATCACGTAAGAGTCCCAACTGCCCCAAATGTTCAAAAGCCTCTATTCACCTGCTATGTACCCGGGAGCCCGCCAAGAGGGGAAACCCGTAAACATAGAGTTATGGGGGAGGAGGGCATGAAGGGTCAGGTAACTCGTCCCCATAACCGCTTTTACTATCTGTATTACCCGCAAAATGACCTGATCAGGTCCTATGGTAGGCAAGAAGCTGTGAACCTGCCAGGTGCCAAACGCCCTGGAAAAGGTATGTCTACACGGCCCCCCTATAATAGGTACGCCGTAAATCGAACCTGGGACCCTACACATCCACCAGCTACACAGCCATTGAAGGAACCGAACCCAGAAGAAAGCGGGATGGTTAGCGAAGAAGAAAGCGCAAGCCAGGCGTAAGGCCAGCAGCATCCCCCATCTCCAGATGCAAGGAACGGCCAGCCTGGCAATGGCGCCCTTTCCTTGAATGGGCAGGGGACCACATCCGCAAACCCTAGCGCACCCCTGGCTGACCGTTCCCCAGAACCCCGGAGAGGTATCCACCACTTACCACCTCAACATGAACGCTGTCTTGCTTAGAGGTCACCCATACCAGGCAGTGACCCAGACAAGCCCTGCATGGTGACCTAAATACTAACCATAGACGACCCATCTAGCCCCGGGACTGGCAGGACTAAGCCAGCCAGGACCAACCGGCTCAGGGGGGCTACATCACGGCTGGGGGAGCCCGGCCCTACCCACAGCAGTTCCCTCAACAAAACTTCCCACAGAACATAAGAAAAGCCATGTTGGATCAGGCCGTCGGCCCGCCCAGTCCATCGCTTAGTGTCACATAAGAACATAAGAGAAGCCGGCTGGATCAGGCCGAAGGCCCATCCTCCCTGTATCACGAAAGAACGTAAGAAAAGCCATGCTGGATTGGCAAATGGCTCATCCACTCCGCGTCACAGAAGAATACAAGAGAAGCCGTGTTGGATCAGGCCAAAGGCCCATCCAGTCCAGCACTCTGCCACAGAAGAACACCAGAAAAGCCATGCAGGCCAGGTCAACGGCCCATCCAGTCCAACACTCAGTGTCACCGCAGAACACAAGAGAAGCCATGCCAGATCAGGCAAATGTCCCATCCACTCTGTGTCACAGAAGAACATAAAAGAAACCCTGTTGGATCGGCAAATGGCCCATCCACTCCGTGTCATAGAAGAACACAGAAGGAGCCGTGTTAGATCAGGCCAATGGCCCCATCCAGTCCCTCCCTCTGTGTCAGAGAAGGCCAGAAGAGAAGCCATGCCGGACCAGGTCAACAACCCATCGAGTCAAACACTCCATATCACAGAATAACGAAAGGGAAGCCATGCTGGCTCCAGCCAATGGCCCATCCACTCTGTGTCACAGAAGAACATAAAAGAAGCCCTGTTGGATAGGCAAATGGCCCGTCCACTCTGTGTCATAGCAGAACACAAGAGAAGCCATGTTGGATCAGGCCAAAGGCCCGTCCAGACCATCACTCTGTGTCACAGAAGAACACAAGAGGAGCCATGCAGGACCAGGCCAACGGCCCATCCCGTCCTACACTCTGTGTCCCAGAAGAACATAAGAGAAGCCCTGTTGTATGAGGCCAATGGCCCATCCAGTCCAACACTCTGTGTCACAGAAGAACACCAGAGAAGCCAAGCTGCATCAGGCCAATGGCCCATCCAGTCCAACACTGTGCCACATAAGAACATAAGAGAAGCCATGCTGGGTCAGGCCAGCGGCCCATCCGGTTCATCACTCTGTGTCACAGAAGAACACAAGAGAAGCCTTGCTGGATCAGGCCAACGGCCCATCCAGTCAAACACCCTATGCCATGCAATGGCCACAAATTCCAAACAAACACCTACACTGTGTTTCCTAGCTCCACCACAACCCGGTGGCCAGGGACCTCAGCCTGGCAATGGCGCCCAGGAGGGGATGGCTCCTTCCTCCAATAAACCCCCCGTTTTCCCAAAAATGTACACCCTTCTGAAGGAGGGAGGTGGGGGGGCGTCCTCGACAGTCGCGACCAACCCGCAGCTACTTGCCTGCGTCAATGTGGGGGAGGGGGGGTGAGAGCGGGTAGAAAACCTTGCCCGACCCCCCTGCACACCGGACGCCGCTCGGCTCCCGCACGCTCCTTCAGAGGCCCCCGGCCTTCGGGCCGAACGCCTCACAGTCTGCTCCCCCGGGAGCTTGCGGGCCCGACCTCGCCGCGGCCGCCGCAGGGCTGGCCAGCTAGACGCGGCCCTCCTCCGCCTCCGGCACGCTCATTGCAAAGGCCCCCAGCCTTCAGGCCGGACGCCTCGCGGTCTGCTCCCCGGGAGCTCGTGAGCCCGCCTGGCCGAGGCCGCTGCAAAGCCGGCCAGCCCGTCACGGCTCTCCTCCGCTCCTGGCTCCAGCACACTCAATAAGGGGCCCCCGGCCATCAGGCCGAACGCCTCACAGACGGAGCTCGCGGACCCGACCTCGCTGCGGCCGCGACGCGGCCCTTCTCCGCTCTCGGCCTCCGACGCTAAGAAACATCCGCCCTGGCCGAGAGCGGCAACGAGCCTGAGCTGGGAGGGCGTGGTCGAGGCCACAAATAGCCCCGACGCTCCGCCCGCCTACCATTCCCGGATGGGCGGGAAGCTCATGGGCAGCCTCTCCTCCTTCCAGGGAGGCAAAAAGCGGCCCCGTGGCGCGCAGCCGCTTTGCGGCGCGGCCTGGGCGGGGCCGAATTAACATGCAAGTATACAATATAACAAAATGTTTTAACAAATGCAAACAGGAATAACAAGCTAAATATAATTCCAGGGGAAAACAGTGAGGTAAAAAGAGATGTCAGAATTGGTGATAGATGCGTAAATGTATTCATCTTAATTACATTGAACCCTAAAAGGGGATAAAATGACAGCAGGGTAAGAGGATTGCTCTTAACACTTAATAATTGGGAAGGATACATCTGTATTGGGAGAAAAATCCTCAAAATTGCAGTTGTACTCTTGGCTTTCACAGATATCTCTTTAGTGTGCAAAGCCCAAGAAAGTAAAATTGGACTTTTTCCAAAATGTGACCCGAGATATTCCAGTATAATAATTTTGCCTACAAGATCTAGCAAAAACTAAAACCTTGGATTTTGTTAGGTGTTCATCAGCACAATACTGAATGAAGATCTCAGTTGATCAATGCAGTCCCACTCTGGTTACTGATACCAGAGCCATATCATCTGCATATAGAATGACCGGAATCAGATGAATTCTTAACCATGGGAGTGTGTGCAAAGACAGCATATTCATTCTAGGCGCTAAATCTTTAATGTAAAAATTAAACAAGGTAGGAACAAGAGCCCAACCCAACCTCTATGGGAGCAAATAAACAGCCATTTACACTACAACAGACTCTAATATGAGTAGTAACGTCAAGTCTACTAATAAAAAAGTAGCCTCTTGTTATGGCTATCTGCCAAAATCCTCATATTCATAGCATATTAATTAAAGACAGAGAGATGGAAATTAAACCTGTTTGCAGATGATGTAGTTTTGTATCTACCAAATCCATTAAGCTCCCTATCAGCTATTGAACTAGAACTTAACCAGTTTTAGAGATCTCAAGACTTCACACTAACCACTCCAAGACAGAATTTTTTTCCCATACAGCTTTCTCAATGTGCTTCTACCGACATCAAAACTTTCCATGATTATGCCCTGACCTGGATAGCCCAGGCAAGATTGATCTCATCAGATCTTGGAAGCTAAGTAGGGTCAACACTGGCAAGTACTTGGATGGAAGACCTCCTTGGGATACCAGAGCCCAGAGGCAGAAGCAGGCTTTATTCAGCCACCTTTATGAATATCCTTCAGGCCCCCAGTAGGGTGAGTCACCAGAAGTTTCCATGACTTCCAGGTGCACACACACTCACATGCACACACACACACAAAAATACAACCCCCACTCCATGATTATAAATGGATATCCAAAACATGGCAACATTTGGGAGTCAGTCCCCCTAGATCTAAGTTACCTATTTAAATATAATTAAATATAATTTTCTACAACTTCATTTCAGCAATAAACCAACCTCTAACTATCCTGGATGGGAAAAAACAACTTGGCTAAATTGTTTATTATGCCTTGTTTAATATGTTTTATTTCAGAACCTTGCCATTACTAAGACACAATTTGCTAACATTATTATGTCCTGCGGCTCGCTTAGTTATTGCAGCATCATGGAAGAGCAATAACCCACTGTCTCTATTAGATTTGTGTGTGTGTGTGTGTGTGTGTGTGTATAGGATACATTCACCATGGAAAAAAATTAATCAGACATTCCTATAGGCATCCAAGAAAATGCAGAACACATTTTGAAAACTCTTGGACTCAGAGCAGGGCCAAGGATTTTTGGTGCTCTAGGCAGTCACCCAAGCTGCCCCCTGCAGGATGCAGAAAGGCAGCACATGTCCTATTCACCCTCACCTGTGAACCACAGGGAGTCTGGGAGAGGCTGGAAAATGCCATCTATTCTCCTTGCCCTGGCAGTTGGTGCATTCCCTACATGGGCAGACTGAACCCTGCCTTGCCACCCCACCAACAAATGGAAAGCACAGAGCCCCAGCAACTAGCCAACCACTGGAGCCAGGAGTGCCTCCCCAATGCTGCAACTTGGTGCAGGCCTGGGGCTGACTGGTCTGTGCTGGGAGCCAATGTCCAGTGCCAACTCAACCCAGCCTCAGCTACCAAGCTGAAGTTAGGCAGGGCCTGGACTCACCTATATAAGGCCAGGAGAGTTCGTAGGGTCAACAGGTCCTACCTTCAATCTTGTTGGGGGCTCCCAGGTCCTCCTTGGGATCTTCTGCCATGCAGGCTTTGTGTGTGTGGCACAGTGGCATCACCCAGAGGTGACATCATCACACTGCTGATGTCACATGTCAATGCTCTAGGTTTGCGGCAAAACTCTATGGTTTGGATCTAGGGTTGCAAAGTCTTACTGTGGCTTCAGCATGGGGATAATTCTCATGACCACAGAGTGATGAAATCACCCGGAAGTGATGTCAAAGTGCTGGGCATTTCACTGGGGATGATTTTAGAAGGCCATTTTTTAAATGTTACCTTTTGATTTGCCATCAGTGATAAATATATTTAATTGATTCAGGTGGGAAGCCATGTTGGTTTGAAGCTTTAAAACTGATTCAGGTGGGAAGCTTTAAAATTGATTCAGGTGGGAAGCCATGTTGGTTTGAAGCTTCTAGTGGCACCTTTAAGACAAACAAAGGCTGAGGTCAGACGCACATAAACTGACGAGATGGGCGTAGATGAAAGCCAGATGCATGCCGGATTTTATGCGGTTGTCGAAACATCAGCATCTGGCAATGGTCGTTGGCTCATTCGTGTCCCGAACTGCCACAACTGAGACGTGGACTTTTTTGATAATACATTAAATCTGGAATAAGAATGCTTCTGACAACTCCTGTGCATACTCTCTATGTTTAAACGCTCCATTGTAGCCGACTCGTCGCAAGCACACATCCGCTTCCCTGCGAGAGCCTACTCCAAATGATATCATTGCGCCAGCAATTGTTGACTCAGCCTTCCAACCTTCTGAGGTCGGTAAAATATGCACCCAGCTTGCTGGGGGGGAAGTATAGATGACTGGGGAAGGAAATGGCAAATCACCCTGTAAAAGGTCTGCCATGAAAACTTTGTGAAAGCAGCATCACCCCAGAGTCGAAAACAACTGATGCTTGCACAGGGGACCTTTCCTAAATGGGGGGGAGGCAGATTGCCCACCTATGCTGTCTCCCTGCCAGGCGAGGAAGATGACCCACCTTTGCCATCTCCCTGCCAGGCGGAGAGACGGCAAAGAGAGTTGCCATGCTCCCCCCCATTTAAACACCACGGCGGGGTGTTTAAATGGGGGGAGGAAGATCCCCTACCTTTGCTGTCTCCCCGCCAGGTGGAGAGAAAGCAAAGAGAGCTGCCGTGACTCCCCCCATTTAAACACCACGTCGGGGTGTTTAAATGGGGGGGAGGAAGATCACCCACTTTTGCTGTCTTCCTGCCATGCGGAGAGACAGCAAAGAGAGTTGCCGTGTTCCCCCCCCATTTAAACACCATGGCGGGGTGTTTAAATGGGGGGAGGAAGATCCTCCACCTTTGCTGTCTCCCCACCAGGCAGAGAGACAGCAAAGAGAGTTGCCGTGCTCCCCCCCATTTAAACACCACAGTGGGGTGTTTAAATGGGGGGGAGGAAGATCCCCCACCTCTGCTGTCTCCCCGCCAGACGAAGAGACAGCAAAGAGAGCTGCCGTGCTCTCCCCCCATTTAAACACCACGTCGGGGTGTTTAAATGGAGGGGAGGAAGATCACCCACCTTTGCTGTCTCCCCGCCAGTTGGAGAGACAGCAAAGAGAGTTGCCGTGCTCCCCCCCCCCATTTAAACACCATGGCGGGGTGTTTAAATGGGGGGAGGAAGATTCCCCACCTTTGCTGTCTCCCCGCCAGGCGGAGAGACAGCAAAGAGAACTCCTGGGATTCCCCTTCCTTTCTGGGTGTTTAAATGGGAGGGGGGCAGATCACCCACCTTTTCTGGCACCTTTAAAAAAAAAAGCCAAGCGCAATATCCCACGTACTGCACTTGCGCAAGTGTGGAGTGCCATCTCAAAAAATGAGGCCCGGTTGAGACCTCTGATCAACATGTGACGGGACCAATGCTGCTTAGAACTGAAGGATGGAGGGATGTCTGATCAGGAAATTTGTTGAAAAAAAGCTGCGGGGTATAATAGCGATGGGTTAGGGATGGATTTAATGGTGAGTGTGACCGCAGCCAAAGTTTTATTCAAAGTGTGAGCTCCCCTCCCTTCAGGCCAACAATTCCCAAACCCAAACTTATTATTTTAATCTGTTTAAAACATTTTCACTATTTTGCATATGCATATGCCCACTCCCTATATGTAGGACTGCTAATTCCATTCCATACTATTGTCTGGTGAAGTGTGCTTTCAGCACTTGAAAGCTCACATTTTGAATAAATTTTGTTGGTCTTAAAGGTGCCATTGGACTCCAACTTTGTTCTAATATATTTTATGTTATTTTCACTTGCTATGTCTTGATTTTTCAGATATGCTTAGTTATTTCATGTTATTTAACTGCAGGTGTTTTTGCATCTGGATACTTCGTATGTATCTTGCAGCCTGCTGTGGATTTGGATATATTGAGGTAAAAATTAGGGAGAACAAAGCAAATACAATCACTACTCCACCTCTAAACACTTTGTAACTTCATTGCTTGTTTTCCATAATCATTCCTTCTTAGTATCTGAAAGCACAAGAGTACAACAGTAGCTTTGCGTCTGTATTTCTAGGGTAGAAGCAATGCCACTTAGCAGTATCACTGGGGAAAACTGCATGCCTCCTTCCATAAATCCACAGGTAGTCTCTTGTTCAGGCAGCAGCAACCAGACTGGTGCTGTCTTTATGTTGCTTGCAAAAAATATTATTATTGTCTATCAAGGTAAAGATCAAGAGGACAAGAAAGCTGGTGCCTTTTAATTGAAGACAGCCTATGTTTCAGTTGCTTCTCACAGAAGTGCCCCAACTGGTATAGAAACCCTAACATACCCACCCTCCCCAAAAAACACTCTATTATTGTGGGTTGGGGTTTCAGAAGCAATTCACTCTCTTTGTATGACTGTTTGCTAAAGCTTTTGTTGACCCTGATCACAGAAGCATGTTCTCCAATAAACTGAGATAGCTTTCGAATAAGGCCTGCATTCCAGTGGGAATTGTGCTGTGACCACCAACTTATTTTATTGAAGAATTTGGGACAGAACTGACAGGCTGTGAAAGGCAAACCCTTTCTTCATTTCAGCTCCATTGTGCTAGTTTCTAACTATGAGATGTCAATTACAGCAGCACAAAAGGCAATTCCAATTCAAATGCCATGAAATGTGTTAAATTGTCTGAAATAAGTTTTTTTTAAAAACCATTCTACAGAATAAAAAAAAAAGAAATGGACCACCATTTATCTTCAAGAATATTACCTACAAGCAAAGTAATCACAAAGGAACATTAAAGTAATCAATATAGCCTATACATTTATTAAAGGAGGAGAAAAGAAAAGCAACAGACTTATAAATAGTGCTTCCACTGTACTGTTAATATATCAATGGCAACAGGAGGGGGAGTGAGGGGGGTAAAGATTGATTGATTGATTGGTAGGTATGCATTTTTGGCAGCTGTAGCCTTTGAAGCATGAAATACATTAACATTGTCTTCTAACATCTTCAGTAATTGTCAAGTTGGTGTCAGTCTGTTCAGTGCATATTATTTATTCACCAAGAATGCGCTGGCCATAATAAATTAAAATATGAACAAAATGCAGGACCTCTATTTCTGAGGTTGGTTTTAGCAAAGCATAATGGACTGAACAACTTACCATGTCAGGGGTTTTTTTTAACAAGGTCTAAATTCATGTCTACTAGTTTTACCCTTTACAGCTTATTCCATGTAAAACACCTCTAGTTTAATTTCTGACAGTGTTACACTACTCCTTCTACTAGGCTTAAGACCTATGAAAAATCACTCCAGCCTTTAAAGGTGTCTTGTGGCAATACAGTTTGCCAACTACATTTTTAACATGCTTTATTGCTTGGTTTTCCTGAGAAAAATCACAAACCTCCACAATTAATGAGAATCCAGAATCAATGCGGAGGTCAAGCAAACATGTCCACGAGGACACAGATGCTATTGCTACTTTTATCATGACAAAGGCAAATGCACTGGGTAAGATGTGGTTTTGTACATGAAGTGCAGGTCCACTTCCCAATACTGAGCTTGGACAGCTTTCATGTTTTCAAAAATCTTTCCTGAACAGTTGCCAAGTTTCTTTGACAAGAGAGTGAATTCTGAGCACAAATGTTATCTTTTCCATGGGAGAGCTTGAGTAAAATATATTGGCTTGTGATGGGACCAGTTATAAAATGTTGACTGTACTGAGCATTTATGTTCTGTAGCGTAACAAAATGATCCCCCTGTTAAATCTAAATCAGTCTCTGAATGGGTCTTGGTGCTTCTTCATTTGCAGCTTCGCTCAAAGGAAAATGTCATTCGTGAGGCTTGCAGTGGCATTTCTGCAGTGATGAATGCTGAGATTGATTGGTGAAATTCTATACAGGCGCAGTTTGGCACAAATGATTCAATACACACATTATGGGTTTTGTATTAGATTTGAAAAAGAGAGAGAAAGGGAACCGATCCAAAACTGTGAGCTTCAATTTGATTAATATGCAGTGTCACCCACACCCTGCAGTTACACCAGCCGTATGCTGTTATCTCATCACATTTCTAAACATAACAGTGTCAGGACTTGTCAGAATGTTTCAGGGAGACTGCCTAGAAACACCTACATGGAGTAGAGGGATAATGATTGTGTAGGTGTATTTATCTCTATGGATCAGAATTTGAAGCAAAGGCACAACAAGGGGTAACAGGCAGCTCTGATACTGGGGACAGCATTTTTAAAGCGAGATGTAAAACTCAGTCTTTAAGGTGTCACAAGACTAATTCTTGATTTTTGCTACAACCAAGTAACATGACTACAACTAACACAGCCACAGGGCAGATATCCAAAAGCCTGTGGGAGGGATTCTAGGAAGAACATCATCTCCTGAAGAAGACCAGGCTGACCATGGCCATCAGCCAAACAAGGAACAGCTGCAAAGAACTTGTTTTCCTCTCCCAGCCAGAAAGAACATTTTGTTCAACTGCCAGTTGTCTGGACCTGAAGAGATAAAGGAATTCTGGCCTAAGTCAATAGCCAGGGCCCCTAGAACAGCTGAGGAGGTGCTAAGGTTTAATTTTAATTGGATGTTTGTAAACTATCTTGAAACTCATTTAATCAAAAGGTGATGCATAAATCTTTGTCAGGGATTGGGGGTGACATTTCTCCCTCTCCTCTGCTTAACACTCTCATGTCTATCTATGGTCTCTGAATTGAGAGGGTAGGGACATAAAACAACACCGTTCTCCCCACTGTCTCCCTGACCCATCACCACAGGGACATAATCATTCATCTGATGGAATTTTTAAAATATCTTTCTTTAAGGACTGCAGAGGGCAAAAGGTATCAATGTATTATGTAAAAGTTCTCCTATTATCATAATTTGTCAGATTATAAAGATAAAACATAGGTTTAAATCTATTCACAGAACCCGAATCAAATAGGAACTTTTAAATTCTATTTATATCATGTTGCATCTCAACATCTAGTATTCTGTTTTACCACCATTTTGGCTTAATCATAATCCATACTTATCAATAGTTGTAGTGATAAGCCATATGAGGCTAATTTCCTACTTAACAGTCTAACCCAAGTTGGAGTACAAGAATCGAGTAACATTAAATTAATGAGACCTTTTGGGGGGGAATTAAGTTTAGCCAGTATGATATTGCTGCAATCCGTAACCTAGCTTCCATGGTTACCAAGCCTGCATCCAGTCAAATTGTAGTATTTGTAGCACTGGAAAGAATCTGAAAGATTCCTCTCAGAAATGTTGATTGTGTTATCTCCATCAAAGTACAGTTTGATTTAATACTAAACAGGGCTCTGTATGTAAGTTGAGCTAATAATTTTGCAGTGAAGAATCTGAGGGCAGCTGTCAAACATCTACCTCCTTTCATCCAGAATTTTTTTTTGATTGCTCTAGCAGACCTTTGGGCACTCAAGGCAACATGAACAATGTGAGCTCTGCACGATCCTGTCACCTGGAAGACCATGCCCAAATACTTAAAGCAATGAACTTGTTCTAAGTGGACTGAATTCAAATTTCATAAATAAACGTTGAGTTTTTGTGCAAAGGTTAGAATCTCCTTTAAGAATCTCCTTACTTTGATGCCATTCAGTTTAAGCTGCATTCAAACATCTTTGCATCCTTGCCCCTTTGCAGTAACTGTGATGGTAGAATTCCATTTTCTTCTGCCTTGGGGCCAGCTGTGCAATAGGTGCAGCAGTGGAACCTATTTTATGCTAGGGTCATGGATAGTTAGGTCAGGTAATTAAGTGATATTGGGATTACTATGGGGCATGTGACTCCTATAAGGTATGTGAGAAAAAATCCTGTGACTCCTATGGAGCATGTGAGAAAAAAGCCACATGAGCACTGCTTCAGATACAGACAGGCATTCATTAACACTCATCAATCAGACACAGACAATACAAAGAGGTAAACTTTTAGCTGGCAAGTATTCAGGTATCCTTGCCTTTATGACATGCATCTTCATAAACAGAACAAATCAACCAAAACTTTAACAAAGAGAAATCATCAAAACAAAACAAATGGAAACCAATGGAATCCAGGTAACTGAATGGCTTAAGCAAACAGTTGGCAGACCCTCTTAAAATGAGACAGGAAGGGAACATTCCATACCTTCCATAGAAGGCTATTGAGTCAATCATGGGGGGGGGGGAGCTTTGGAATGAGACCACACATCCATCCTTGACCAAAGGAACTGCAAGGCAATATGGTAACCAATGGTTTCTACTCACTATTTTTTTAAAAAAATACCTATCCCATATCCACTACCAACTATCAGGACTGGCACAACCCAGTAGGCCAAATAGGCAACCGCCTGGGGTGCCACCTGGCCATAGGGGTGGGCAGCGGGTATCATGCTGCCCCTTGCCCACCACCACACTCTCCCTTGCCACCGCCCACCTCTTCACCACCCTCTCCTGCCTCACCATCCAACCTGGCAGCTTGCAGGTGGCCTTCAGGCAGGTGGGGAGGGAGGGTCAGTGAGGTGGCGGCTGTGCTGCAGCAAGGGAATGCCACCTCCAAGTACTTCCAAGTGCACATGGTGTCCTTCCCCTGCTCAGACTTCCCAGGTCTGTGCACTGACCCAGGAAGGCTGAGCAGAGGCAGCGGGGCGGCTCATGCACTTGGAGGCAGTTGGAGCTGGCCCTCCCCTGCCACCTAGGGTGCCAAAAATCTGGTGCAGGCACTGCCAACTATCTACAATACATGTGAAAATGCAATGACTCTTTTAAATATTAATACTGACTTGCCAAGAGGCATTAAAATGCTAAATGCTGTGTCTACGAACCAATTTTGTGCTTGTTATTAATTTTAAGACATTTTATAGCATTGGCTTGAAACTGGCAGAGTATTTTTTCCCCCTTTGCTCAATAGTGCAGTAATTAAGCAATTTATCACAAATACAAGAGAAAAGCCCCAGAGTCTTTAAAAGTCATAAAGCTAGCAGCCTGATCCAGGGCAAAGACATGTGTCCTAAACCCACTGATTTCAATGGGGGTAGGTATGCTAATTCTGTAGAAGTCTGAACTGTAAAAACAATGATTTGGTATCAAAGATTTCAGGTTTTCACGGCTGGTAACATCATTAGGGTTTGTAGAATCTTTCAAGCTCAAGTGCCGTGTTCTACTGGAGAAAGTTTTTCTTCCAGACGTTTCGTTCTCGGCTGCGCAGCCGAGAACGAAACGTCTGGAAGAAAAACTTTCTCCATTAGAACACGGCACTTGAGCCCGAAAGATTCTACAAACCCTAACAATGATTTGGGTCATTTATATTCAAGGAATGCAACTACAAAGCATAGATATTTTGATTTATACTTTATATTTTTCCCTTATACTTTTAGTACAGCTTGAAAAAAGACATAGTCGTCAATTCCACAATTCATTATAAAAATACCAATTATTTACAAAACTTTGAAGCCATCAAGTCCTGATTCATCAAGGATTGTTATACCGCAATAATTGTTCAGGGGCACAGAGCCAGAGTTGTATCTGACATTTGTAGATTTACCTTAGACTCAGTTTCCCTACCCCTACCTCCAGTATTTCTTGACCCCTACTTTCTTGACCAGAAAGTTGCTTGCTTTCTCTTCATTAAAACAAAACTGTGTGTTTTTGGTCTTGGCAACAACCTCTCTTGGGAAGCTGTACCTGTCATGCAACCTGAGAGATGCCTGGCCTCCTCTCTGTCAAATCAAACTCCCAAAGGAACACCAATAAAACAGCACCTTGAAGACTTATGACAAACAAGCAGAAACCATGAGAAGGGTTTTTTTTTTAAGAAAATCTTCACACTTCGGAAGTTTCCACATTGTAAACTCTTCGGAGTAGATGAAAAACACACCTGGAAGAGATGTTCAGTGTTCTCAAAAATGCACATGCTGAAGGTGCCATTCAGATGCTAACTATAAACAATCATAATCAATAATATAGTGCATATATGTGCAAGCAAAAGGCCTAAAAGCATTTCACACACTTTGGGTTGGATCCAGTGATCTCTTAGTGGAAAGCGATGACAGTTGCGAATCTTCCCCTTGCTCTGCAGCCACTTCTGACCCCTTTAAAGCAGTTGTGGTACCTACATGGAGCCAAGGCACTTTGATATCATCTTTGATTAATATTGTCAGGGGGGTACATGGGGGAGCCATCAGAACAGTGTTATATCACTTCAAAGAGAACTTGGAAGTGACATCATGTCTCTCATGGAATTGCCAGAAACTCTGTGGTAAAACTAGGGTTTCCAGATCAGTGTTGGAAAATACCTGGAGACTTTGGGGGTCAATCCAGGAGAGTGTGAGGTTTGGGAAGAAGAGGGGCCTCAACATGGCACAATGCAATTGAGTCCACCCTTCAAAGCAGCCATTTTCTCCAGGGGAGCTGATCTCTGTCAGCTGGAGATCAGTTGTAAAAGCTGGCAACCCTAGATAAAACCATACAGTTTCTGGTGATTCCTAGAGAAGCATGATATCACTTCCAGTTTTCTTTCAGAAGTGACATAATACTATTACATCAATTACATTTTTTTTCTTCAGTTTTTCCTGCTGGCAGGCCTCAGATTCATCAGGAGCTCACAAGAGCACAGCTCCTGAACCTTTCTGATGGTTCCCCCTCTTCCTCTTCATCTACCTTGTCCATTGAATAGTAGGTGCAGCTGCATAACAATCCCTGGATTAGGAGAGCTGGCAGCCAGCCAGCTACCAGGGGCTTTGCCATGCCCCCAGCAGCCCTCGTTAACCCCTGGAGAAACCCACACCACCCTTTCTACACTCTTATGTAACTTGTGTTGTTTGCTGGCCTTTTGACTGGGGGGGGGGGCAGCCCAGGAGAGACCCAAGCGAACAAGGTCTGCTTGGGCTGGCTGGATCTCTAGCCAGCCCAAGCAGGCCTCATTGCCCAGGATTCTTCTTTCATGCATCAGGTTGCTTTTGGCTGGGGGGTGGGGTGGGGTAGCATATGCTAATGAGTTATGCTAATGAGCTCCACCACCTATTTTTCTACAAAATGACCCCTGCCTGCTGGCCACTAGAGCAGCAGCAGACAGACTACTGTCTTCCACTATAGATGGAGATCTGATAACCTTATCTTTTACTCTTATGAACAACTTCGTATTTTTGAGTCTTTTCATCTTTTGTCTTCTTTCCATAATCCTTGGGAATTTATCTGTGGCAAAACTGGTGTCTATTTATCACAACAGAGCTGTACTGTTGCATTTAATTTATATTTGATTCTCTTAGACAGTTGATTTTAAATGGGAACTGATTATTTTGTGCTCTTTTGAAATCCACTAATTCAGCATTGCATCCAAGGTATTTAAATCTGGAATTTATGCTATAGCCTGAAAGCAAAATATCTGTGCAATTGAAAAAGGGGTTAAGGGTTTGCCCCATCTGAGCATCAGTTTTCATATTCCTTTAACATAAGTACTGCTGAGTATAATCAATTTCATAATCAACATTTGTCAAAAGTATTGATGATGGGCTGGTCTCTTGCTGTCTTATTCTCATTAGGATGAGCTTCATCTGTCATATTGAAGGTCCTTTTTCAAATGCAGACTCATCAATTATGAACTGCAGTGCAGCTCAGAGACTGTTGCTGCACCTATGACCTTCACAGCCCTGCTATTGGATTGATAGAAGAGGTACAGCATTTTTGAATAGGAAACAATTTAAACTTCCACAGACCACTAATAGGTCTGCCAGCCTCCAGGTGGGGCCTGGAGATTGCACAGTAGTACAACTGATTGCCAGATGACAGGAAATGGGTGCTTTGGAGAATGGACTGTATGGTCTTTCTCCTTCTCAATCCCTGGAATCTCCTGGCATTTCCCAATCCAGAGTTGGCATCTCTAGCCACTAATATCTTTTTATATCTTAAGATGTGGCTATATATGTTTTTAACATATGGCTTGTTAAGTATAGCAGAATTGCACCAATACCACCAAACAAGTACATGAGACACCAGCATCCATGTTAACCTGCTTATGACTACATTAAGTATCCCTGAATTGGTGTGAGTTGCTCCTAACAAGCAGCCTACTACGGCTGCTGCTGACAGTCTATAGCCTAACTATAGCCCAACCAATCAAGATCAGGCCTAATTAGGAAACTACCCTGGCTCCAACCAGTATTACCACTGGCTTTATTTATCTCACCTGCACACAAAAAAGTGCCAATAGGAGGTTAGTGTTAGGGAATTTTAGAAGTGCAGGAATCTTTCGCTATGACTCCCATTCCCACCAGGTTTGGGAAATGGACAATGAACCAGTGGTTTCAGAAAGAGAGAGAGAGAACTGTTCCAAAGTTGAAATCATTTACTGAAGTTTAAAACCATATGCAAAAACTCACCAAGAATTTAGTATGTAGTATACATTAATCCAAAATTCAATACTTAAGCATTTTGCACAATCATTTTATAAAGGGTATCTTTGGATGCCCTTGTCAAGACTCAGAGAACATATGAAGATATGAAGCTGCCTTCTACTGAATCAGACTCCTGGTCCATCAAAGTCAGTATTGTCTACTCAGACTGGCAGCGGCTCTCCAGGGTCTCAAGCTGAGATTTTTCACACCTCTTTGCCTGGACCCTTTTTTGGAGATGCCAGGGATTGAACCTGGGACCTTCTGCTTACTAAGCAGATGCTCTACCATTGAGCCACCGTCCCTCCCCTAAAAGTGGGTGGTTGACCAGAACCACAAGGAACAAGAATAATTCACATATTAAATAACCTTTTTTCACCCATAGGAGCTAATGTAACTGTCAGTCAACTCTGTGACAAGCATCTGACATACAATTCTGATGTACACAACAAAGCTCAGCCCTTTTCCTTCTATCTGTCAGGTTCAAGAGCGTTAAGGAAACTCACGGAGAGGTAGGATAACTAAGACAGTCCAGGAAACTAGGTCCTGGTACTCTATCTATTTAGAAATTGATAGTATATATACATTACAAAAGGCAGGAGTCATGTGAGGCAAAAGACATGGACAGCATTATCTGTACCAGGATGATCACATCACCTGAAGTGTCCTAAAACCTCATGGGAAACAGAACCGAAGTTTTAGAAGCTAATTACTTCTACAAGCTAATTATTGTAGAAATTGAAATAGCATAGGTCATCATCATCATCATTGCTTCTTGATCATGACATTTAAAAAAAACTAAATATCTGAAGTCAGAATATTCCACCTGACTGTGTTAGAAAAAACAGGAAGACAATGAGACATCCTTTATTGAGCTGGGAGAGATCAATTGTTATTTGGCATCTTCTTCTGCTTCCATAACTGGCTATTCTATTTTGGTTATATTAAAGGAAGAGATGACAGTAGACCTCTCTTTCATTATTTTTGGAACTCACCACTACCCCTCCCCACCTGAGACTCTAAGAGTTGGTATCAGTTTCTTCATTTGTTCCATTTCCTTTCCCTTCTAGACTGTATACTCTGAAACTGTTGCTAGTTAACAGGCATGATATGCTCTCACGTTCTCGCAAATAAATTTTCTTAACACTGTGAGTGGCCTTCTGTCAGAAGGCCTGAAATGTAAGTCTTAGTAAGATGCAGGGAAATGAATGAAGGGTATTGTTAATCAGCTGTGTAGGGGATACAGTCTCATGCAGCGCAGGAAGTTTGGAATTAATGGACAGAAGCAATGACTACAGATAATTATGTCAAGTCTGTAGAAAGAAATTGGCATGCCATGGGTGTATATATAAGAGGTAAAGTGATATTTGTTCTTATCTAGAAAAATCTGTTTAATTTAGAAAACTTATTTTCCTTTACATAAAGGAATGTAGTATTTGTGATTCCTCAGCATAAGAAATATTTAACTATTCAGAACATCAAAACCATTAATGGCTCAGATCTCACCTAAAAGTTCAATGGATGACAAGCAAGCAGAGGAGGGCAATTTCCAATTATTGTCCCTCCTGTGAAAGAGCTGTAAGCTGCCCCCCCCCCAAAAGCTATTCCTGAGGAGGGGTCTCCATCTCCCTGGAACAGCATGAGAGGTATTTGAGCCTGCAGCTGGAGAGGAGACAGGAGAAATGTGTGTTCTGTGGATGGAAATCCATCTGTGGAAATATTAGGCAAGATTCAAGGCAATCTTTCACATATTTGCATGGAGCTCCCTTAAAATAACGTCATTGGTCTTTACTGTTTTGATTACCCCAAATGCTCTTAGATGTTTGAGGAACCTTTAGGCAACATGTTAGTGGCACCGCTATTTCTGCTGTTTTAAGAAACATAATAGAACAGCCTAACCTGGATGGCTCACACTAGCCTGAGCTCATTAGATCTCAAAAGCTAAGCAGGGTTGGTCCTAGTTAGTATTTGGATGACACCCCACCAAGGAAGTCTAAGGTTGCAATGCAGAGGCAGGCAACAGCAAACCACCTCTGACTCCAGTCTTGAAAACCTTACAAGGTCATCATAAATTAGCTGCAACTTGATGTCACTTTCTACTATCAACAATAAACTGGAGTTATCTGCCTGAATTTCAGAGTGTCATCCCTGTAAATCCCTGTAATCCCTGTAAATTATGAAATGTTAATTTTAATGCTTAATCTTAGATTTTATGTTAGTTTTATATGTTGTAAGCCGCCCTGAGCCACCTAGTGGGAAGGGCGGGATATAAATCTTAGATAAATAAACAAACAAACAAACAAACAAATAAATAAATAAATAAATAAATAAAATAGCAGTAGAAAGCTATGATTGACTTGTGTATCACCTGACTTGGGAAGTAGCATTTTATTTCCTTGTTTCTGTTTTTTTATAGTTTGCCTTTCTTGATGAGATTCAAAGGGAATTACAGGATATAAACAGTGCAAATAAGATAGTGTAAAACAATCAGTTAACAATACAATAGGACTATGATTACAGAATTAGAGAACAATGTGAAAAACAACCTAAGACAAGGTATATTATAAACAATGCAGAAAGTGGATTACAGAATAAAGACACTGGATGTGTTCACACTACACTAAATAATGCCTTTTGCAACTGGATTTTTGCTATTCATACACAGTAAAAATCCAATTGCAAAAGGCATTATTTAGTATAGTGTGAATGCACTCAATGTGGTAAAAGCAGGTAATACATGCAATAATAACCACAGTGTACTGCAATCCTTTTCTGCTATAAAGACACTCTCCTAGGTTGCTCATTCTACTACAGCTTTGTTTTCTTTATATTTGCCCCAGGAACATTACAATTTTGCACATTCTGTAGAATAACTGAAATGTCAGAGCTATCCTGACCTCCTCAGGCATTCTACAAGGTGAGAGCCACCACTGAGAATGCATGTGAACAGGCAGCTGCCAATCTTACTCATTTGCAGGGTGGTGCCTTTAGAAGGCTTTGCTCAGGTGAAGCATAGTGAGAGAAATAGTCTTGCAGCTGAATGGGTCCAAGGCTCTTCAGGGCTCTGGAGGTGATAACCATAACCTTGAACTGAACTTAGTAACTAATTGGTAATCAATTGATGATCTGCAGAATGGAAGTGATATGTGTGTTCTGCCTGATGCTCAGTAGTAACTGGATTGTGGTGTTCTTCACTAACTTAAATTTCTAAGTTGCCTTTAACAGCAGACCCAGACATTACATTAGTTTAGCATTAAGGTAACCATAACATGGATCTACTTGGCCAGATCTGAGAAATGAAAGTGAGAGAGTATCTTCCTGGCTAAAACCAACTGGTAGAATACCCTTTTTCTCTGCAGCATTAATTCGCTTCTACCATAGTAGCGGTGTTCTTAACTGAGTCAGCAAGCATCATCTGTACCCCATCAATGGTGGGGAGCATAATGTCCTTCAAGAATTCAACCTTCTCAACTGACTTTGTATTTGTTTTGTTAGGATTCAACCTCCACTTGTTCATCCTTAAACATTTAACCATAGCAATAAGGTGCTGATTCATGATCTCTGGAACATCATTGGGTAACATGGATCAAGAAATATCTGGGAACAGAAAAGCACATATGGAGACTTTTCAGCATTGCTCTTCTGGCAACAGCCTTGCCATAATCTCCAAAATGCCCTCCAAAGGTTGAAGACCCTCCGGAATAGCACCCCTGTCTCACTCGACAATGATAATGAGGGACTGCTCCCATGTGCATGTGCATGGTGTTCTCTGGATCCAAGCCAAAGTATACAACTTTCTTGCCCCTTAGTTATAGATTAGCTATTTTTAAAAAAAGTGTTTATATCCATGTCCTTCTCAAAAGTTATTTTTTAATGAAATGAGGCCGATTAGTTTTTCTCTGCCATCAAAGGCTTGCCGGTTTTGAAGGAGCAACTCACTGGGTAGTTATCATCAACTCTTATCCATGAAATTTCCTCTGTTGTCCAAGGCTGCTTCTTTTTGTTCAAAAGTTGCATTGATTTAATCTTATCTCATTTTTATGCCCAATTCATGAACTCTAATAACAGCTCACACAGACCCAAAGGGTGGTTTTTAGGGCTAATCCATATTGATTCTTTCCCTGGCCTTTTGGCCTCTACTTTCTAAAAGTGAGGTGTGCGGGAAGGAGCTTTGAGCTGCCCTTTTCCTATTTTCTGGGGAGACCTAGATAAATCTTGGGATATGGCATAATATTGGGGACCTCTAGGTGAGCCCAGGAGATACCTGTTTGTGGTGTCCAAGACTTGGAGAAAAGCAGACATAAACTAGAAGCAGATATTTTGCTAATGTACTGTGAAACAGTACAATGCTATTTTGTAGATGCATGCTCAGAATCATACTTTAGAGTCCAAAATCCAGAAGAGTTTGTGATTTATAGCATAGCTGAACATTGCAAGTAAAACGAATTGGTATTCGAAACGTGTAATAACCAACTTCACTGGCATCAACTGTGTAGATTACGGCTGTCAATAAAAGAAATCTAAATGAATTAATCATACTCGTTTTAGTTAATTATGCAATCAAATCTGCATAATTTTGCATGTGTGAAAAACAATGCTCAATAAAAGTGTAATTTCTTTGGTTTTTATGATGTTCTGGTCGCCGCACCTCAAAAAGGATATTATAGCATTGGAGAAAGTCCAGAGAAGGGCAACTAGAATGATTAAAGGGCTGGAGCACTTTCCCTATGAAGAAAGGTTGAAACGCTTGGGACTCTTTAGCTTGGAGAAACGTCGACTGCGGGGTGACATGATAGAGGTTTACAAGATAATGCATGGGATGGAGAAAGTAGAGAAAGAAGTACTTTTCATAAGAACATAAGAGAAGCCATGTGGGATCAGGCCAACGGCCCATCAAGTCCAACACTCTGTGTCACACAGTGGCAAAAAATTTTATATACACACATACACTGTGCCGCCCACTGATGAGAGGCAACCCGGGGGGGCCCCCGGCACCGGAGGAGGGGGTCCCGTAGGCCGCCTGCCCCGGGGCCGCAGGCACCAGCCGCACTGGCCGCCCCGGCGCCTCCCACAGCACCAGCGGCCCCGGTGGCACCGGCGGCGTCGGGCTGCGCTGGCAGCAGCAGCTGGGGAAGAGGGGAGGAAAAACCGCCCCGACCGCACCGAAAGGGGAGGCGAAGAAACCGCTGGCGACCTCAACCCCAACCAGCAGCAGGCGAAGGTGCTTCAGATGCGGAGACCCGGGGCACCTCGCCGCCAACTGCCCCGCGAAAACCCCGGCGACCACCCCGACACCAAAGCAACCCACAGGCACACCGAAGAAAGGAGGGGGCCGCGCCAAAGAGCCCAGTCGGGGCGCCGTCGCCACGTCCATGGCGATTGATGAGGAAACTATAACTATCGACGAGTCGAGTGAGGAGTCGTGGGATCCCGAACCGGAGGGAAACGACAGCGACCTGCTTTAATGGGTGCCGCAAAGCAGGTCCGGGAGACGCCGGCACCGATGACGGTGAGAATTACCGGGGAACTTTTGTTTATGGCAGTGACCCTACTAAACCCCAATCTCAAATGCTTCATGCACACCCACGCTCTAATCGACTCGGGGTGCACGAGAGACATCATGTCCCCCCGCCTGGTAGAGGCCTTGGGGTTGACCAAATCCCCCCTACCCCGCCCCATCCAGTTTGAACAGATGGATAGGTCCGTAATGAAGGGCGAACCCTGCACCGAAGAGACCCAAGCGGTGCCCATGGGAACCGAGGAACACTGGGGGATAGAAGTGTTTGTAGTCGCCCCCTCATCCTCGTTCGACCTAGTAGTAAGGGCAGGCTGGCTAGCGAGACACCAGCTGGACATACAGTGGGAGGCCCAGATTGTCCGCTTCCCGAACTGGCGGTGCGAGCACCACCACTGGAGGGGGGGAGTGGGGGCCCAAAGCCCCGCCGCAAAATGAGTGGCTATGCCTGACCATAGAAGAAGTGAAATCGATCCCCAGAGAATACCGGGACCTAAAGGGGGCGTTTAGTGAGCGGGAGGCGGACGAACTCCCCCCGCACCGCCTCACCGACTGCCATTGAACTAATACCGGGGCAGGAACTGCCGAAAGCGAAACTGTACTCGATGGGGTGGGCAGAGAAGGCGGAACTGAAAAAATTCATAGACAAAAACTTAAAACGAGGTTTTATCCGCCCCGCCACAGCCCCCCACGCAGACCCCCTGCTGTTCCGAAAGAAGAAAGATGGAAGTTTGAGACTTTGCACAGATTTTCGCGGGATAAACGGGATCTCAATGTCCAATGCCTACCCGATCCCGCTGATAAAAGACCTGTTAAGCACTGTGGCTGAGGGCAAGGTGTTCACGAAACTTGATTTGCGCAACGCGTACTTCCGTGTCCGGATCAAGGAGGGGGATGAATGGAAGATGGCGTTCAACACGCCGATGGGACAATTTGAGTATTTGGTTATGCCGTTCGGGCTGCAAGGGGCGCCCGGGGTGTTCATGAACTTTATCAATGAGGTCCTGCGGGAATACTTGTACAAGGGGGTGGTGGTGTACCTGGATGACATCATTATCTACTCAAAGGACCTAGAGTCGCACGTACCTTTGGTCAGAAAAGTTTTATCTACTCTGTATCAGAACAAATTGTATGCTAAACTGTCTAAGTGCGAGTTCCACAAGACGGAACTAGACTATCTGGGATTCCGAGTGTCGGGGGAGGGATTGGCGATGGACCCCGCGAAAATACAAGCAGTACTAGATTGGGAGCCCCCCCGAACCCGACGGCAGCTACAATCATTCCTCGGGTTCGCAAATTTTTACCGCGGGTTCATCAAAGGGTTCGCCCAGGTCATGTTACCCCTCACGGAACTCCTCAAGACCAAAGGGAAGGGAGAGGAGGCAAAAAAACCCGGGGCGCGCCTCAACTGGTCGCCCGAGTGTCAGCGCGCCTTCGACAAACTGAAAAGATTATTCACAAGCGAGCCAGTGCTGGCCCACTCCAATGAATTAAAACCCTTTGTGGTGCAATGCAACGCCTCTGACGTCGCGGTGGGGGCAATATTAATGCAGAGAGACGAGGGGGGGGAGCTTCGGCCATGTGCCTACATCTCCCACAAATTCTCAAACGAACAGAGGAACTGGTCGGTATGGGACAAAGAACCCTTCGCAGTCACGTTCGCCCTTAAAACCTGGCGGTCGTGGCTAGAAGGGGCCCGTGTCCCGTTCGAGATCTGGACAGACCACAAAAACCTGGAGGCACTGACCGGCCGCCGCAAATTAACAGCCAAGCAAATCAGGTGGGCCGGGTTTTTTGCAAAATTTGACTTCGTGCTGAGACACATCCCCGGCACTAAGAATTTTCTCGCCGATGCGCTCTCGCGCATGCCCCAGCACGATAGCCAAAGAGAGGAGGTAATAGACTCCCTGATCTCTCCCGACCAGGTAGCGGGGGGAGGGGTCACCACCCGATCAGGAAAGACAATCGGAGCCCCGGAACTGAGAGGCAAAGAGCGCTTCACGACCGAGACGGAGTCGGAGGGAGGGGATCGGCCTGAAGGAATAGAGAAGGGGGAAGGGGGGCTTTGGTTCCACCATGGGAAGATCTATGTGCCCAAAGCCCTACGTAAGGAAGTACTGGAAAATTGCCATTCAGGCAGACTGGCAGGGCACTTTGGCTACGTAAAGACTCTGAACTTAGTCACAAGGCAATTCTGGTGGCCCCAAATGAAAAGGGATGTATCAGAATTTGTGAGTTCATGCCCCACATGCATCATGGCCAAACAGAGGGGGGGGAAACCACCGGGCCACCTAATTCCCTTGCCAACAGCGACCCGGCCATGGGCAGTAGTCTTGATGGACTTCATAGTCGAACTACCCCCCTCCCAGGGGAAAACGGTGATATTGGTGGTGGTAGACACATTTTCCAAGCAGGCTCACTTCATCCCATGCAAGCAACTCCCCACCGCTAAGAAGCTGGCGCACCTCTTTTTCAATCACGTGGTACGCCTTCACTCATTCCCAGACAAGTTCATTAGTGACCGCGGGACACAGTTCGTTGCCAACTTCTGGCGGGAGTTTTGCAAAATTGCGGGGATAGAACAAGGACTCAGCTCCGCCTACCACCCGCAAATGGACGGACAGATGGAGAGGGTAAACGGGCTTCTCGAGCAGTACCTTAGGTGCTATATCAACTTCCAACAGTCAAACTGGGTGGAACTATTAGCCTTCGCCGAGTATGGCTATAACAACAGCCTGCACAGTTCCACAAAGACCTCCCCTTTCCAGATAGTAAACGGCTATGAAGGCAAGCCGTTCCCCCATCTCCCTATGGCAGCAGGAGAGCCCAAGCCAACTTCCTGCCAACAATGGTGGGAGGGGGTCCGACGGGGGTGGGAAGTAATACAGAAAGTCTTTCTGTCAACCAAGAACCTCCCCCTTCCACAGGCCTGTTGTAAGCTGGCCTACAAATACTTGGGCCCCTTCATAATCAAAAGGGTAATCAACGAGGTAACAGTGGAGTTAGAACTACCAAAACTGTTAAATAAGATCCACCCTGTTTTTCATTGCAGCCTTCTTCTCAAAGATCCTGGGGCTACATCCTGGCACCCTCGCCCTCCCGAGCCACCTCCTACACGAGTGAAGGGCCAGAGTCACCATGAGGTCCAGGAAATCCTGGATTCCAGGGTTCAGCGGGGGCTTCTGTACTACCTGATTCGCTGGAAATACTTTCCCCCAAGCTGCGATGAGTGGGTCAAAGCCAGCGATGTGTCTGCCCCGCAACTGCTAAAGAAATTCCACCTACTGTACCCACACAAGCCCATGGCGAAAGCTTAGGGGGGGCAGTATGTCAGAACTTGTAACTTTCCTATGTGCTGTTAGCCTAACCGACTCCATATTGAAAGCAAACACTAACCCAAGCAGCTTTACCCAAACAACTAACCAGCTCACATATTGTGTGTGCCTCTGCATTTCAAACAAACTGTGATCACTGAAGTGTGGCAGATAGCCCAGGGTCAACATCTGCAGATGGCCTTTGAAGCCAGGCCGGCCTGCACTTTCCCAGCGGGATTCCATCCTCCCTACCTGATAACAAACCCTGAGAAACAGACTGTTGTCTCCACCCGTGTGAACGATCGTTTTATTGTTGTCAACAGAACCACATAAAGTGTATCGAATACTAGCTATTGTTATCAGTGTTATTCTGCACCTCAAGCTCTGAAGTTCTCTAATAAATGCCTATACTTGCAACCAAGTCTTGGGCCTTTCTTGAAGTTCTGCCAGTTCTGACAGCTTCCTGGGAGTGAGATAAGGGAGTATCGGAAGCGCCGACTGTCTCTGAGGGTGTGAAAATGCTATATTGTTTCCTTTCTCTGAAATGCACAAAAAGGCAAGGCATGGCCTTGGGAGTTATCAAACTCAACTTGCTTCTATACTAGACTGATTGTTCTCAAATAAATGGATTAATTTTGCAACATAATGATCCGTCTCTGTTTGAAGTTCCTCGTCTGACAATGGGTTGCAAGTGATCAGTGATGCAATGTTAATTAATAACTGTGTTGGATTATGTGCTGCTTTTACAGAGGAAGCCTGGAGAGGTAGAATAGGCATATGAGGTAATTGTACTGCTTCCTCCCTTTCCCTGGTGTGATTCATACTAACACCTTTTTAGAACATACACACACTCAAATTAGTTTATTGTCTCATCTTTAGAAGGGCCCAGTGCTTAGTTTGGTGAATAAGGCGAGGAATGTAACAAGTTATTGGTTTTCTATAGCAAGAGATAGCAAAACTCTGCTTTAAAATGGTTACAGTTTCGCACGCTCACAGCTTTACAGAACTCAGCAGGCTGTTTCTGCCAGACAGGGAAAGATTTCACTTGGAACTTCACCTTAAACCTGAGAATCTCAGCATAGTGGAATAGGGTTAGCTTGTCTCTTGGGATAGTTCCCTCACAAGTCCCTGTTTCTCTAAGGTAACATGGATACCTGCTCTATTACTACCTCTCAGCTCCTGATTTCTATGTATTTATCCTATAGATGTCTGAATCCTTTTCCTTCACTGGGTGCAGCCTAATTACTTAACTTCTTTTGATTTCTCGTGTTTCTCTGTCTCTTCCCCAAGCCATATCTGAGACAATGACAAACTTTTTCTCCACTTAACTCTCCATCCCACCCCTAGAAGTTTCACAGTCTCTAATTGGTGATACTTCTTAGTATCTGCCTACACTCCCTGTAGGCAGGGGGTTTCTGGGATCTCTGGAGGGTGGAACTAGATGCCATCAGGAAGCACAGTACTTTCTGTTGTACCCCCTTCCCATACTATTTGTCATGAGGTTAAATGGTAAGGGATCCAAACTGAAAGTGTTACTCTTAGAGGAATTCCCAGTAAGGTGGGAAAATTAACAAATGTAGATGTGCCTCCATTTAGCCTATGAAGGCCATGAACTCTCTCAGTCTTTTTATGGTTTCTGGTTGGGTTATATATTCTGTTTTCTACTACTTTTCACATTTCTACCACATATAATCTTGGTCATTCAAGGAATCCTTTCATTTAAAAAAATAAAATTGCAATTGTCTTTCAAAATATACAAAATATAAAAGAAATAAAAGATAACTATTACTCCAACAGCCCAACAAATAACATCAGACCAGTCATTAAAACTTCCTTACAACAAATTACAATATGAACAGCTAAGACAAGCAAAGATGTCAATGAGAAACCTGCCAATCCCTCCTTCATACTCTACATCTTCCTAGAAAAATATCAAACTGTGTAAGTTGGGATTTCTCAGAAGTATCTGCATCTCATTCAAGAAAGAAACAATAGGAAACCACAATGCCACAAACCTCTGTTGGCAAGTTCCTGATATGAGTATAAAGGCTTGTTGAGATATTTTTTTCCAAAATAAGATGTTCCCAAAATTTTTGTCCCCATTCTTGTATAGTTGGGATCTGTGTCTTTACAATGAGTTGCCAAAATGAGTGTCATCACCATCAGCAAAAGCACCACTAATTCCTTTTTATCTTTCTCTTTGTAGGTCATTGGGTGCCAACTTCCTAGAAGAAATACTTCCAGTTGAAAAAGTAAGCCTATTCACAAAATAACTTTAATCTAATATGCAATTTGTTTCCAGTAATGTTGGACTTTCAAGCAGGTCCACCAACAATGTAAAAAATCTGTCCCCTCACATTTTCCCAACATTTAGCTTATGTAGCAGATCCCATCCTTTTTAGCTTACTAGGGATATAGTACAAATGTGTGATCATTTTATAACTTTGGATTTCTATGGATACAATCTTTGATGTATTACTAAAACTAGTCCATATATGTCCCCAATCCTGATCTGTCATTCTACCTTTGGAATCTATTTCTCATTGCTTTTGATTTAAGACTTTGTTTTGTGTATCAATGATAACAGCATAGTATAGAAACAACTGCTTTTGTATTCTCCTCTAGTTGTTTCAGAAATGATTCAAAGTCCATAAGAGGATGTCCTTACTATGTTTAGATTGTAAGTTTTGCACCTATAAGTATCTAAACAAGTAAGACCTCTGCTCTGGTAAGACCTCACCTGGAGTATTGTGTTCACATTTTAATAAGGATATAGACAAACTGGAACAGGCTCAGAGGATGGCAACAAAGATGGGGGGTGGGGTCTGGAGACCAAGTCCTATCAAGAAAGGTTGAAGGAGCTGGGCATGTTTAGGCTGGAGAGGAGGCGGCTGAGAGGTGATATGATCACCATTTTCAAGTACTTGAAGGGCTGTCATATAGAGGATGATGTGGAATTGTTTTCTATGGCCCCAGAAGGTAGGACCAGAACCAATGGGTTGAAATTAAATCAAAAGAGTTTCCGGCTCAACATTAGGAAGAACTTCCTGACTGTTAGAGCGGTTCCTCAGTGGAACAGGCTTCCTCGGGAGGTGGTGGGCTCTCCTTCCTTGGAGGTTTTTAAACAGAGGCTGAATGGCCATCTGACAGCAATGAAGATCCTGTGAATTTAGGGGGAGGTATTGTGAGTTTCCTGCATTGTGCAGGGGGTTGGATTAGATGACCCTGGTGGTCCCTTCCAACTCTATGGTTCTGTGATTCTAAATTTATCTTATGTCCAGTTCTTTTCTCTATTTCGTGTTTTTTGGGGAGTATACCTTTGGGTGCTTTTGAGTATAATATAGTCCTACTTGTTCCCAAACTGCAAAATCCAGGTTGCCTTGAGCTGGACAAAACCAATCTTTATTAATTATTATGGACAACTTAGATATACTTGGTAATAGAGATAATCTATATTTATTTGGGGAGGGATGGTGGCTCAGTGGTTGAGCATCTGCTTGGTAAGCAGAAGGTCCCAGGTTCAATCCCCAGTATCTCCAACTAAAAACGGTCCGGGCAAGTAGGCATGAAAAACCTCAGCTTGAGTCCCTGGAGAGCAAAAACAGACAAGAGCGTGCTGACTCTGTCCTTCTTCACATGATTGCTTAGTCATCTACATGGTGTGAACACATGCAAGAAGTGTCTGAATTTACACACCCTCTCCATGATCAGCAACACTGCTTTGCAAATATTGCTGATCATGTCAGGGATGTCAGCCTCCAGGGGTCCCCTGCCACCAGGCCCCAGTCAGTTGGTTGGGGGGCACTTAGCCAGAAAAAGAGGAGGCCAGTCAATTTGCAGTGATGTGTCTATGTCACTTCTGACATCACATCACATCAGCGATATTGGAGCAACATTCTGGTATTGGGGCAAAAATTATATGATAGAAGTCAAATTTACCATATAATTTTTTGCCCAAATACCAGAGCATTGCCCCAGTATCACTGAGTGGTGATGTCAGTTCTGGGTCACATTAGAAGTAATGTAGACACATTACTGAAATGTCAGCTTGGTCTCCCTCTCCTGCCTATTGCCAGGAAGAACCTGACAAACCTATTACCCCCTAGCATTACATCTCCAGACTACACAGATCAGTTCTCCTGGAAAAAAATGGATGCTTTGGAGGCTGGACTGTATGTCATTGGGCGTTTTTGCACTGACCTTAATCAGCAGCGACGCCCCTCTTCACCGCACAGGATCGGCGCGGATTTCACACTAATTGCCGCGGAGCACCCGGAAGAGCCGGAAAGTCCCGCGGCTTTTGCGGCGCAAATGAAAACTGGTTTTTTGGCGGTTTCCGTTTGCGCTGCAAAAGCCGCGGGACTTTCCGGCTCTTCCGGGTGCTCTGCGGCAATTAGTGTGAAATCCGCACCGATCCTGCGCGGTGAAGAGGGGCGTTGCTGCTGATTAAGGTCAGTGCAAAAACAGCCATTGTACTCCATAGAGGTCCCTGTCCTCCCCAAGCTCCACCCAAATCTCTAGGCGCTTCCCAACCTGAAACTGGCAAGCCTATCTCCCTGTCTTCCACCAGTTTGGGGGGGGGAGGGTTGACAACACCAGAATATGCAGAGAGGTCATGCACCCAGGCATTTCCTCCACACATATGCACTATGCAGACAACTTGGCAATTGCTCAGAAGTTGGGGGCAGGTCAAGAATGCTTGTTTCCACTTTTCCTCCACAAACAGTGAGTCAGTGTACAGGGCTACTGACACTAGCAGATTTACAGAATAACTTTACTAATACATTTCCTGGCCCTGGTAATAATAAGAAATTAACCACACCTTCTCATGCACAGAAAAAAGAGCTCACAAAACAGTTGTGCAGTTAACAAAGCAACAGAAAGGACCTGAAAATGCTTGGTCTCAAAAGTTACAGAAGTAGCTCATCAGGCTCACTTGATGAACAAGAAGTAGCTCATCAATAGACATACTGTGATACAAAAAACCTATCAAGAAAAATCTCTTTTATTGTATGATCAGTTTTACTAAACTAATTGGAAACGTTCCCTGTCATTCTGCTCTAAAGTTCTTCGCCCTCCCTGAGTCATAACTCTACTTAAAATATTTGAATCAGACATCCAGACAGAATAATAAATATCAGAATAATGAATATTAACCAATAACAAATATTTTTGTTGCTGCTTGTTTTAATGCAGTAATGAATGCAACACTTTCATTTTATTTTCCCTTCAGTTTGTTACTTGAAATTAAAACAGTAGATGAAGATGTTTGACTGTTAAAGAGAAGGATGTAAACTGTTTTTTATGCTTTATATAAGAAGACTGAAATATCAGATTTAGAAGTTGAATAAAGTATACAAATTGCAGAGAAAAGACACAGAAATTTAGAGTGACCTGCAATCCAAAATGAAACAGTGAAATGTCCAAGAAAGACAATGCAACATAATATTTCATAGCAGTCTGATAATTATGGAGTACACCTCCATTGCAGAATTACAAAGAAGCGGCATTTCCATTTGCCATTTGAATACCCTGCAATTCAAAAAATGAAACTGAGGTTTGCTCGCTCAGATTACATTACAGAACAAAAAACATCTTTGATTTCATGCATACTGAATACATAAATATTTCTTTTGCAATACTGTGAAAGATTCTGCTATCTCTACCTATCTCTGTGCTTTTCTTTTTTCACAATATAAATATCCCTTTTCTAACAAAGCTTTTATATCACTGGAAGTTTCTGAAATCTCAGTAATGGCTACCACCTCGCTGCCCATTTATTTCTTGCATAATGCTGCTTTTTGCAGGGGGAATAGTGTAATTATGCACTTTCAGAGAGATATATAAATGCTTAATTTTCAGTCCTTACTTTAAAAAATAGGTCCAGAGGGTGCATCTTAAAATTTAAAACGTAAGATTTCAAGAAACTCTGAAAAGTATGTGAACGCAACTCAGTTTCATCAACAGTGTGTACTATCTTGAATTTTACTTTAGACTTTGGTAATTTTTATCTGATTTATGCAGTTTTCAGTTCTAAGAAGCTGGATCTAGCAATGCTGGTTTTGTTGTACAAAATGGGTCATGACTGATTCTTTATAGCCTAGGTAATCAAAATTTCCCTAGCATGGAACTCATTAGGGCCCCCTTTTCCTTTATTCCAAAGCATCATTTTGAAAATTTGAATGATGTTGAACCTGGTGAGATTGTCTTATGGATGGTGTTGAGAACAAACCAAACAGATACATTTAGATATCTCTTAAGGAAACAAAAAGACTTTGCAGCAAATGGTTTGTCACAGTTTATAAAAGCTTGACTCCAGCTTCATGTATTTTCTCTTTCACTTTTACAAGTTTCTATAAACCTGCCAGAGCTATAGGTCAAAAAAGAACAGCTAGTATAAACCCACAAAGGCCTGAAACAGCCAGATAGAGACAATGAGAGATTTATGAGGGTTTTGTTTGTATGTTTTTAATGATAGCTGGCAAGTCTAAGTAGGAAGAGCATGGGAATTTTCTAAAACTTGAATGAGAAGTGACATATTTCTTATATATAGGATAGATGATAGATAGATAGACAGATAGATAGATAGATAGATAGATAGATAGATAGATAGATAGATAGATAGATAGCACTCCTGATATCTATCTATCTATCTATCTATCTATCTATCTATCTATCTATCTATCTATCTATCTATCTATCTATCTATCTATCTATCTATCTATCTATCTATCTACAGCTTGGAGAATGCATTCAGAGAAAGTTGCTTTCCGTCCTGTCCCCCTCTTCTCCAACCATCTTCCTTCCTTCCTTCCTTGCAGCTCTCAAATGTTTATTCTTTGTGGCTCTTACATTAAGAAAGTTTGGCCACTCCTGATATATAGCCTTTATTTTTTTATAAACCAAACAAGTACTATAATAAACAATTATAACTGCAGCAACAATAACTACACAGCAATATCCCAGTAAAGATACACAAAAACTTATAAAAGTTAATAACATATTTTAGAATATTAGAGAGGAAATACATCTCAAGGAGGTATTACATAGTATCATGATGCTATTATATTAAGGTATGGATTATTTTGAAGGCAGAAGCACATTGAAGAATTACGATGGCTCCCCCAAAAGCTTTAGTTTATTTAATGGTATAGCTTTGATTAAAGTTTTAAAATTAACTATTAAAATTAACTAACTGAAAAATTCACTATCAAATTCTACATGCTCTCTGACAGCTCAGGTTGGCTTACAAATGTACTACTATTAGATTTTTAAAAACAATAATTCCACCCAAAAAATCTATTAAAAAGGAGTAGAAAGAAACAGTTTTCTGAAAAAAAGCACAAAAGGTACAGAAGTCATCAAGAGACAGTGACCAATTTCACAATAGGCTTGTTCCAGGTGGAGAGCCCTTTTGTTCCCAGCGCTTCTCTCGATTTTTGCACAAGCTGACCCGGAGCTGCAATTTGGCATGCCGGGGGGCAAAAGGGCTCTCCACCCGGAACAAGTCCTAGTGTGAAATAGGTCAGTATCATCCTACAAGGTTCTCTTTAAAAGAACTGATGTCTAGGTCTTCCAAAGGCTGTAAGGGATGAGCCCTTCCTCACCCCATCAGGGAGTCCATTCCAAAATGTGGGGGTAACGATGGAGAAAGGTCTTTAGTGAGCAGTTGCGGAAAAACTTAGTCCAGTGAGTCACTAACATAAGGAATTGATTAGCTCATCAAAGTTGATGCACAAGCTTGCAATTCATCCTCTGCAGCTCTCCAAAGGGAGTCTGGGTTCATCTTTACAGCTCTTGTTAAATCCTGCAGATGGAGGCAACAGCTAAATTCTCAGCAATGACTGATTCACCCACTTTGTTAAATTTATTTTATTTTTCTATGGAGTATGGCAAAAAGAAAATCTGTTACAGAGGGACTTTGCTCTAAAATGAAGCCACATAGGACTGAAGCTCAAACAATACATGTCAGAAGCAGACCTGTGTCTTCAATACAAGACTGTGACAAGTGCAACTAAAGCTAGGGAAGGAATGACAGATGAAGGGTCTAATTCTAAACTAAGGAAACACATAGCATAGATGCAATAGTTTCATTACTATTGACAATAATAACTGGCAATAAGATTTGGTGCAGTGGATAAGGGCGCAGAGTCTAATCTGGGAGAACTGGGTTTGATTCCCCACTTTTCCACACGCTGGTGTGATCTTGGGTCAGTCACAAGTTCTCTCAGAGCTGTTCTCTCAAGAGTAGTTCTCAAAAGAGCTCTCTCAGCCCCACTTTCCCCAAAGGGTGTCTGTTGTGGGGAGGGGAGAGGAAGGGAGATTGTATGCTGCTCTAAGACTCCAAGTGAAGGGTGGGATATAAATTCAATCTCTTCTTCATCATTTATCCAATATGTTTCTAATCCTTCATGTATATAAACAAAATGGAAAAGATATAGTATTCCACTGTGACCATCACTTAGAGCAATCAAACAAAAACATATAAAGAAAAAATATTTTATCTTGGTCACTAAAGTAACATTATTTGATTCATTTCTTTCCAGTAGCAGGATGATACCGATCATTTCTATGACAGAAAAACGAAAGTGTAATTTTGTGACCTACTTGAGAAATGACAATTCTTACACTCTACTGAATGTCAGTGAACTAGACATTTTAATGAAAACCATACAACCCAATTAAAGTGTCTTGGGCTTCCTCAGAGACAGTTTCAAGGCACTCATTACGAAATGCTTCTCTGCAGCTTTCATTGATATGGCCACAAACCCTCATTATAGCTAGTTAAAAGATAAAATCATCCAGTCTCGTGTCATTGAAAAAGGCTCAGTAACATTTAAAAGGGCATCCTGCCATTTAAATACTCCCTACAACGTTCATTCCCCCCTCCCCCAATGATAAATGCTCATTCTCTGTCTTTGCACTTCACAGCCCTTGGTAGTTTGTGCCCTTCTTTGCAATTTAAACCACAGACACTAAGATAGGAAATGATGCCTGCTGTTCCCAAATAGTCATCAGTTACAAATGAACCTATCTCTATTGCACATCGCTAAATTGTACACACTTGTAACTTAGGGCTGAGTCTCTGTGGCCCTTGAATTGTGCCTTAGTCATAAACACGCTAGGTGGCCATAGTTCTCTCCGCTTCAGCACCATTTATCATTTGCAACATTGTAAGAATCACTTGGAGCAGGTCTATTTTATGTATTTATTTGTTAAGGGTTTTATATTTTAAGAGATTTCAGAATTGGAAATACACAATACAAATACATTAGTGGTTTTATTTCCAGAACTGAAAATCATAGAGAATATGCTTGGACCAGTACACATATGGCTAACAAATAACCCTAATAGTTCATGGGTATTGATAAAATTTTCCGCAATACAGATACCACTTACAAAAGTATTGTCTCATAATGGTAAGTGCAGCAGTATTGCAATTAGTATAGTGTGGTGTTCAAATTATGGGGGTAGGTCAGGCGTCTCTTAATGAAATCTACAAACCCAACACTTGATTTTTAGTGGCACCCGGTGATCCTCATAAGCCAAGCCCTCAGATCTGTTCCTACAGGGTGCTGCCTAAACCATTCATATAGAATACACGCCAATATATAAAAACAGGGTGATTTTTACCTGCACTGATAATCCTCTTCCATTTTGTTCTCATTATGCTTGCAACAGGTGGGCTCCAGAAAGGACAGTGTAGTGGAACTAGGATCTGGGAGAGCCAAGCTCAGATTCCTATTCTGCCACAGAATGTTGCTGGGTGGCCTTGGGCCAGTCACACATTCCCAGTCTAACATACCTCACAGGGTTCTTGTGAAGAACAAAGTTAGATTCCAGTGGCACCTTTAAGGCCAACAAAGTTGTATTAAAGGTATGAGCTTTCCTGTGTAGGCATGCTTCTTCAGATACAATGAAAATACAAATAACAGTCATACATACAGATAGATCCAAGTGGGCAGCTGTGTTGGTCTGAAGCAATAGAACAAAATAGGAGTCAAGTTGTACCAACCAACGAACCAAGTTTTATTCAGAATGTAAGCTTTTGTGTGCTAGAAGCACACTTCATCAAACAATAGGATGGAATGGCAAACAGTCCTAAATATAGAGAGAGTGGGCACTGAATTAACATGCAAAATCATGGAAATTCACTGTCCACTCTCTCTATATTGAGGACTGTTTGCCATTCCATCCTATTGTCTGATGAACTCTGGCTTATGAAGATCAGTGGGTGCCGCTAAAAATCAAGTGTTGGGTTTGTAGATTTCATCAAGAGACGCCTGACCTACCCCCATAATTTGAAGACCACACTATACAAATTGCAATACTGCTGCACTTACCATTATGAGACAATACTTTTGTAAGTGGTATCTGTATTGGGGAAAACTGAATAAAACTTTGTTGGTCTTAAAGGTGCAACTTGACTCTTAGTTTAGTCATACACATAGAGGGTGGGTAGTCAATTAGCATATAGAATAATGAAAATGTTTTTACCAGATTAAAAGAATAATAATGATTATAGTCTAGTGGCACCTTTAAGACTAACAAAGTTTTAGAAATGGAAGAAAACCATTCAAACTTATAGACAGAGTCTGAACAGCAAATTAACATGGTAACATGATGAAGATATTTTAAGATATGCAGAGACAGGAATAACAAGTTAAGAGTATAGGATTTAATTAAAAGGGAACAACGTGGGAGACAAGCTGGGAGCGTTGCTGCTGGCCGGGCCAGCACGGAGGTGGGGCGCAGCCACGGGCTGGAGTGTGCGGAGAGGCCAGAGAGAGCAAGGGAGGCTGAGGGGAGAGTGCCGTGCATGGCTGTGAGAACGTGGACGACAATGGGAGTGCAGCGCGGTGCGACTGGTTGCCGCTGCAGATGGAGCCGACAGGATTTGTGGAGGTAACGTGGTCATGATTGCTACCAGAGTGCAGCTGAACCTGGCAGCTGGGAGCCCCACGACCAGGAGGCCCTGTACGGGGTGAACGGCGTGCGGAGGCCTGGTGTGCCGCGTGCAGGGAGCTGCATTACATTCCGAGGTAGCAACAGCGGAACCAGGATCCCCTCCCGATCGGGACTCGCAAGGGCTCAACCCGGACTGCTCGGGAGGACACAGGGGAAGTTTTATCTCTTCCTGGGTCGCCTGAGCTATTGGGGTGAATTGGGCTCTTGGACAACAAACTGCATTGGCAGAAACTGTGGCCACAGGTTAAGAACATCCACAAGCACTAGCACTTTAAGAACTGCATCGGAAGGATTACCACCTAATTGGTAGCTTTGACTTCCACTCTCCACTGAGACAAGCGGTCTATATTGCTGGCAACTATAGAGACTGAAATTGTTTAGTTATTTAATTAGTGATACTGTTAATTGTTTTGTGCTGCGGGTTTATTTATTTCCTCCGATTCCCATAGTCTCAGTTTAATACATCTGAAGATATATGACTCATCAGCGGTAGAAAAATCATCTACCTCTAACCCCAATTGATTGAGTTTAGACAGAAGCACTGCTGTCCAGGATGAAATATATGGGTCTCTTTTCATACAATCAAGAAGGCTGTTGGGATCTGTTCTAAAATGAATTTTGAGCCAGAATTTAAACACTGCAACCCAGGCTTTTGTCTCCACCAAAGACTGACCCACTTCAGAGCAGAGAGCAAAGTAGGACACACATTTTGGCAAACCAAGAATTTGTCTAAAGAATGAGGCTTGAATGCCCTCCACTTTCCTGGTAAAAGCTGAGATCCAAATAGGGATACCATAGAGGATTTGGGCAAGCGTTTTGGCTTTGAACACTTTAATAGCTGCTGGAACTAATTGGTTGCCCCTTGCAAAGAAAAACTGTTTAATTTGAGCAGCTGGACATTTAGCCAAGTTGATGGTGTTGTTACGATGTGAAAACCAGCTTAACTTGTGGTTAAAAGTGATCCCCAAGTATTTAAAATCGGAGGAAACGAAATTACGGCCAACTGACCCTTATATTTGCTCTCCAGCTTCCTTAGGTCTTTATGCTTTTTGTGGCAAAATGCCCAATTATCTATCAGACCTAACCACTCCAAGTCATCGCAGGGCATTTATGTTGGCTAGACTAAACGCGTTTCCCTCCAAAGTTTTACAAGGGAGATATCAGCGAGTCCCTTTAGCCGACAGACTTTGCTCCTGTGGAGCAAATACCCCTGACTCAATCCAGCATATACTGTTTGATTGTTCTTTATACCATAACCTCCGTAAAGATTTATTTGGCAAGCTTTCTTTTTCTCCAGATTTGTCTATTCTGCCACCCTGTTATTATTTATTGAGTGATACTGAGGGGGTGGTTAGTGAGGCTGTGGCAAAATTTCTGGCTGACATCCTTAAATTTAATTCTGACCATGTTTGAATGCATCTGTAAGCTCGGTTTTATTTTGATTTTATCTCCAATGTTTAAATTTTTATATTCTGTGTATTTTTATCTGAATCTATTATGCCATTAAAGGTTTGGTATGGTATGGTTTATTTATTTATTAATTAGCAGATTAATTTTGATGGGTTTGAAATTGGGTGGGGCTTATTTATTAATGTGCTACTGATGATTTAAAGTTTTTAGCTAATCAATTAGAGGAGGTTTAGGGTTGGGGGCTTTAAAATTAAATTAACTATGGATTAAATTAATAGTGGACCAGGCAATTTTGGGATTTGAAGTAGAGGAGGGTGAGGGAGGTTAAAGTCATGATAATATAGGTGGGGGGGGGAGCCTACTTGGTATTAGTGGAGGACATACTGGGCACAGGTGGGGATGTCTGACCTGAGGATTCCAGTGCTCATGGGGAGGGGAAGGTATGACGGTGGGAGCAGACGGAATGATAAGGGAAGAAGGCGGAGACAAAACAGTGCTCGGCCCTCTTCCGGTCTGCGTCCCATCCCGACAGTGACAGGTAGTGGGGCTAAGAGGAATTGCCCGTCTCCGTCATTGGTGTTATGTAACGCCAGGTCCATAAATACTAAGACCTCAATCCTTAGGGAATTCCTGCTCAAGCAGGATATGGACCTGGCTTGCGTGACCGAGACCTAGGTGCAAGATGGGGAGACAGTGGCTCTCTCCCAAATGACGCCCCGGGTTATTCGGTCTTTCACCAATCATGGACAAATGGGGGGAGGGGTGGCGCTATTCATATGGGAGGATTACTCCTTCAGGGCTCTCCCGGCCCCAACGATCAATGGTATAGAATGTGCCGGACTGGCGTGGGATGTGGGGGAGGGGTTGGCGATCTGGCTGGTGTACCGTCCGCCTAACACACTGGCAAGTGTCTTACCATCCCTGATGGAGGCTGTGGCAGGCTGGGCAGTGGAGTTCCCAAGGCTTATGGTCTTGGGTGATTTCAACGTCCATGCTGACGACATGGCTTCCAATCAGGCGATGGATCTAGTATCTTCTATGGCGACACTGGGACTCTTCCAATTTGTCACCACTCCCAAGCACCAAGCCGGACACATGTTAGATTTGAACTTTGTGTCTGGGATTTTGGTGGATGACATCACTGCAGAAGCTGTGCCATGGTTGGATCACCTGGTCCTCAAGGCCCGTGTGAATGCTCCGCCCCAACCCTGTTCGGGCGGCGAGCCTATTTTGGCCCGCCCGCAGAGTCTGATGGACCCTGAGCGGTTCCAAATGGCTCTGTGGGATCCCTGGCCCCCTAGCGATTCCCTTGATGACCTGGTAGAGGCTTGGCATGACAGGCTATCCAGGGCCATCAACGAGATCGCACCTCGGCGATCTCTGCATCCCCATAATAGGCTGGCTCTATGGTACACCCCGGAGTTACGGCAGCTGAAACAGGGACTCAGACGACTAGAGAGGCGGTGGCAGCATACTCATGATGAAGTGACGAGAACATCCTATAGAATGTTTATGAAGTCTTATGAGATGGCAGTCAAAGCCGCAAAGAAAGACTACTTTGTGGCTAGGATTGCGTCTGCAAATTCGCGCCCGGCACAATTATTTAAGATAATTGGGAACTTGAAAACACTGCCCCAAGGCAGACCAAATGTGAGGGAATTAGAAATAGGCTGTGAGGCTTTCGCAAATTTTTTTGCAGATAAAATCACGTCGCTCCGCCAGGATTTTCCGGCCACATTGGATACAGTACAAGAACTCGAGGCTCCGTGCCTGTCTTCTGGTTTAGTTCTGGATCACTTCAACGCACTTAGCCTGGGGGAAGTTGACAGAATTCTCTCTACTTTACGCCCCACAACTTGCGATCTGGACCCATGCCCCTCTTGGCTGATTAAATCTTGCCAGAGGGAGCTTAGATATCCTGTAAGAGATATCATAAATAGATCCCTCTTGGAGGGGTGATTTCCAACATCCTTGAAAGAGGCTATGGTCTGCCCTCTCTTGAAAAAGAGTACAGCAGACCCGGCCGAATTGGCGAATTACCAACCGGTCTCGAATTTACCATTCTTAGATAAAGTTATTGAGAGGGCAGTGGCGTTACAGTTACAGAGTTTTCTGGATGACACTTCCATCCTAGATTCCCACCAGTCTGGCTTTCGTCCGGGTCACGGGACAGAGACTGTGCTGGTCGCCTTGGTGGATGACCTCCAGCGGCATCTGGATCGAGGTGGTGTGGCGGTGCTGTTAGATCTGTCGGCTGCGTTCGACACGGTCAACCATCGGTTACTGACCCATAGGCTCGCTGACGCAGGGATTAGGGGGTTGGCCTTGCAGTGGCTTTCCTCCTTCCTTGATGGACGGGGACAAAGGGTGGCAATTGGGGGAGAGCTGTCCCAGAGGCACTCATTAGTGTGTGGGGTGCCACAGGGGGCAGTTCTCTCTCCAATGTTATTTAACATCTACATGCGCCCCCTTGCCCAGATTGCCCGGAGGTTTGGGCTTGGGTGCCATCAATATGCGGATGACACCCAGCTCTATCTACTAATGGACAGTTGGCCTGACTGCATCCTGGAAAATCTGGACCTAGCATTGCAGACCGTGGCAGGTTGGCTCAGGCTGAGTGGGTTGAAGTTGAATCCAACGAAGACAGAGGTCCTTTGCTTGGGCCACGGTGCCCTGGGAAGGGAAATCCCTCTTCCAGTTTTTGATGGTGTGCCGCTGAAAGCAGCTTACAGGGTCAAAAGCTTGAGGGTTTTTCTGGAGCCTTCATTGTCAATGAAGGCACAGATAGCGGCCACTGCCAAGTCCGCATTTTTTCATCTTTGACGGGCGAAGCAGTTGGCCCCCTTCCTTGAGCGCCGGGACCTAGCAACGGTGATCCATGCAATGGTCACCTCGAGACTGGATTACTGTAACACCCTCTACATGGGGCTGCCCTTGTGCCGAACCCAGCAGCTTCAGCTGGTGCAGAATGCGGCGTCTCAGCTGTTGTTGGGCCTCCCGAGGTGGGAGCACATACAGCCAGGGCTGCGCGGGCTGCACTGGCTGCCAGTGGTGTACCGAGTTCGTTACAAAGTGCTGGTTATTACCTTTAAAGCCCTATATGGCTGAGGACCTGCCTACTTGAGGGACCTGTCTCTCCCTATATGAACCCCAGAGAGCGCTGAGATCAGCTGGAAAGAACCAGCTGAATATCCCTGGGCTAAGGGAGGCCAAATTGAAGACTACTCGGGAATGGGCCTTCTCTGTTGCAGCCCCACTACTGTGGAACCAACTCCAAGAGGAAGTACGGGCTCTGCGGTGTTTGGACCAATTCCACAGGGCCTGCAAGACCTTTCTCTTTAAAATGGCCTTCACTAAATGCTGAGCCAAGATAGATTCGCTGAAGATGTTTTTAGCCACTGAATTTTATAGAAGATCTGAGTTATAGCACCATAATGTTAATTTAATATAAGTCGATTTAAATGATGATCTTATCTAAGTGTAATTAGTGTGTAGTATGGTTTTACTGTGTATTGTATTTGTGTGTTGTGAGCCGCCCTGAGCCTGCCTTGGTGGGGAGGGCGGGATATAAATAAAAAGTAAAAAACAAACAAACATTGAAGCAATAAATATTTCAAAATAGGAGATAAATGTGTAAGAAATTCTGTTGTGATGCCCAAGTTAACTGAGACTCCTGGGGGGGGGGGGGGTTTGATCTGAGTGTGGTAGTAACCTGTAATTCAGCAATTTCCCTTTCCATTCTGTTCCTGAAGTTCCTTTAAAAAAAATCCTGGCTACTTTGAGGTCTCCCACTGAATGTTCTGGGAGGTTAAAATATCCTCCTATAGAGGAGAAGAGAATAATGTAAGCCACTTTGGATCCTTATTGAGAAAAAAAGGAGTATAAATGGAGCAATTAAATGACATAAGTGAAGTTAAATAGAGTAAATAAATAAAACAGACTTCCCCAAAGAGAGACAACAGTATGGCAGTGGTTCACATGGTTTATTCCTCTCACTAATCATTTTCCCCTTAGCAAGTGAAATCTCTGACATTTTCCTTTCAACAATATGACAAATTACATTCACGGGGCTGCATCTTGTTTTGGACAGCCACTCCTTTAATCCCAGAAAGGAATTTTCTTGCATTTGTTCATTACTTTCATTCCCCATTCTGGTTCATCACAATGGAAAGAGAACAGTGGTTCAAGCTGTTCCTCCACCTCCCTTAGTAGGGCCACCAAACCTTCTCCTGTGGTTCAAGTTGTTCCTCCACCTCCCTTAGTAGGGCCACCAAACCAATTACAATCCAGTTGTTTTATGCAGGGTTTTTTATGTAGAAAACCCCCAGCAGGAACTCATTTGCATATTAGGCCACACACACCCTGATGCCACCACTGTTTCACACAGGGATTTTTTGTAGAAAAAACCTAGCAGGACCTCATTTGTATATTAAGTCACACCCTCTCACGACAAGTTAGCCGGAACTGCATTCCTATGCATTCCTGCTCAAAAAAAGCACTGGCTTTATGAAGTCTTAAAAAGTAATAATAACAAGTTATCATAAAATGCACTGTTAAAAAAAAGAGAAATAAATTGAATATATTTATGGCCAGGAGGAGTCACTGCCACATCCTCTTAATCAGGAGATGAAATAGAAGAGCTGGAAGAGAAGAGGGAGGTACCTGTAGGACAAGGAGAACCACCACCTGGCCAGGTGAAAGAGACAGGGCAGCTGAGAAAGCCTGTGGTCTAGGGACTCATTCCATCATCAGTGTCTGATTGACTATAAATGCTGCTATTAAAGGAGAAAGCATTCCCTTGGGATTGTGAAGGGCTTAAGAAAAGATGGGGGGTCCTAGATGTTGGGAGCCCCCTGAAACCCATTGCTAGAGAAGGTTGGGGGTGGATGGAGTGGCAGAGAGACAGGAGATGGTGGGTTAGAGGAGGAGTGAATTCATTTCAAATGATCTTTACAGGTTTGAACAGAGAGCTGATTTTTCATCCGGCTGTTCAACTGTTTGTGGGCAGCTCGACCCTGCTTGATGGATTGTTTCCCACATATTAAAACAGTAAAACTGTCAACATGTCATCCATGTGCACTCTCACACTGCACAATGGGAGTCCTACTTTCCCCTGCATGGACTTTTAATCTCTGTGTGCCTCTCTGCCACTTCTTTTTAAATAAAAGGTGACTAAACTAGTCAGTTATTTATGAATAAACTCCATTGTTGTTTTTTTAAGTCTCATCATTTGGTGCTTGTTTATATTACCAGTGTTCATGCACATGTGCATTTTTGCACAACATTATAGGACGTGTAGTCCCTCCTCTTCTGAGGAAGAACTGATTTCACCTACTGCATAGATGCAAAAGCAACTGCAAGGCACAAAGGAATGACCTTCCATCACTATAGTTTCTGTGAAACTGCAAAGCTGTTCAGTACACTGCTTAAGTTGGATAGCAGTGAGACAAGGAGATCTGAAACTCAGTTTGTGAGTCATCATGGCTGTTAAAAATATAATGTATATGCCAAACATGTTTGCTGAAAGATCCATAATATTTCTACTTTCTAGATCAAGAGAAAGGTCCTTTGGACCATGGTTAAATGGTAGAGCAGGGGTGGCCAATGGTAGCTCTCCAGATGTTTTTTGCCTACAACTCCCATCAGCCCCAGCTATTGGCCATGCTGACTGGGACTGATGGGAGTTATAGGCAGAAAACATCTGGAGAGCTACCGTTAGCTGGAGAGCTACCGTTTGATGCTCTACTGTGGTAGAGCATCAGATTTGCATGCAGAAGGACTCACAGGCCGTTTTCCCACTCACGTTTTACTGGCGCCACGACCATCCTGACGCCGGCGAATCTGCCTGGATTTCGCAACAGAAGCGCCGGCGCTCCCAGAAGCGCCGGCGCTTTCCGTCGCTAAGCCAGCGCAAACGTTTTCCCGCATCTTTGCGATTTCCGTTTGCGCTGGCTTAGCGACGGAAGTAGCCGGCGCTTCTGGGAGCGCCGGAGCTTCTGATGCGAAATCCAGGCAGATTCGCCGGCGTCAGGATGGTCGTGGCGCCAGTAAAACGTGAGTGGGAAAACGGCCACAGTCAACCCCCCCTCCCAAATCCTCCATTTAAAAGAATTAGGTGGCAGGTGATATGAAAGAACTCTACTAAAAATACCACATCCTTTCACCTCCAAACTTCCCCCTTCTCTTTCTTCCACCATGTTGTAAGGCAGCAGAGGAAGAAAAAGCTATAAAAGGGGCATTGTGCCAATGACACAATGCCATTTATGTGATGCTTTAGAATTCTGCCAAAACTCTATGATTTTACCATAGAATTTTGGTGAATCCCAGGGTGCCATAGCACTGTCATGCTGCTGATGTGAGGCAACTTCCAAGTATTCACCAGATGTGATGTCACACCGTTCCCCCCATCCCTAGCCTTCTAACTCCACTCATTCCTGGCTGATGCTTAGCAGTACTAGACTAGGTCCGAAAAGACAATACTGAATGTGACAGATCAAGTGTCTGACTCAAAATATAGGGTTCCAAGCTCTTGCTTAGGAAATTCTGGGCATCGAGAACAGAATTGGGGGAGGGGAATGGGACAAATTAGGGGAGGGGAATGAACTCAGCAAGGGTGTAATTTCATAGAGTCCACATTCTTGATCTCTATAGTTTAGAGATCATTTTTAATCTGACAGAATTTCAGGCTGGGAATGCTATTGATAGAAGGCTGCTTCCAGTGTTCATGTACTCCATTTCACTGTACCATCCACTTTTCAGGTATACTTTGTTTGAACCCGGTCTCAATACAGATTATTGAAGAATCTGTTCATTGCTTACTCCCTTTGTATGTAGAAACTGACAGTTTATCCCTAGACATTGCATCCTGTTCATTAAGTGGTTCCTGATTCACGTATGCAGATTGCAGTGGGGTAGTCATGTTGATCTGCCGCAAAAAGGGGGGGGGAGGTGGCACCATTAATAGGATCACATTTGTTGTAACATAAGATTTCAAATTCTTATGCTAAAATAAGGTGCTAGAAGGCTTTTGTTTTTAAATCTACAAAAGGACTGGATTTATCCTCTGGTTCATTAATTAGAAGGTTTTGGAGATGAACTTTATCAAAGTATTTTTTGAACTCTTGCTGAGAGAACCTTGCCTCTTTACTGAAAACTGGAATGGCACCATTGATTCAGGTTTTGAGGTGGCCAAGTGGCCTTTACAGGCTTGGCTATTCTTAATGCATTCCCTTCAGAGATCATGTTTGTTTCAAGGACCAAATTCCTGCCTCAAGTTTCCAAAAATCTCAGGTTTGAAAAACACTGCATAGCAATATAGTCAGTGTGCTTTAATTAGTGATTAAACTGGCTCATAATTCTCACTTTATATTCTTCTGATGTCATCATAACAATCATTTCAGCTTGTTTTATTGTTGCCTGAATGTATTTGGGTTTTTTGGGGGGAGGGATAGTACTTCATTAGAAGTGTTAGAATAGTTTTAATCTTTAACTTTATTTTATTGTGCTATTGGTTATGTTTACTGTCTTGAGCCCTTTTGCACATCAGCAATCTATAAATGTCTAAATTCAATATTCATAATATAATAATTGTGCCTGCTGTAGGAGTAGGGCAGAAAAGTCAGAAGTGACAAAGAACTACAAATGTTTTAGCAATACTTCTAGTTGATGGGGTAGAAAAACAAAAAGTTTTGCCTTAATGTGCCCACCTTGACTATAGGGAAGCAGAGTGGCTTCTACACTGACTTAACCTAGCTATTCGATAATAAGAGGCCCCATTTTCTTGGCAATCGCTGGGACCAAGCCACTTAGATAAGGTGTGTAGGCCAGAAAGGTTCATGTTCAATTAGGGCTGGCAGCTCTGAGCAGTGTTCGGAGAATTTTTTTTCAAAAAGCAACATTGGCTGTGTTTCTGTGTCACTTGCAGGAAAAATCCAGAAGTGACTTATCATAGCTTTAGGAATCTCTGGAAACTCTGTAGTTTTACCATTTCCAGAAACTACCGTATGCCACTTCTGGGTTTTTCTTGGAAGTGATGTAGAGATGCTGCCAGTATTGCATGCCCTCATCCCTGCCCTCAACCCTTCCACCAGTTCTCAGGCTCGGCCTTTCAACCCTATGTTCAGTACAAGGAATGCTAGGTAAAAGGACTGAATTGCCCTGGGTTCCAACAAAATTGTTAGATCTCAAGCACTTATACCAGCATTAAAATAAATTTAATCAAAAGGTAGGGTTGTTGACTCCAGGTTGGGAAATTCCTAGAGATATGAGGGTGGGGGTTGGTGAAGAGAGGAACACAGCAGGGTATGATGCCATACAGTCCATCCTCCAAACCTAGGGTTGCCAATCCCCAGGTGGGGACAGGGGATCCCCTGGTTTGGAGGCCCTTCACCTGCTTCAGGGTCATCAGAAAGTAGGGGGGGAGGGAAATGTCTGCTGGGCACTCCATTATTCCCTATGGAGACCAATTTCCATAGGGTATAATGGAGAATTGAATTGAGGGTATCTGGAGCTCTGTGGGGGGGACTGTTTTTTGAGGTAGAGGCACTAAATTTGCAGCATAGTATCTGATAAGGTTGCCAAGTCCAATTCAAGAAATATCTGGGGACTTCAGGGGCGGAGCCAGGAACAAGGGTGTGACAAGCATAATTGAACTCCAAGGGAATTCTGGCCATCACATTTGAAGGGACAGCACACCTTTTAAATGCCTTTCTTCCATAGGAAATAATGAAGGATAGGGGCACCATCTTTTGGGGCTCATAGAATTGGACCCCCTGGTCCAATCGTTTTGAAACCTGGAGAGTATTTTGGGGAGAGGCACTAGATGCTATAAGAAAAATTTGGTGCCTCTACCTCAAAAAATAGCCACCCCAGAGCCCCCAATACCCACAGATCAATTCCCCATTATTCCCTATGGGAATCGTTCTCCATAGGGAATAATAGAGTGCCCAGTAGACATTTCCTTCCCCCTCCGCTTTCTAAAGCGGGGGGAGGGCCTCCAAACCAGGGAATCCTCTGCCCCTTTCCTCTCTCTCACACACAAATACTTACTGGGTCTTGTTCCTGCAGAACTTTACTTGCTCTGAAAACGAAAGCAAAACAGAGGGGCTGTTCTCCAATGAAACTGTTACTGACCCTTTCCCATGAAGCCCTTCCTGTTTCCTGCTTCCTGCTCAGCCTCAAAGGCTGAGCATTTTAAAAACAGACCTGTTTGCAGGTTTCTAAACCTGCAGGAGCTCGAAAACTACATGGTGACTGTGGGGGCGGGGCTTCCCCTGCTGGCCAGCTGGCTGGGGGCGGTGGGAAGCCTGTAAAAATGGGGGATCCCCCGCTGGGACCTGGGGATTGGGAAGCCTAGTATCTGATGCCTCTCCCAAAACACCCTCCAAGTTTCAAGAGGATTGGACTAGGGGGTCCAATTTTATGAGTTCCAAAATAAGGTGCCCCTATCCTTCATTATTTCCAATGAAGGGAAGGCATTTAAAAGCTGTACGGTCCCTTTAAAATGTGATGGCCCGAACTCCCTTTGGAGTTCAATTATGTTTGTCACAACCTTGCTCCTGGCTCCACCCCCAAAGTCCCCAGATATTTCTTGAATTAGACTTGGCAACCCTATCCAAACAAGCCATTTTGGCCAGGGAAGCTTATCTCTATAGTCTGGAAGTTCTTCAGGCCTCATCTGGAGATTCTAAAAGTGATCATCCAGTCCAATTACTACCAATTTATTAAATGCAATTAAGCTTCCTAAAACCACTTTCAATAATTTTCTAACAAATGTACTTAGTCAACAGCCATTTACATATTTATTTATACTAGGGATGTACATTAATTTAGAAACTAATAAAATGAAAGAAAAAAGTTCCCATTTGTAACATTCCTTAGAATAATGAAAATGAACAAGAATTACAAAAATGCCATTCATTTCAATCCCCTGTGCTTTGCCTTTAATTGCCATGCATTTTTATTTGGCAGAGAGGATTTCTCAGACAAGGGGTAAAATTCCTTTAAAAATACATCCAAATTGGATGGAAAGTAACAGCTGGAAACATACAAAGAAGATCCAAACATAGGGGTAATTGTGGAAATACTCAGAATAAGAAAAGTGTTTGCTTTAAAAACAGGTGCTGCATATCTGAGTAAAAAGATTTCTGTAGTGAGTGACAGCTCAGCCAAGACCTTTAATGCTCCGTTCCAAGCCTCTTGTGTTGGATATCTTTCATTAAACTCAGGAAAGCCAATAAATTAAACATGTAAGAGGACCTCAGGATGCAATGAAACATAGTAAAGGTGTGCAGCAGAATAATGGCAGCAGTTTCATTCATCTCTGCTTTCAGTTGTGCACCACAAATTAAGACACATTGTTTTTCTGCTTTGTCAAGAGCGAGAATTAAGCAATAGTAACGAATAAGGAAGCTGCAGGTTATCCATCATATGAAAAGCTCATGTTTTAGGGTTCTAATTGTTTTTCTCCCCTTTATGCAGTCTTGTAAGAATAAGGTCTTTTAGAATCTCACGTCTACACATTATAAAAACATTATATCTTGGAGTTAAAGCACAATGTACAGAACAGCAAGACAGGTGAGATCCCAAGATATGTCAAAGGTGAGAAACAAGCCAAATCACTGCTGTGATTTATTTGGCAATCCTGACTGCTATGGTTTATTTGACAACTGTAACTGTTTAGCCCAGTTCCTTTTCACTCTTCAGAGTATACGTGTTGCTATTGAATACACTGTTACCTCCTTCATCTTCTAGGTGCAGAACTTTAAGTCATCTGTGATTCCAAGGCTGAAATGAGTTCCTTGTTTATCTTCCTGGAATTTTCTTCTATGATCTTTGTAACATGGCCAAGTAAAGCTAATTCTTGTCCTGCTTCTCTGTTACTTCCCTTGTTATTTTAGTGGGAATATAAATCAGCACAAGGAAACCAATGAACTAAATGTACTAATATCCGTCACAGCATTTATGTTTAAATATTCAAGGCTCCCTTGCACATCTCCCTACCCACACTGAAGACTCAGCAGAAAAGTCATGTTGGACTCATCGCTTATTAACAGCTGATCTGCACATTCCCCACTTAGTATTGGTTATTCTTTCTTCTGGGCTGCCTTGAAACTCTGAGTGCCATATCTGTCATCCATCACAGTTCCTTTCCTACATACCTAATTATGATGTTGGGAGAGAAGCTGACACTTGCTTCACTACCATTTCTCCATACTGGAGAGTGCTAAGGTTCAAATGCATGAAAAAGTTCCCTTCCCAAATCCCCTTAGATCTACTCAATCCCCACAGCTAGATGCCTTATATTACTTGGCTATATTATAGGTATCATGCAAATTTATTCCACATACATAGGCAAGCCTTTGTGGATTAGAAGGAATAGTGCACATCTGGCAGCTTAAGGCATCCTTTAAGTAGGAGCATAACACACACACTATTTCTTGGCAGGAGTGGGGTGTCTACTTTGTCAAGCCTGGTGATAACAGCTCCCCATATAGCCCTTCAGTTGAGATCCAGCCTCTGCTGGTTCAACACACTGTCAAACAAGCAAGCTCAGGCACTAGCCTGAATAGCTCCCAGCTGACAGGCTTTCCATATATGCATCTTGACTGCTATTAGACGTGACTTAACTGACCAGATGAACTCCCAAATCAGAGAGCCCTGAGTTCAGAAGACCCTCAAGGAGAAGTAGCAACCCTCTATATGGACAATGCTGCTTGTATGCAATGTACCTTGCCTGGATGTAGACCACAGTCTACATGCACATGAGCAGGGCTTTGCATATTAGACTACACTCCCCTGATGTAGCCAGTCCTCTAGGAGCTTACAATAAACCCTGTAAGAAGAACCCTGTAAGCTCTTGGAGGATTGGCTACATCAGGGGTGTGAGTCCTAATATGCAAAGGAGTTCCTGCTACAAAAAATCCCTGCACATGAGATTAAACTAGAACATGAATGCCTTAAAACTTATTAATTCCTACTGAAGTAAATGTCCTAAGTTTCTGGTTTCTAAATCTTCCATAGGTTTCTAAATCTTCCTGTCAGTTTTTCACTGTAGTCAATGTCATAGGCTTCTTGTTTATATGTATTGGGATCCAAGATGCTCTATGTAAACAGAAGAGAAGGAGGTACAACTTCCACATCTTCCCCATTCATGCTTCATCCCTTGTTTTCCCTGAAGTTTCCCTAACTCTTAGGATAATCTTTTTTTTTTTTTTAGATTGTACAATAGACCAGGGTAAATAGGAAAAATCAATTGCATGGACATTGCACCATTTCTGTTTTTTTGGACCAGAAATATATATTTAAAGGTTATTGTTAGCAACATGAGAAAATAGTGATAAAAATATTTTTTTAATAAGTAAAGGCCATTTGCCTTTTGATGGGTGTAAATAACATGAGCTGAGTCTAATATACTAAAATTCATAATATAATTATTTCCTCATAGTGTGTCAGTTTATACCAAACTGTAATGGAAGTCATAAGGTTTTTTCAGGACTGTACTACTTCAGACTGCAGCTTTATCACTTGATGGTATAAACTGGTCAAGCCCTGATATAATAAAGAAATCTGAAAGAGACTATATTTAGATATTGTATAACAAGCATTACTTATCCCATAAGATAATAAAATGTATGTCACTTATATAGAGATTATGGAAATGTTCCAGTTTTTGAGCCTGACATTCTATCCACAAGAAATAATTCAGGAACGAGCATCTTGGCATTTTATGAGGTAACAGTTACTTTTGCTAATAGTCATTTAAAATATATTTCACTTCAAAGATTTCAGGTTTTCACGGCTGGTAACATCATTAGAGTTTGTAGAATCTTTCGGGCTCAAGTGCCGTGTTCTACTGGAGAAAGTTTTTCTTCCAGACGTTTCGTTCTCAGCTGCGGAGAACATCCTCAGTGGCGTTGCAGCCGGAGCAGGTGCTCTGATCTTCTTGGCTGCTGCTCCGGCTGCAACGCCACTGAGGATGTTCTCCGCAGCTGAGAACGAAACGTCTGGAAGGAAAACTTTCTCCAGTAGAACACGGCACTTGAGCCCGAAAGATTCTACAAACCCTAATATTTCACTTCATCTCATAAGTCCCTTGACTTCAGCTTTTTCATCAATTTTGATAATGAAATGGATTTCATTCTCATACACTGTAAAAGGTGGCACCTCTAATATCAGCAACAATCCATCAATATTTTTTCCAAAAGAAAAGAGAACTGATAAGAAGGTGGTAAAGAAGGAGCTTTGTCAATCATTTGTTGCTGTTAGCTGCACAATTCAGCAATATTTAATTTATTTTCTTCTTTAATATTTCTAGCCAAACCTCTCCCAATAAATACATATGCCAAATGCTTGGATCCTCAGTTATTTGGAAAGCTGTAAGAAACAAAATAGTAAAGGGTTGGTAAAATGGTGGGTTGGCCATTCTCCAGTTCCATTTTGACTCTCTCAAAGTGGCTTTTCTTTTTAGAAAAATATAACCTTACATTTGTTTATGTTTTGTGCAACATTAGGACTTGGGCAGCCCAATCCAGATATAAGTGGCAGCCAGCCTAGGCGTAACTGCCACGCTGCTAGTAGACTTCCTGAGGACTTCGGCATGCTGGAGATGGAGGCGGAGGCAGCTGGAGGGGAGGACCAACCCACCACCCCTGCATTGGCCAGTCCTGGCACATGCACTGCGGCTCATGACAGTTAGGGATGGGAAGAGGTGGCCCCGGAGAAACTGATAGCCATCCCCAACCCACCCCGAAAGAGAGAACAGAGCCAATGATGGGCAGACCACCAAGGGCAAAGGAGAGATGCCCCACCAACACAGGGATGGAACAGGAGTGAGGCTGGGCATGAGAAGCCTGGCTTGGTGGCGAGGTGGGGGTGGGGGCGGGACGGGCCCACATGGGACCATGAAGAGGCCGTCAATCCCCTCACACCCTCCCACTGCCAGAGACTCTGCCAATGGCAGGCAGACGGGCAGAGGCATGCTCAGACAAGCAGGAAGTACCAAGTGCAGGAGTTCGCTGTCATAGACAGCAGCTGGAATGTGTGTCTGGGAGTGAGCAGCCCACCAGCAGACACCCACCCACCCAGAGACCTCCCTATGTTGCCCTGAAGCCCCCTGCCATGTGCACGGAACACCTCCTCTGGGGGCCACAGAACTCAGAGTGAGAGTTCCTCAGCCTCAGAACTCAGAGTTCACTTCATCAGCCCCCCTCTTTGTGCCCTGCGCACAACAGCCCTGTGGGGTCAGGTAGGCCATCAGCCTGGGTAGGCTGAGGGGTGGTACTCCCCCTCCCCTGTCAAGCCACGTGGGGGCAGCGTGACGGCTTATAGCCCACTCTCCCCCTGCATAACCAAGTCTGCCCACCCTCCCAGGCATTCCCTCGGAGAGGCTACTGAGAGAGTAGGGGGGGCTGCCCAGGGAATGTGCAGCAGATGAATGTGCAGCAGTTGCCAAGCAGGAGAGACAACAGAGGGCATAGTTCAGATTTTATTTTTCCAGAACAGAGTGCAACAGTTGCCCTGGTGTGCGCTGGGCAGTCTTGCTGTGGGCTGGCCTCCATTCAGAATGGTGGGCAGAAACAGCTAAGGGAGTGGAGGGGGGGTGGAGTGACACAAACAGAAACCTCTGTGTTGGATTCCTACCTGCAAAACAGAGACAGAGATCAAGACAACCTGCAGGGGTGGCAGCTGGAGGAGGAGGCTGTGTTTCAGCCGGGCGCTCTCTGACCCACCTCCCCGAATCAGGGTGGCTGCCACACACACACACACACACACACACACCCTGCCCTCCAGGGGTTGTGAATGCGGCAAAGGACAGATTGAGGGAAGGGAGCAAGCAGCAGCACAGGGGAGCAAGGTCAGCAAATGCCCCCTGCCATAGCCCACTGCCTGGTTCAAGTGCAAGAGATGCTCACACACCACCCAGTCTAGAGCAAGGTGGGGAGGACATCAGGGACACACAGTTGAAATTACCCAACCATGGGCAACATTCCTCGCATACAGAGCCTCCGGGAGCTGGGAACCTATGGAGACCTGGAAACAAGAGCAGTTAGCCCCAGGGGAGAGACCTCGCTCTCCCCCTAGCAAGTCAAAGATACTGTCAAAGCAACCGCACAGTGAAGGCCTGCCTGTCCCTCACTCTAAGTCCGCATGGCGGGGAGCTCACCGGCAGAATTACTCACCATGTGCATCTGTCCCTAACAACTGAGTTGCAGGAAGTCAGAGTGGAAGTATTTCTAGGAGGGTGGGCCCACCGATTGGCTGCTGGGGAGGGGGCTCGCCAGCCTGGGGTGCAAGGGGATTGGTGAGGCAATTACACCACTCCCTAAGGGGGTTGTGAGCTCCTACAGAGGTGGCGGCAGCCTTTGTTTTCAGTTTCAATGAGTGCCTATGGGGCACGCCACCATTTTTGCAGATGTAACTTTGTGCCTCTCAGGGGGAACATGTCATGGCCCAAACTACTCAGGGAACCACCTAAGCCTTGCCGCACCCCCAACTCTACCCCCTCCTGTGCCTGAGCATCACTCTCCACCTCACCTCTGCTAACGCTCAGGTGCAATCCTCAGGCGACACTGCTCTCGGGCGGAGCAGCCAGCCCCAGGCACACATAAATCCCCTCCACTGTGGCGGTGCCGGCCATATGTCAGTGCAGCTGGTACTTGTGCCCACGTTGTAGATCATCTACTTCCAAAGGACTTTCCACCACCACCACCACCCCCTTAGGATTGTGCTGTAAACCCATCTTCCATGTTTTGAAAAGGATATTTCTGATATAAGAGAGAGTGACTATTTTGGCTCTTTAAAAACTGCCATTTTCAGACAAAACTGCAAGCTCAAATGGACAAGGTTGGTATTTGGTGCTCCACACCATTGACAACTGCAGGGTGTCTGTTGGGGGGGGGGGGTAGGTATAGGAGATTGTGACCACTCTGAGACTCTGAGATTCAGAGTATAGGGTGGGGTATAAATCCAATATCTTCTTCACTCTCTCACTCTCTCTCTCCCACACACGCGCACACACACACACACACACATGAGAGGATCCATAGTCAATTGTAGGATTTTTTCTTGTGAGAATAAAGAATTACTATAAAGTGAGAACTCTTCCAGTTTTACAGCTATCCTTGTGCAAACTAAAAACAACCTGTTCTCTCATCATGAGGCATCATGAGAGCTTCAAGATGATGGGGCAGTCTTAGAGAGCATTCAGCCACAGCCTTGAGAATGGCTGGAAAGGGACAATTACTCTACCCATATTCCAGCCATTTTGGGGCCTCTGAAGGCCAAACTTCACATTAGGGATTTTGGTGAGTCGGGTCTGGGAAATCAGCCCCAAATTGCTTTCCCTGCAATCAAACAGCAGCAGCAGGGAAAGGAATTTTTATAATCCACAGAAGTCCAATTGAGCTCAGAGTGGTGGTCCAGGGGAAAGAAGAGGCTCCCACCTCTCCCTTGCTTAGTTTTCCAGAACTGAAATGGCCCCAGTGGAGATCAAATTGTTTCACTTGGGAGCAGCATGTGCACATAATACTGTCCTGTAAAATTTTGTAGCATGACTTTCAGCCCAGTGAGCACACCTGTTAGGATTACATGATTTCTTTCCCACTACCACTGTAAGCATTATTTCCCCCCACCACTGTGAGATCTGGTATGAATGATCTCTTAGGTAGAGAGTACCATCTAGTCAGAGATTTTTTTTTTCTGGGTGTTTCCTACTGTTTTTGTTGAATGGGAAAATGACTGTAATGTGCCTGTATGGTGGAAGAAATGGTTTCAGAGATGCAAGTGTACCACCAACGTGTCTCTTGCATTTCACTTTTGAAAAGAACTGCATACTTCTAATGTTTGGATGCTTTTTTTTTTCTCATGTTATTCAATGCAAAATAAAGGACATATTTAATACAGAATAAAGGACAATGCAGAATAAAGTACTGTATTTGGTAATTGTAACTAAATGTTTATTAAACATGCATGTAGCACTTTAGAGTCCAGTCTGCAACAAAGACTTGGAGTGGGGGGGCAAGACAATAGTCATATGGAGCATAACTGGGTAAAAAATTAAGAGGAGTGCTAGATTGCATGCTTTTTGGATTGTGGGTGACTGTTTTAAGAGTCTTAATTCTGCTAAAAAAATGAAAGGCTCTTAATCCTAGGATGTTTCTTTAATTTCGCAGTCTAATACTGTATCATCCTTTCCTATTCAAAACGAAAAAAAAGAGTGAAAATTATTGACTGCATCTCTGGCTTTTATTCATCATGGAAGATCACTTTCATGGTCATAATAGGAATAGATTTTTCTCTTTACATAACATGTAATTAAATTAAAGTCATTCTGTTATGTAGTAGTCTCAGAAAATAAGTTATATCTTAAATTAAGTTGAAAAACTCACAGAATGACTTAAAATGTCCATTAAAAAACAATCCACGGTGGATATCCAAGCATTTTAAATGACACCCCTCCCTTCTTTCTCCATGGACTGCAGTAGGTTTTTCCAAAAAGTTTCCTTACAGTGGCTGCTTCCACATGGGTTATTTGCTCTAGATTCAATTATATTGAGGAGCTTTTTTCCTGCTTCCTAACAGCACCATGGTACATTTTGTGCACTTTCCAAGGTTCCCCAGCTACCACTGTTCCTGCAACCACTGATCTTTCACAAAACTTTTCTAAACTTAACATCAAATGTTTGGGAAACATCACAGCAAATCTGGAATTACTGTTATATGGGCAGAAAAGTTCAAAATCTCCTAACCTTGCCTCTCCAGCAGCCATTTTCCCTCAATGACTAGGTCTTCCTACTACTGTAAGTTTTGTAATAAGCTAACTGAATATTGCTACATCAATCTGATTCCAGTCTGGCTTTATCTGTGATAGGTTTTCCAAATTCCTTGTTTTTGTTTTTTAACATAAGCTTGTAGGATCTTTTATCCCAGAGATTTAAGGGGAAAGGCACCACTCTGTAAGAAAAGGAGCTAAAGGCTTACTTAGCTGGGCATTCAGAGAACCTGTTACACATGTTGTCATAACAGTATGTTGATATAAAAATATATAATTGCCATTTATTAAAAATTTTCCAGGAAGTTTGTCCATGAACCAAACTGGCTCATGGCCCAGCAAACCCCATTAAAAGGGGCCCCAGTGTCTTGAAACAGGGTTTGCTGAAATCCCCCCAAATAGCTGAGCCTGAAACAGCTGAACAGCACCTCCCCTCCATGCAGCTGTTTTCCAGGCTATCATCTGCAGTCCCTTTAAAGTTTAAAGGGACTGCACAAGACAGCATGAAACAGCTGAGCAACAGGGAACCCCTCCCCAATACTCAGCTGTTTTTGCAGCTTTTGCAGGGAACAGAAAGCATATGTTTAAAGGGACCCAGAGTTCCTTTAAACCACTGCTTTCTGCTCCCTCCACAAACCACCATGAACTGCTTTAAAAGTTTGTGGAAGTTTTTGATGGTAGAACCATTCATACACTTCTGTTCACAAAAAATGAACAGGGCAAAATTCATGATCAATTTTGCTTTGTGGTTTAGTTTGTGCCCATCCCTAGTTGCTTCCTTCCATTCAACCACTCATTGAATAAGTTAGTTCTTGGTATCATGACATTTGTCCCTTTTTAGAAAATGTCATTTCCTGTGTCTCATGATTTTTTCATTTATATATCCAAAAACCACAGACATTTAACAATGTCCATCCATCAGAATATAAATTCCAATGGTACAAAATCCAGCCAGCAAAGACAAGACCGATTCCTCACTAGCCTTACCCTGCTCTCACTCTCCTCTTCTCTGCAGAGCTTCCGTCAGATTTTACACAAGCTGTCCCGAGGCTGCAACTCGCTCTGCCTCTTTCACACAGCAAGCAAGATCCTCTAAAAACCAGTTTCCATTTGCCATGCGAAAGAGGCAAAGTGAGTTGCAGCCCTGGAGCAGCTTGTGCAACATCTGACGGAAGCCCTGCAGAGAAGATGAGAGTGAGAGTGGGGTAAGGCTAGTGCGCAATTGGTCAAAAAGAGGGAAAGGAGAATGCAATCAGGAAGAAATTCACAAAAACAGAATTTTTTATGATTCATAAATTCAAACCAAATGCTATTGTCCCAAGCACTGTTATCTTCATCACGGGACAAACAACACTTGGGTTTTACTACTTTATTTAAATGACTTGTGTGGTAAACTATTAGTATATTTAAGGAAGCAATGTGCTGGGAAGCCCATGGTTATATTAAATTGGATATCTTTACCCTGGCTCCAAACTCAGTCAGCATTTTTTAATTGTCTTTCTTTATCCTTACCAGCACATGAGCTGTGCCAAAAGGTGACAAGCTTCATCTCCCATCTAGCAAACAGATCCTGTGCACCTTTTGAATTGTAGAACAGACTGAGACAATAGCATCTCTGGTCCCAACCTCTATGAATGAATGTATATTTAGTAGTGTTGCCAATTGTATGTTGCTTGCTGTTTGCCAGTTCTGAAGATACTCAGCTCAATATTTAGTGCATATACTTGCATCTGTCAAAAAGGTTTTCATATCACTCTTCCTCTTGCCCACTTTCCAATATGATTGTATTTCTCCTGACACCAGCTGATGTAACAAGGTACAGAGAGTAATTTGTTTCTCAGATGTCTTCCATTAGAAGTCATGCAGGCCACCCTGCATTTCCTATGACTATAGTTCCACCATAGGAAATTCAAGGAGACCTGAAAACCAGTGTGGCGTGATGGTTAAAAGTGTCAGACTAGTATCTGGAAGATCCAGGTTCATATCTACCGTAGAAGCTTGCTGGGTGATCTTGGAACAGTCACATTCTGTCAGCCTAACCTACCTTATATGATTGTTGTGCAGATAAGATTGTTGTGCAGAAGAGCAGAATGATGTAAGTCATTTGGGGTCCCCATTGGTGAGAAAGGCAGGGTACAAACAAACAAATGAATTAAATAAATAATAATAAAATAAAGCTGATTGATACATATGTGTGTAAACCATATTGGATTTCTTCAGCATCCTCTCTTTTCATTATTCTTTCTGTTGTACATTTAGACCAATGAAATATTGAACATGATGTAACATGGAAAAATCTCTAATGCCACTACGGCAAAATAGAGTGTTGTTACCAGTAATCTATCCTTGTGTAACAAGCCTTGGGAAATATAGATTTAAAGCATTTCTCCTCCAACATGCATACTTCTTTAAAGGGCTTTTTTTTAGAAAAAGCCCAGCAGAAACTTATTTGCCTATTAGACCACACCCCTGATTCCAAGCCAGCTGGAACTGCATTGCTGTATGTTCCTGCTCAAAAAAAGCCCAGCTTCCATATAAATAATACCGTCAAATAATTGTCAGCTTGCAACAAGTTTTTAAAGGGATTTTCATGAAGTGATATGTGTTTTTGTGTTTGCTTTTAGGCTTACTTTGTGCCATGTACTATATCTAATTTGTTGGTTTGTTTTCTGCACAAGTGTCTCAAAGTAGTCAACCCAAAAAAGGAGAAGCAGTGAAATATTATGAACATAAAAGTTAACATGCAATTGCATGAAGTGAGCTGGATAAAAGTCTGATGCTGGGATGCTTACCTGTTGCCCTTTTCCTGTCCTTCTCCTCTTTGAGTCCCAAAGCTGCTTATATATCTTATATAATGTATGTAGATTTCAGACAGCAAAGGGTAACAATTCTATTGAAGGGATGTATGGAACAAACAAGGGGAGGAGAGACTAATGTACTCGGAATTCTAATCTACACACATCCTGATTTGTCAGTATCAAAAAAAAAAAAATGAAGGAATTTCCAGTTAATGAGAATTCTAGAGGACATATTTTTGCAAAAATGAGTGAAATAAGCTTACATGTCCCAGGAGATATTAATGCTTCTGTGAATTATAGGGAGGAATTAAGTATAGATGGTGGACATCATAAAACTGGCAGAAACATTACCAGAAGATGAATCACTATGTCATCAAATGTCCAAAGAGAGTAAGCAACACTGATAGAACATGATATTTTTTATTCTCATAAGCACAATAGAACATTACACTATGTACACAAAGGAGAATATTTATTGAGATACTTTTTAACCCTGCTGTTTATTCTAATGGAGGCAAAAAGTTGTCATAAAAACTTTCTTTCTACCGTTTTCCTCCTTATATCTTATCATTGAGTAATATTCACCATCAATAATGTATTCTATGCTTGTCCTAACCTCTCTTAACAGATAGACTATTTTCCACTTGGAAGCAATTATAATTATTTCCATAATTAACTTATTACTCACCAGTTCCCTATTATCTTGTCTTGTAACATTTTCATATAACCCAACAGAATAATAAAAAGATTCTATGGAAGGTCTTGTTCTGATATTTTCTTAATTACAATTATTATTTCTTCCAAAATGAAACAATTTGGGGATGCCAACCAAATATGAAAATATTAAGTAAAGCTCTGCTGGCATTACCAGCAGGTATTATCGTGTGTTTTGAATTTTATTGCTTATGTATCAATTTATGTATCCATTTAACTCAACTTCTCTTTAACTTGCATAATAATACAATGGGATTTTTTCATAAAGGCAGACTTCCACACCTGTTCTATAACGTTAGCTTGAATCTTTTCCCTCGTCTATTCTAAATTTATGTTTCACATGAACTTCGCTCCTCAAAAATAACATAATGAGAAGTAAACCCTTAGTTTTTATCATCTGGTCTACCTCTTGTAGTTTATATTTATTGGCTGTTAACAGCTTTTCTATGGATGCTTGAAAGTGTATTATACAAAGGTTTCCTAACAATCACATTATCAAATAGTAGTCTGTCCACTGTCACTAATTTTCAGTAGCTGAACTGGTGGAATCCTATGAACCCCAATATTAGTGCCAACTTTTCTTTGAATATTTGAGCGGTTATGGGCATTTGCTGTGCAAACCAAGCCATCTGCCCCACTTTCTTGCACTGTGGGGAGGCGGAGTGGGGCCAGGCATTTGCATGCCAGGCTCTTCAAAAGGATCCTGCCCTGCAAACCAAGCCATCCAGCCCCGCTTCACTTTCCCACACCGCAGGGAGGTGGAATGGGGCGGAGTGCTTGCACGCTGGGCTCCTCAAGAGGAACCTGCCCTGCAAACCGGGCCATTGGAGGGCAGGGGGTGGGGCCTTGCCAGGGGGAGCAAAAGCCCCAGCACTGGCCCTGTTTATTTACATTATAGCTCATCTTTCTCAGTGAGACTCAAGATGGATTACAAAATATATAAAGAACAATTTAGTCAAACAGCATAAAGTGCAACAATGCAATAAAAGCAACATGGTTTATAGAACAGGCAATAGATTACAGTCTTGTTCCCTTAGAGAAATGACCTGCTGAGCTGTTCCATTAAACAGTCCCTTTATACAAGTGTCCTCCTGAAATATTCTTGAAAATACAGTGCAAATTCTGGCATACATTCTGCAGGTGCTTATTTCCTTAGACTCACACTGCTCTGATTCTCAGTAGATCTTGGAATCATCTGCACACTTAGTACAATCTAAGTATTATATGGAAACAACTTGTCATTTCTTAAAGAGAATAAAAAACCTTGCAGCATATGTTCTTTTCCCCTTCAGCTGTATGCTTAGGGACTCCTTTACAAATAGAAATGTGGGTATAGGTGGGAGGAAGTAAATAAGATTATGGATATTCCTTAGTTCAAACAAGTTTGTGCTACATTGGTTCCAATGTTACCTTAGAAGTGTTTGAAAAGATGACAGCTGGGTTAAAAGAACATGGGGGAGGAATACCAGTCATGAGAAATGAAAGGATAGCTTTGCTGGATCAGATCAAAAACCTATCATCCGATATTCTGCCTTTTGACAGTATCCTGCCTGCAGCTCCTCACAGTCTCACAGACACATCTTGATATAGGAATAGCCATCCATAAAAATGTGTAAGAATGTGTTGGTCAGACCAGCAGCTGTGCTGGATCATGTACAGCATCTGTTTTATACAATGGCTATCTCCAAGCCCCCAGAAGCCCTACAATCAGACTATGGCAGTTAAAGCCTCTCCCTGTTGCTTTCCCCCAGCACAGAGGGCATTGCCTGTGAACATGGAGGTTCCACTTACTCATCATGCTGAATGTCCATTGATGTCCTTGATGAATTTGTTTAATCCCCTTATAAAGCCAACTAAATTAGAGGTCATCACTATGCCCAGTGATATAGAATCCCACAAGATGACACATCCTATCACCCTATTAAAAAAGAACCCTCTCTAAAACATCTCAACCAACATTTAAAGGAAGCCCTCATACTTTTTATGGTTTGCTTATTGCCCACACTCAGGTTTGGTGGGACCTTTTCTAACGTCCAGAATATGCATTTTATTTGAGCTTCCATCGCTGTATTCTAAACATCCTGCAAAGATTGCATCCCTTTTACCCTTCTTTCAACTTCTTTTTTGACTAATCTCTAGGTTTTCTGGGAAATGTCCTATTTTGAAATAAAATGTGTCAAACATCTAGGCAATCACACGTTCACATTCATGTTGACCAGAGCTGTGTCAGCACTGTTTCTGATCAATGCAAATGATATTTAAATATCTTGCCAGGACAAAATCCAGGATTAGCTCTGCTCTGGTGTGCTTCATGGGCAAAGGGCAATCATGTGCAGTACCTATAAATTGTGTCTTTAAAAAAAAAACCCTGTCAATGCGTGGCTATTGAAATCAACCACTATTATATAATTGTCTTCTCTGGTTTCCTTCCTCCCTCCCTCCCTCCCTCCCTCCCTCCCTCTCTCCCTCCCTTCCTTCCTTGATTACCCTCAGAGTTGTGGTCAGGCAGCCAATATGGCCCCAGTATTAAGCTGTTTCTCAGGCCTGGTATTTCTGCTCAGGGATTCTCTAGTGGACAGGCACCACCAGTGCCATGGCAGTTTTGGTGCCATTTGCTTTTTAAAAAACCCTCTCCTACAGCCCCATGTAAAAATTCCCCATAAGTAGGGTTTTCTTTTTTAGCACGAATGCCCAGGAATGCAGTTCTGGCTGACTTGGCATCAGAGGGTGTGGCCTAATATGTAAACAAGTTCCTGTTGGGCTTTTTCTACAAAAAAGCCCTGTCCAGAAGGAGTAATGGATCTGAATAATATTTAAATTCCATAACCCTATTGGGTTTCAGCAGAGGCCAGGAGGCAGCTAAAAAACCAAATAAATAAATAAATAATAGCTCATATGGGATGCAACTGCAGCAGCATCTCCATCAAACATGCAGTCACTGTCAGAGCAGGTCATGGGGTACAGTGTCAGGCTTTTGTCTGACAGGGCAGAAAGAACCAATCATGGACAGTCAGGAACAGGCATGAGGCCCTGCAGAAGTCACAGCTGAGTGCCAGGGAGGAGCAGAGCTATAGACTACCAGGCTTTGTCCATGGCACTTCCACCTCCTTAAAGGAACAGGGTCCTGACAAAAAGTAATGGGACAGCTGCCAGAAGCAGTAGCTGGCTAGTAGCCCAGCAACCTTCCCACTGGTGGCAACTCCAAACAGGTCAATGTTATATGTAGCCCAAAGTCTGCAACTGCCAAGAAAGTAGTACAGGAAGGTGACAGGGACAATGCACCCAGCCAGGAGTGTACAGGGCTCACCAGCAGGCATTCCTCCTGGTGGATTGACCACACTGCTGAGGGCAGGCCCAAGGATCCCTGCAGGCCTCTACTACCAGCTGTGGAGTAGGAGGGGGATGGCAGTATCAGACCTGGTGTGGGTGTCCACAGCAGCTTCAACATATCCATCTATAGCCCCTCAGTGCATGCATGCCCAGCCCCAATGTCCATAGCAATAGCTAATTACTCCTCTAGGTTCCCAGCAGCCACCACCATGACACCACCAGCCCTTCTTAGCCCTGATGACCCCAACAGAAAGCATTCCTCCACTTATGGTAGGTTTCCAGATACTTCCACTCTATTGCAACCCATATGAAACAGAGGGTTTAGGGATGGGATGGGATGGTCACAGGCCCTGGCAAGTATTCCAAGTTGTCTACATCTTCAGGGGCTACAGCAGTCACAGTACCTGGGGCCTGAGGCAGCTGCCTGGTTTTTGAATCTGTGCCTTCTTACCACCCCACCTCACCTCCTTCAGACTCCACACCTTGCATAGGGTCCCTTCAGCTGTTGGCTCCAGGGACCCTGGTATGCCCACTGTCAAGAGAATGATCTTCCCTGCAGCCATGGCACATCTCAAAGAGGTCAGGATGTGAACAGGGTTCACAACAAAAGTCACAAGTGAAAGTTCGGGTGGAGGTGCTTATAGGAGGAAGCAGAGAGAAACACTGGAGTTGGCAGGCCCAGCTGTGTCATGTGGTCCTGTGTCTGTGGCCCATGTCTACAGCAACCTCACCTTTTCCACCCACAGCTCAGCAACCTAGACACTGGGGCCCACTACCCTATTGCTGAGCACTGTCTCTTCCTGGTTTGCCATGACAAGATGGGCAGGGGGTGGTGTTGGCCACTGCAGCCTTGGTGGAGCACCCCCCAAGGCCAGATGGAGTACCCATGGTGGCAACGACATCCCATTTCTGGCCCTGTGGCTGGTTCCTGGATATCCAGGGCACTGGATAGCCTGTCTATCAATGGACCAGTAATGCTATTTCCAAGTGATTTGCTTGCAAGAGAGAAGGCAGGTGTGAGCAAGTGACAAGGGACCCCCTGGAGGTGGAGCAGCAGGGGGTGAGTCAGTGACCCATACACAAGGATGAGCCACGGCCACCAGACTTCACATCCACCAGACAAAACAATGCTGTTGCTGGCCAGCACAACTGGCAACATTACTCTACACATCATGGCCTCAGTTCTAGCCAGACTCTCTTTCAACAGCTGCTCTTATGAAGGCACATACCTGCTTCCAAGCTGGGCTGAAAGAATCTTTCCAGTGCTTCAGGGCACACATCTCCATCTGGATAGCACAGCCCAGGGAACAGACTTGCTCCAGAAGTCATGCACCCGAAGGCTCATCATACAAGCTGCCCATGGTGGTGGTGAAGGCCACACTGACATGCTTCACCACCACAGCAATACGTGCTCTGCCTCAGTCAACTTAGGCTGGCAAATCTTACCTACATCGGCATATCTATGACATATGCCAGTTTAACACTAGTTAGCTCCCTGAATGGTTTCACCCCACCCCATCCTGCATTATACCAGTAAATATTTGATTTGTGACTTGCTTGATTTCTGTTAGCGGCCCTGTGACGCAGAGTGGTAAAGCAGCAGTACTGCAGTACTGTGATCTGAACTCTCTGCTCATGACCTGAGTTCTATCCCAGCTAAAGCTGATTCAGGTAGCTGGCCCAAGGTTGACTCAGCCTTCCATCCTTCCGAGGTCGGTAAAATGAGTACCCAGCTTGCTGGGGGGGGGGGGAGTGCAAAAGACTGGGGAAGGCAATGACAAACCACCCCGTAAAAAGTCTGCCATGAAAATGTTGTGAAAGAAACATCACCCCAGAGTCGGAAACAACTGGTGCTTGCACAGGGAACCTTTCCTTTCCTTTCCTTTCCTTTCCTTTCCTTTCCTTTCCTTTCCTTTCCTTTCCTTTCCTTTCCTTTCCTTTCCTTTCCTTTCCTTTCCGTATTTCTGTTTCTTGCTTTTCCCCCCTTGACATTCTGGCTATTAGGAGCCCAGTTTTAAATCTATTTAATATATTTGAAAAAGAACTGTGAGAGTCCTATAATGCATGCAGGCATGGATCCTATTCGCCACCAGAACAGAGATCTTTCTCAATAGATTTATATATGTAACACACACATGTATATACATATGAGCACACAAGGGGCAGAGGAGAGATCAGTTGCACTAATTTGCCTGTGGATTTGAATCTTCTAACTTGATGCCTACTGTGACGGAATCAAAGGGTTAATGGAGAAGCTGAGGACTCAGAGAGCCCTGAGTCATGTGACCTGACGGGGGGGGGCAGGGGTGCTCAGAACTCTCAAGTCCTGAGTGACAGCTAACGGCTCAGAGGTTAACTGTCAGGAAGGAAAAAACGGTCAGAAAGGGAGAGTTGGACTCAGAGTGTGTGAGAGAGGCTTGGTGTGAAGTGAAACTCTATATACACTCTGTGAAATCAGCAGGTGGCTGAGTGTGAGGCATATCTCTAGGTCACGAGTGCCCTCTAAGGAAGAGGAAGGTGAAAGGGAGTGTCTAAGTGGAAGACCTTAGTAGTCACAGACATATGATACACTGCTCCTAGGAGTTTATAAGGTGGCTGAGGGAGAGCCGTGGGTCTGAGGGAGTCAGGAGAGCTGGGGCTTGTCAAACCAGACGAGGGAACAGGCACTCAAAGCCCAAGAGGCCAGCCTGATTAAAGTTTAGGAGAGTGGATTAATAGAAGAACTGTATACCCTGAAAAATCTCAGAGCATTGCTGGAGGGTCTAGATGACATACTGTACAGCAAATGTTATTCTTACAAGATACAAACTAGCCTCTGTATATACATCCCATCCCCCAGTTAAAGCCTATTTTGTAAATAAAGAACTATAGTTTGCTGTTACGTTCTCTGGTGCCTGTGTGATTGGGAAAGACTTCAAATCTGCAGTGGTCCCCTGCTCATCTACCGTATCAGAACCCTGAAGAGACTAACGTATATTTAGCTGCCCTCGCTGAGGCAGGAGGCGATAGGCTGGCGTCGCCATAGCAGAGGGTTTGATACCTACCTACTCACATAAATGGTTGCAAGAGTTTGTTACTTTTTAAAAAACTTTTTTTTCATCTTTTTCTTGGGGGGGGGAAAGGGGGTGTTGAAACTCATGGGGGGGATGTACTAGCTGAGAGGGCGGTAGAAATCCATATAGCTCTAGGTTTCCCACAATGTCTTTAGCTTTACAAGTCTGTTGCTAATGTGTGTTATGTTTATATTTCACTGAGAATATGTGAAATGCAGAAGCCATGCTACAGGATTCTAGTTCATATGGAGATTTTAAGATACAGATTTCAAATACAATTATTCCAATGAACTGATTTAAATGCTATAAGCCATTCATAGATGGTAGAGAAAACTTTGTATCATGTGCACTGACTTTTTCTTTGACTACAGATGAGAGGCTATACTTTGTATCAATCTGTTTCTCTGCTTCCAAAACATGGAAATGGAAAAAGAATTTGATTCTCTGATGCATTTCAAATGTATGAACCTTGTAAATTTCATTAATTTGCTTGACTAAAAAGAAAATGTGATGTGTGATGTACCTACATACACCTATAATTTAAAATACAGGTGGAAAGGCTAATGTTGGGCCTGAGGACAATGAGGTGTCACTTCAACATTGGTGCAATGTGTACGCCTTAATACAATATCATTGAGAAAGTAAAGCCCATGAAATTATACATGGTGGCGCCAGACAGCTACTGATGGCATAGCTTTGAAAAAACACATTGCGCTACCTTGTCTGACTGGTGACTGATTTCATGCTCTGGTGGACCTTAAAGGACAATGCAACATAACATTTCTCTGAGGGCTTTTGTGAGGAATTTTAAGGTAGAGCTCTGTATTCTACTGCTTAAAACCACCTTTCCATTCACATTCTGCATTATCATTGCCTGCAATGACTGCATTAGCCATTTTCTAAACTTTCTTTGCTATTCTTGTGGACTAAATTAAGTCAACTGTAAATTTGACCGGGGAAAGCAGACTCTGATTCCTAACCTGTGTGCACGCACACATGCACATGTCTGTGTTTAAAAGTTCATTTGCTTATTTACATGTCTTTAAAGAAAATCTGTTATAATATTCTGTTCTTAGTTTGATTTAATATATATAATAAAGATATGCATCTTGCCATTAACTAAAGAAAATATTATCTTTTTCTTTTAAAAAATCTGTTTTTCCTTCCAGAATACATCCACTTGCTAAAAATAATCTCTGGTAAACTTTGGAAACAAATGGAAATGCTGCCCACTGTAACTTCTAGCATCTGTTTTGCTGGTTTTTCACAGTTTCACTCCTGAACTTTTATTAACACATTAAACACACCACTTCCAATATCAATTCCTGCAGAATCCCACAATTTATTTTCTTTCCTCTACGCAGAGAATTGTCCAGTTACCCCTACTCTGTTTTTCCTGGGTTTTTTAACCAGCTTCTAATTTACAAGAGGACCCATCCTCTTAATCTACAACTGCTAACTTGACTAGTTTACTCAGAAGCCTGTGGTGAGAGGATTTGTCAAGACCTTTTTGGAAGTCCAAATATGTAATGAGTATAGGATCACCCTTGTCTATATGTTTGTTAAACCCTCTGTGAGAAATCTAAAAGATTGGTGAGACAAGCCTTCCTTTTACAGAATTTAGGTTGTTATGAAGTAGAATATCATTCATAGACATGTTACACAAACCGGTCACCATGAAGAGGCCACAATATGTAAAGCATCCTTTACATGTGTAAGAGCCAACACACAACTACAGGGAACTTAATTTGGGGTGGGGGGGTGGTCTTCTGCCTATGTATATCAGGGTGCCAATTCAGGGCAGCAGCCTTAAAAGATAAGGGTGAAAATAGCTCTTTATAAATTCCACTAACAAAATATAGAAGGTGGAAATGGAATGGCAAGAATAGAATAATGGCACAGTAAAACAGTTGTAGGCAATAAACAAACGTAAAATCTTAACATAAGTCTACCTGCCTATGAACCATTGGGGAAAATCTGGAAGAAAGTAAGGTGGACCAAGAGTGTTTTGGGAGAATAAAGGGGGAGTAATAAAACATACAAGCCTGAGTGGGGGTCCAGAAAATGAACAAAACAAAAAGATGGGGAAACAGGCTTAGATCCAAAACCAGATACCAAAGTACAGAGATCTGGGTGTGATTTTATATAGCTTTAATTATATCAGCAGGGAGGTAGTGACTTCTCTGGGATGGGATTGGACTTGGGTTTTGAACATAACATTTTTAATGGAAAGTGAAAGTAACAGCTGAAGTTGCCCTATGACAGAAGCTTGAATTAGTATACTAGTGATCAAGTTACAAAATGCAGTTGGGATGTCAGTGAAATGTACTCAGGCTAGCCAATCTAGGTATACCTCAAAGAGATGGGAAGATACCCCATTGTTTTTTTTACTTTAGACTCCCCATTCCATCATCGGACTTTTACTTTGGCGCATTTAGATGCCTTCCCATCAACAGTTCTCTATGGTAGGTTTAGACAGATACCTCTCCAAAACAGATTATGTCTATGTGAATTAGGAGACCTTGATTCTATATCCCATATTATTTTAGAATGTCCTCTCCTGGCCTCCCAACATAGACAATTTTTAGCTGAATATCTCCAACACAATGTATTTAGTAAAAGGAAAATTCTATCCTACCTTTGAGAAGATGTTAATCCCCACATTACTACATGCGTTGCAAACTTCTTAGTAGAAGCCTATAAAATTAAATCTAGGCATACTATTGTATTTTAATTGCTAGGTGTCTACTCTTGATTAGTATTATTGGCTGCTATTTTAATTTATTGCTTATGTATTGTTCTTACTATCTTTCTGTATTTGTACCCACTTCTGATTGTGAATCATTATTGCTCTTATGCCAATAAAGGTCTGAACTGAACTACTCAGGCTAGCAATGGTTGCAGCAATGGGCTGGAAGCTCAGCCTAAAAGCTTGATTGAATCAAGCTGGGGCATGGAGAGGTTTTGGTAGAATCAGGAACCTTGGGTACTGTCCAGTAACCCTGATTTATAGCCAGAGCATGAGAGATGTACTCCATAGAGCATTCCAGCAGGTGGGCTCCTTTCTTTGTAATTTTTTTTTTTGGGGGGGGGGATTCCTTTCAGTTTAGAGCGCCCTCAATTTACTATAAATCTGGGCATTTAATAGTCTAACCAAAAGATTCTAGGGCTTAACAACTATTGGGTCCAGTTGAACTTAGTCTCAGTTAAGGCCCTTTGACATAGCTGTACTTCTATCCCATGGGGGAATAAAAAAATCAACAATTTCCATTAACCTTGACATGGCAAAAAAATGTTCAGACTGTTTCACAATTTAGATACTGGTCCCCCCACCCTCTTCCAGAGATTTAAAATCTCAATTGTTTTGAAAATTTCAAAATTGATGAGGTTATGTTAGGGGGGAAACAGGCAAATCCCTGTAAAACACTTTAGAAGTTTCACACTAAAAATGCAGTGCATATTTTAAAGTGTTGTTATGGCTGCAGTCCAAAGAAAGTTGAGGGCAGATCACTTTCTTTGGGACTATCAGTAGCATCAGACATTTACAGTACAATCTTTAACAAGGGGCTTTTCCACATTTTTTTTCTTGTCAGCTCTGGCCCCATACTCTTTGGTTATCCCCTGATCTCCATACACGTTTGTACCTTAAGTTTTTGCTTCATTTCCCCCACCCACACCCCAGGTCATTTCCAGGGTTTTTTAGACTGCTTTTACCCTGATTTTAGTCATCTTTTCCCTTGTGCATAATGTTTCTTTCAGTTTTTTTTTGTCCTGCCCGCTCCCATACACCTCCAGCCCATTTTTTAATGACTGAATTGGCATCACCATCATCATTCCCTAGGTGTCTCTAGCTAGGCCACTGTTCTGAAATTATGATTCTCCTAATGACTTTCAATCAGGTAATCTTAACAGACTGTAAGATGCAGTGCCCATTGTAACGTACTGAGACAGGAGACGTTGGTAGGGCAACATGCTTTAATGGAGGCACGTTACAAGAGAGGGAACACGCAGGCCGGGTCCTGCTTATGTACAATCCCCGGTCCAGCCTTCTGGACAGGTCAGCCCAATCCTGACCTGTTAAACTTCCCGCCACAGCTGATGATTGGCGGGGGTTCCCGCGCCCCGTGCTGGGCGCCTGGGACAGCCCAGTCGCCTCTGCGCATGGGCGCGTCTAGCTTGGTTGTGTGCTATTGCGTTGTTCCGATGTATCGTTATGACGATACACTACACCCCTCCCCACCTGGTTATTGTACATAGTCCCTGAGATAAGCGGGAGGTCGGCGCTCCCTGGTTGACCGCCTTAAGTTGTCCTGGGGAGGCGCGGCTTCAGCTGCTGGCACGTCTGTGGGCAGTGGTGCGGCCGGAGGCGGCTGGTCTGGCTCAGCGGGTCTTTCGGGGTCTGCCGGCCCGGGCGCTTCGTGCATCGGTAGACTGGGCATTGGGGCCACGTCCTCTGGCCGGCCCCTGGTTGGCTCTTCCCCAGGTCTTGCTTCATCTGTGTCCGCTGGCTCTTCTGGAAGCGTGCGGCAGCGTAGCTGGTCTATGTGCCGCCGTACGACCTTCCCCCCCTCGGTAGATACGTCATAGTGGCGGGACCCTGTTACCCGCAGCACTCGGCCCGCCACCCATTCGGGGCCCCTAGCATAGTTCCGGGCGTATACCGGGTCACCCGCAAAGAAACCCCTGGTCGCGTCCCGGACCTCGGGGTTCCCCCACATGTCTGAAGCTCTGTCGGGGTGTAGCCTGTCAAGTCTGGTTATGAGCTTCCGCCCCATGAGGAGTTCAGCCGGGCTTACCCCCGTGACAGGGTTGGGAATCACTCAGTTGTCGAACAGGAAGGCCGCCAGTCGATGTTCCCAATCCCCCTGTGTGATTCGGCTAAGGGCTTCTTTTGTAGTGCGCACCATGCGCTCTGCCTGTCCGTTGGTGGCCGGATGGAACAGGGCGGACCTTATGTGTTTGATCAGGTACCTCTGGAGGAACACCTGGAATTCTCCAGAGGTGAAGGCCGCTCCGTTGTCCGAGACAATGGTGTCTGGGATGCCGTGGGTGCATAATGCCCTGCGCAGTGCTCGGATTGCAGAGGCGGAGGATGTGGACGCTACGGGAAAGACCTCCAGCCATTTGGTGTAGGCGTCCACCATGATCAGGAAGGTCTGCCCCTGGAACGGCCCAGCAAAGTCGAGGTGGAGTCTCGACCACGGCTTTCTGGTGGACTCCCACCGTGTGGCGGGGGCGCTGGGAGGTTCGGGGCGTGACTCCTGACACGCCTGGCACCTCCGGACCCAGTTCTCGATCTCCGCATCCATCCCTGGCCACCAGACGTAGCTCCTGGCTAAGGCCTTCATTCTGACTATGCCGGGGTGGGTGTCATGTAGGGACTCCAGAACGCGCTTTTGTAGCGGGGGCGGGACCACCACCCTGCTTCCCCATAAGAGGCACCCTTTGTGGGCTGCTAGTTCCTCCCTCCTGGTTTTATATGGTTTGAATTCTTCCCCCATGTTCCCTTCTGGCCAGCCCCTCACCACCCAGTCGAGCACCCGTGCCAGGGTCTTGTGTTTCCTAGTGGCCTTGGCGACCTCCGCGGCGTGGAGGGGCTGCTCCGGGAGGCTCTCAACCAGCATGACATGGTGTGCGGGGGCAGGGTCTGGACCCACTTCGGGTAGCGGCAAGCAGCTGAGCGCGTCCGTGTGGCCCATTGTCTTGCCTGCTCGGTGGACCAGTGTGTACGTGTACGAATTTAGGAACTGGTTCCACCTCAGTACCCTCTGGGACAGTATTTGTGGGGTTTCACGGTCCGGCGCTAGCAGACCCAAGAGCGGCGATCATGAACCTCCGCCCATAAAGGTAATCATTGAACTTATGTACCCCCGCTACGATGGCTAGAGCTTCTTTATCAATCTGAGCGTAATTGCGCTCTGCCGGCGTTAGCGTGCGGGAGTAATAGGCTACTGGTACCTCCCTCCTGTCCGGGAGTTGGTGCCCCAGGACCGCCCCCACCCCGTATGGTGATGCGTCGCAAGCCAGTATGACCGGAAGGCGCTCATCAAAGTGGTGGAGCACCGCGTTTGAGATTAATGTGTCTTTAACTGCCTGGAACGCGGCTGCTTGGTGTTAGCCCCATACCCAAGGGGCGTGTTTGTCGAGCAGCCGGTGCAGTGGTTCGGCAATGGCTGCCTTGTGTGGGAGGAACGTGTGATAAAAATTTAGCAACCCCAAGAAACTTTGGAGTTCCGCTTTGCAAGTGGGGGCCGGGGCCTGCACGATGGCTCGTGTCTTCTCTTCCATCGGGTGGATTCCCGCAGCGTCTACTGCGAACCCAAGGAACTCCACCCGCGGAACTCCCAGTAAGCACTTTTCCCACTTGACCTTGAGCCCCGCAGACTGGAACTGGCGGAGCACTTCCCTGAGGCAGTTGTTGAATTCTTCGGGGTCCGGGGCGGCGATCAAAACATCATCGAAAAACGGTTGGACTCTGGGGATCCCTTTAAGAAGAGCGTCCATTATGCTTTGGAAGATCCCTGGAGCCACGCTGATCCCGAACTGGAGCCTCCGCACCCTGAAAGCCCCCCTGTGTGTGACAATGGTTTGGGCCTCCGCTGTTTTTTCATCTACTGGGAGCTGCTGGTAGGCTTGTGCCAGGTCCAGCTTCCCGAAGATCTTTGACCCTGCTAGGGCTGCCAGGATGTGGCTCACCACCGGTACGGGGTACGGATTGTCTTGAAGTGCCCTGTTTATGGTGCACTTATAGTCAGCACAGATCCGCACCTCTCCGTTAGGCTTGACCGGTGTGACTATTGGGGTCTCCCACGTGGCGTAGTCTACTGGTTCCAGTACCCCTTGGGCCGTTAGCCGGTCCAGTTCCGCCTCTATCTTGGGCTTGAGGGCGAATGGAACCCTTCTGGCCTTGAGCCTGATTGGTCGGATTGTTGGGTCCAGTGGTAGGGAGATGGCCGGCCCTTTGTAGCTCCCCAGGGACCCGTTGAACACGTTGGGGAACTCGCGGCATACCTCCCCGAACCCTCCGGAGGATAGGATTTGCCCCACCCCTTCCAGCCATATTCCCAGGGGTTTGAACCACGCCAGTCCCAGCAGAGTGGTAAGCTGGTCCTTGACCGCCAGGATGTCCAATGGCCCCTTAAAAGACCCCCTCTCGACATTCACCCGGGCCCACCCCGCGATCTGAACCGGGTTCTTCTGAAAGTCTCTTAGGACAAAGTCCGCCGGTCTTGTCTGAAACCGCTCCCCGCGACACAGATTCCTCAGGGTCTCCTCCGATATAATTGAAATGGAGGAGCCCGAGTCCACCTCCATCTGGCATGGGGCTTCCTCTATCAGGACCGCCATTTTAATTTTGCTAGGGACGCTCAGGGGCAAGTTCAGTACCTGCAAGGTTGTGGAGGCTGTGGAGTGGAACTCTGCCGACTCTTGGTGGGTGGCCGGCCTCCGACGGCCGGGCCTGGTCCGGCAGGCCCTCGCGATGTGGCCGGTCTTCCCGCAGCTCCGGCAGTCCCAGGTCCGGTACTGGCAGTCTCTTCTGTTGTGGGGGTCGCCGCAGCTGGCGCACTTGGTGGTGGGAAGCCTCTCCAACGCTGGGGATCGTTCGGGCACTCAGGGGCGCTGGGGTGCTCGGTTGGGTGGCCCGGCTGGACGGCGCAGCTGGTAGGCTTCTCCCTCTTCCGGGCGGTCGTTGTCCAGCTCCTCGTGGTGGACGGCGTCGGTCCGGGCCTTGGGAAAAGTCCTCGCAGTCCTCTCGAACGCCACGGCCTCACTGAAGGCGCTCTGGAGGGTGAGCTCTTTCTTGGCGAAGAGCTTCTGCTGGAGCCTCTCGTCGCGGAGGCCCCACGTGAAGCGATCGGCCAGGGTCTCCTCTAGCTGAGGAAAGTTGCAGTTCCCTGCGATCCTACGTAGGGCCGCCAAGTAGTCGGCCGCCGATTCCCCTGCAGCCTGGTCCCTTCTGTGGAAAAGGAACCAGCGGGCCACCCGTGAAGGCTGTGGCAAGAAATGGCCAGTGAGGAGTCTGGTGACGCCGGCGTAGGTCTTCTCCATGAGGCGGGCGGGGGCCGAGAGACCCTTGGCAATCTCGAATGTGGCCGCCCCGGAGACGCTCAGGAGAACGTCCCTTTTCATGCTGTCCTCGGTGATCTTGTTGGCCCTCAGGTAGCATTCTACCCGCTCCGAGTAGAACTCCCAGGCCTCGGGATTCGCGGGGTTGAATGGCTCGATGTGACCAGTGGTTCCGCTCTGTTGAGCCATGCTGATGGCGGCGGCGGTCGTGGCCTGTGGGTTGCCCTGTCTCCGATGTAGCTGACGTGGCTACAATCCCACCTTCATCGCCACTGTAACGTACTGAGACAGGAGACGTTGGTAGGGCAACATGCTTTAATGGAGGCACGTTACAAGAGAGGGAACACGCGGGCCGGGTCCTGCTTATGTACAATCCCCGGTCCAGCCTTCTGGACAGGTCAGCCCAATCCTGACCTGTTAAACTTCCCGCCACAGCTGATGATTGGCGGGGGTTCCTGCGCTCCGTGCTGGGCGCCTGGGACAGCCCAGTCGCATCTGCGCATGGGCGTGTCTAGCTTGGTTGTGTGCTATTGCGTTGTTCCGATGTATCGTTATGATGATACACTACACCCATAACATTCTACCTTATTTTCATCCTTCTCTAAAGGGAGAAAGGCTTCTAACGGGGCGGTGGGGGGGGGGGGACTGGGATAATTAATACATGTTTTCAAGGTGTTAGACCAAAGTGAGATCACCCTGTTGAAAGGATAAGTGTTGGCACAAATGAAGCATTAAAGAGCAGTAATGGCTAGGGCACCCTTGCAGAATCTCACTGTGTATGTGGAGTGTATAGCTTAATAAAGGTACATTCAGTCACTCTGTCCAGTTACTGGGAATGAGGGAAAGAAGGGGTCACATGAAACTCTGGCCAGGGAAAGCAGATTGGACAGCTTCATTCTGCAGAAATAGCAGCCTTTTCTAGACTTTCAGCAGCAGCTTCATTCCTTAAAGTCCTATAATGTTTGTTCAGGTGCCAAATATTTCATCTCATTCTTCACAGATGAAATTCCAGGTGCAGCTTCTGTATTATATTTTTTACCCATTTAATTGAATTTTCAACCATATGTAATTTTGGAGGAAAAGTGGTGCCTTCACAGTGACTGATTGTAATCTATTACTATACAAGGTCATTTTATTCAATTGGACCGCAGATTACTCCTCCAAGGAGGCATTATTCTCCATAATTAATATTAATTGTTATTAAAGTTATGATTTAGAAATGTAATTTAAAATAAATTGCCACTGTTGAATCTTCCCAGGCCCACAGAATACAAATCACTTTCTAGGCAAGTGAAGATTAATTTGTAAAGCAAGGGAACATGTTTTGCTTCTGATATATTTGTCATCTTTCTCAAAGTTACTGTGCACCTATGCCACAAGGAGAATCTTCAGTTCCACATCCTATATAGGCCAGTAACTAGGTATGTTCAGAAGTCTACATAAATGGGGCTTATTCCCAGGAAAGTGTTATTGGGATTGCATCGGGCACATGGACACATGAATCTTCATGTACTGAATCAGACCATTGGCTCCTCAAAGTCACTATTGTTGGATCAAATGGCAGAGGCTCTCCAGGGTCTCAGGCAGAGGTCTTTAATATCATCTACTTTCTGATTATTTTTTAACTGGAGATTCCAAGGATTGAAACTGGGACCTAATTATATCTGTCAGTTATACTATGTGCTCTCACTTTCTACCATTAGGGAACTTTTTCTGTATTTGTATATGGTAAAGAGTCATTCTTAAGTAGTTTGCATTTTTGTTGGGTCACCACTTCCATAGCCATGCTATGTTAACACGCTTTTTCTAGACCAGGGGTAACCAATGACAGCTCTCCAGATGTTTTTTGCCTACAAATCCCATCAGCCCCAGCCATTGGCCATGCTGGCTGAGGCTGAAGGGAGTTGTAGGCAAAAAAAATCTGGAGAGCTACTGCTGGCCACCACTGTTCTAGACCTTTCAGAGAACAACAGCCAGGTGATCGAATAAGTGCATGGGCAACAGTGCTGAGCTGGATAGGCTGTATGGTTACATATATTTTTAATTTATTTCCTACAGCATCCAGAAGGCCATTTCCATGCTGCATATTTTCTTCAGTTGTTTATTTTATACCATTTTTGTACCATTTGTACCAAAATGAAGATGCTTTACATCAAATGTATGAGTTAAATTATGTTTCATTATTGATTATATAACACTACCCTAATTTTTAGTCCAGGTAGCTCCTAATAAGCAGCCTCTAACAATGCCCAAGTTTTGTGCAAACTTACCTGCCTCTAAATTTGGCCATCAGCCTCTTGGACTATACATAAACAAAGCTGAGAGGTGTTGTGTTATGTTAACTCATACAACATTTTAGCAACCAGTGTTATCTATGTATCAATATAGCCTTTTTCAGTACTGGCCATTTATACTTTGAAATGAGAAACATCAAAGAGTACATTTTTGTATGACACAGACAGACTAAGAGAGGGGGAATAATCTTAGGCTGCAATTAAATAATGCACTTTCGATCTACTTTTAGTGTACTTCCCAATTGGTTTTTACTGTGTGAACTGGCAAAATCCTGTTGAAAAGTGCATTGGAAGTGGAGTGAAAGTGGATTATTTAGTGTGTGTGATCACAGCTTTAGAATTATAGAACCACAGAGTTGCAATATCAATCTAACAAAGGAACTGAGGTATCTGATGAAGAGAGCTTTGACTCTTGAAAGGTTGCACACTGAAACTCTTGTTGGTCTCCAAGGTGCCACTGAACTTGAAACTAAAACTCAGTCTAAAATTATGTGTTCTTTTGCAAAAGCAAAATTGTCTTCTACCAGTTCCAAGTATGTGGACTTTCCAAATCCCTAGACTTTAAAGTCAAACCAGAGTATTAACTAAGGTTGTGATCAGACAGGCTTTTTGAACCAGTGTCGTTGCTACTCTCAACAAATCTAAAATGCATGATTAGAGAGTGACATCTGTATCCCGTCTTGCACTCATTGGCCTCCTGCAATCAGCCCTCCTTCATAGTGTTGGGGTTTTTTTCCAAATCAAGTATTTTGCAGGTATTTACCGCTTCAACCTGCATTTCTGCCTCTCTGAACCACCTCCACCCAATCTGAAGCTGCTTTGGATGTCTGAGTAGTCTCCTTTACTTTTGCTGTGTGTGTGTGTGTGTTTTAAAGCAGTTAGCTATGTGTGCATGTCCAGATCACCACTGCATGCTTTGGTTGTGTGCATTTGTGCCTGCACAAAGGGAATTTTTTTTAAGTAACCAGCTACTTGATCACTAGTTGCCACACAGCAGTAATCTAAATGGTCCAACAGGGCTTCAGGGAGTGGTGGAGCTAATGAGGGTTGGGATGTCTGATCAAACCACCCCACAACAAAGAAATCAGGATAAAATTACAGGAATGGCTTAACCATGCTAAGCCTGCCATGTGACCTCAGTCTTCATGTTGCTGCATCCCTTCTTACACATGAACTTTGTACAAACTGCATGGCTACTTCAGCTGTGGGGGGAAATATGGTTAATACATCTAGCTCAAAAATGTTGTGAGCATACAGACAACTCACCCAGCAGAGCCTTTTATATATTTTTCCTATGTTATTATTTTCACATATTAGTCTTCTGAGTTTGCAACAGTAGGAAAAGCTGAAATTCTTAGCAAGAGCAGTGGTACTTCTAATTCAGTCTAGTTCAGTGTTCTCACCTGATACTCCTTTGCAGATGGTTATATCTGTTGATTATGTACCTTCATGATACATGACTATATTAGACAGGTTTATGTAACTTCTCACTTGTTTAATTGACTTTTTTTCCTGTGTAGTCTAGCAAAAATATGGTTATGACTATATATATGTACACAAATGCAATAGCAGCAGAATTTGCTCTCAGAAGGCAGGAGACTGTTAGCTCAGCCAACTCCATAACAAGTTGCACAGCCCTAAATCATCATACAGGCAAATAACATTTTTCCATGCCTGTATTATTGCACCTTGAATTGGTTTTGCATCTGTAAGTCTCACTGTGCTTCCCACACTTGTGCACTGGCTGGAACATAAGAGGTTTAACTAGTTTCATTAAGAGCCTTGGAAGTGAGAAAAAACAGTATATTTTATGTGCAAAGGGGAATGCATGCATTGATTTAACTATTTACTTGGCTGCATCCCATAGAGTCAGTTTAGAACATTTTTCCAGCACTGTTTATAACACTTTTATTCATTTTCATTCATCTCATTTCCAGTGAATGCCACTGGAATTAGATTTCCTCATGACCTACTAGCAATGCTGCCATCTTTGGAAAAAAAAAGTGTTTGAAAATCAAGTAAACTTTGAAAAGAGTTCACAGTGCTCATTTGCTCTCATCATGCATCCTATATCCTTTTTACCATTTGAAATAATCAGTATTTTTAATACTGCAAGGTCTGCAAGGTTGACATTGCACTGAGCATAGTAGATATAGCTTCTGATATTGCATATTCAATTTACTGAATTGCTGCAACTACATGTGTTTGAAGGTCAAGTGAATTTGTTGCTTTTGCACCAGCATAGGCACTGGCATTCATCATATTTGCTGTAGGCTCAGAAATAACTTTGTTCCCAGGTGACAGTGCGAAAATGCACATGATCCAGTGTAGGACACGCAACGAACATGTGGCTTTGGGAATAAAGCAGGTAAAATGAGCAAGGTTCAAATGATGAAGAGAAAAGCCACATGGCATTCCCCTGACTGCAGAAGGACCAAGATGCAAGATCACCAAAGAAAGTATCATTTTTCTATCAGATGGGCTGGGCAGGTAGCAGATGGAAGAGAGGGACAGCCTATGAAAGCAGTGCAAGAACATGCATAAATAAAACATTTTCAATTCAATCCAAAGCAATCTTGAGCCTACAAAAAAAAAAAAAAGAGGGCACAGTATTTCAAGGGATCTGCTTGTAATTATGATTTCACCAGAAGAATGATTGCATATCACAATGACTTTCCCCAGCATCTTCAACTATGAGGTACAGGTGGTAGATGATGTGAATGATCTATGCTTGAGAACCTAAAGAGATTAATTAGAACAGGCAATTCTGACATAGACAGACCAGTGGTTTGACTTGGTACAAAACAGTTGTATTTATTGATATGTGATAGTTCTAGGTTGACTGTTCAGAGTCCATCTTGAAGTGGCTTACAATTAAAAATGCATAATAATGTTAAAAAACAATCAAAAACAAGCCATTGGATATAAGCAAAAAAATCTATCCATAAAACAGAGGCAGACCATTAAAAAGCTGGTAAGAGAAAATTTATAATTAAAAGCCTATATGTTAATATGTTCCTATTAGAATGGGAGATTCTGAGAGACTTGGAAATTCTGTTATCTTACCATAAACCCCATGTTTTTTACCGAACAAGAACTTGCATATACAGTTGAAATAGGCTGCAGGTTTGTGTATGCTTTCCACCTGTTCTCCCTCACCATAAGGGAAAATTTACAGCCAAAACAAGAGATCCTATGATTATTTGAACATGAGATCTGTATTTGCTGAATTCTCTGGATTTTAGTACAGCAAGGAATTTCTGTCAAAGTAGCAGAGTGCACTAGTCATGCCACACAGCAAAGCCTTGGTAATCAGATTATTAGTAAGCTTACAAAGTTGTATAGAGCCAATAGTTTGATTTAAAACTAATAAGGGCTCTTTATTATATGGAACTCCATTCTAGACAGTATAGATGAGAGGCAGAGATAGAATCTAAGCTATCTAACTCTGATGGATGTGAATGCAGGGAAAATGTGCCCTGCATTCATTGTTCTATAGATGGAGAGCTATACCCCTTCTTTGTGTGTGTGTTGAGTGACTGAGTGTGTGAGAGTGAATTGTCAAGCCAGAAGAAAAGGAGACTCATCCCTAAGAATAACATTCTGCTTCAAAGGGACAGGATCAGATAACAGGAAGGAAAGGTTGCTGAGCATTTCCTGGCCTTTCTATCTGACTAAATCTATGGTGAACTCTTGAAGACTGCAGGAGACAGCACATAGTCCATCACTTTTCTAATAGTATTGACACTGGAAGACTGCATTTCTTTAAAACCGGGAAAGAGTAGAGGAGGGGGCTCACCAACCCAAAGCTTTTGTGAAATCTCATTCCAGATGTAATCACTAGTTTTTAATTTTAAAAAATTCCATAGACCCATGTTGAAGTAAATGAAAATATTTCCAAATACTTTACAACAAATTAAAAAAATCTTATTTAAGGAATGAAAGAAGGGATATTTCAGGCAGAAGGAACACATCTTCCATCTACCCAATCTTCCGCTTTCATGGCCCTTCCATTCCATTATGATCCAATAGGCCCTTGGCATGGTAGAAGAACTGTGCTCAAGGCTTAAATAAGTGAGGTGAAGATGGCATTGCTCAGTCTGTCTATAAAGTGCAAATTGCAAGCTTGTGCTTCCTCAGTTTGCTTCAGCATCATTTTTTAAAAGTCATGTCTTTTCCTTTAAAATGCTGATACCAGAGTGGGACAATTGATTTCAGATAACAAAACTGAGCAGAGGTTGAGGAATTTAAGTCTCTTTCCATTCTCTGCACAGTTCCATGCAGTTTCCATGATATGAACAGAATGAGATGCATGATTTTCATATCATATGTTAGAGAAAGGTTATTAACACAGGGAAAACTTCCACCCAGACAAATTTCCCCTTCCTAAATCTTTTCGTGAACTGGGGTAGTTGTCTCTATTGCTGAAAGTATTTCTTTACCCAGGTATTGTGAAATAAAACCTGCCTGCTGCTAAGGTTCTGGGTTTTTTTAAAGCAATGATCCCCCATCTATGGAATGCAAGGGGAGGGGGCTCTACTGTTCCACTTGGCATACCATGAATGTGATAAAGAGTGTGGTTATTTTAATCATTTATCCAGTTAGTTATGCTGCTTCTGACCAGGAAAACTGAGAGAATAGTTCCTATCTGCCTCTCGTGATTTTATGGAATTTTCCCCTCTTAAGCACTGTGGATTTTACCATGGAACATAAATGACAACTTAAGCTTAAATGTGCTGAAGGGCATTCAGAACTGTTAATTAACTAGCTGAAAAGTGATTATCACCCAGTCTAATAATTAGGTTCAAGGCAGAAAACTTCTTAGCACTCCACATTTCCATATTTTAAGCAGAGAGGAATGTGCCCTGCTTCAGTACATTTTGCTGGTCAAGAGAGATGGAAAGCATTTAGCGTTACTAATTGGCTTCAAATGAAAATTTAAGGCAGTATTGTCCCAATCCATTTATCTGACAAAAGGTGCCTTGAACTTATATAAAACAGGTTCTGCATGTTAAGCAGCAAGGTCTAGCTAATTCTAAATGTTTGGCAGTGGATCTCAGTGATGGAAATGCAAAAAGGTGGCAGAGCAGTTTTTAAACTAAATCTTGGGGGAAAGCCGACAGGAGATGGAATGTCTCTGGTTCGGGAGGACTCGTCTCAAAGAGATGAAGGGTTGGCTTCTATTTTTCTACCGAGTAACGGATCAGAGTTGTCCACTGTGATGGTGACAAACAGTATGGACTGTCTGCTAGAGTCTCGAGGCGGCAGGAGAGAAGTGGCGGGCCTAGCTTGCTTGGGAAATTATAAATGTTTGTATGCAAATGCTAGAAGTGTCCGAAGTAAAATTGGTGAATTGGAATGTTTAGTGTTGGGAGAAAACATAGACATTGTGGGAATTTCAGAAACTTGGTGGAATGAGGAGAATCAGTGGGACACGGTGATTCCTGGATATAAGTTATATCGGAAGGATAGGGAGGGAAGGGTTGGAGGTGGGGTGGCTCTGTATGTCAGAGAGGATATACGGTCCAGTAAGACTGAGGTCAGAGAATTAGATTCCCTTTTAGAAATGCTTTGGGTTGAAATAGAGGGCCCAAAAGGAAATTTAACTATGGGAGTTTGTTATCGCCCACCAAATCAAAAGAGAGAGGACGATTATAATATGATGGAGGGATTAAAGATAGCGGCTAAACGTAAAAACTGTGTCGTAATAGGTGATTTTAACTACCCGCAGATTGATTGGGTCAATATGTGTTCTGGTCGAGAGAAAGAGATTGAGTTTCTTGATGCTCTCAATGACTGTGCTATGGAGCAGATGGTCTCAGAACCTACCAGGGGTGGGGCGATCCTGGATCTGGTCCTAAGTAATGCCCAAGACTTGGTGAGAGACGTAAAAGTGATTGCGCCGCTTGGGAACAGTGACCATAATGTTATTGATTTCACCATTTGTATAAATAGGGAGTTGCCCAAAAAGACCGCCACAACCACATTTAACTTTCAAAGGGGTAAATTCTCTGAGATGAGGAGGCATGTGAGGAGGAAACTGAAAGGAAAGGTAAATACGGTCAAAACCCTTGGGGAAGCTTGGAGACTATTTAAAACTATAATCCTAGAAGCTCAGATAAAATACATACCACAAGTTAGGAAAGGCACAAACAGGTATAAGAAGAGGCCAGCATGGTTAACAAACAAAGTAATGGAAGCTGTAAAAGGTAAGAAGGACTCCTTTAAGCGGTGGAAAACCAGTCCAAGTGAGATTAATAAAAGGGAACACAGGCAGTGGCAAATCAAATGCAAGACTGTGATCAGGCAGGCAAAAAGGGACTATGAGGAGCATATTGCAAAAAACATAAAGACCAACAATAAAAATTTCTTCAAATATATTAGAAGTAGGAAACCAGCCAGGGAAGCAGTGGGGCCCTTGGATGACCATGGGGTAAAAGGATTACTGAAGGAGGATGGGGAAATGGCTGAGAAGCTGAATGCATTTTTTGCCTCCGTCTTCACCGTGGAAGATGAGAAGTGTTTGCCCACCCCAGAACCACTAATATTGGAAGGGGTGTTGAAAGACCTGAGTCAGATTGAGGTGACAAAAGAGGAGGTCCTACAACTAATAGACAAATTAAAAACTAATAAGTCACCGGGTCCGGATGGCATACATCCGAGAGTTCTGAAAGAACTCAAAGTTGAACTTGTGGATCTTCTAACAAAAATCTGTAATCTTTCATTGAAATCTGCCTCCGTTCCTGAGGACTGGAAGGTAGCAAATGTCACCCCCATCTTTAAAAAGGGTTCCAGAGGAGATCCGGGAAATTACAGGCCAGTCAGTCTGACTTCAATACCGGGAAAGTTGGTAGAAACCATTATCAAGGACAGAATGAGTAGGCACATTGATGAACACGGGTTATTGAGGAAGACTCAGCATGGGTTCTGCAAGGGAAGATCTTGCCTCACTAACCTGTTGCATTTCTTTGAGGGGGTGAACAAACATGTGGACAAAGGAGACCCGATAGATGTTGTTTACCTTGACTTCCAGAAAGCTTTTGATAAAGTTCCTCATCAAAGGCTTCTTAGAAAGCTTGAGAGTCATGGAGTAAAAGGACAGGTCCTCTTGTGGATCAAAAACTGGCTGAGTAATAGGAAGCAGAGAGTGAGTATAAATGGGCAGTCTTCGCAGTGGAGGACGGTAAGCAGTGGGGTGCCGCAGGGCTCGGTACTGGGTCCCATCCTCTTTAACTTGTTCATAAATGATTTAGAGTTGGGAGTGAGCAGTGAAGTGGCCAAATTTGCGGATGACACTAAATTGTTCAGGGTGGTGAGAACCAGAGAGGATTGTGAGGAACTCCAAAGGGATCTGTTGAGGCTGGGTGAGTGGGCGTCAACGTGGCAGATGCAGTTCAATGTGGCCAAGTGCAAAGTAATGCACATTGGGGCCAAGAATCCCAGCTACAAATACAAGTTGATGGGGTGTGAACTGGCAGAGACAGACCAAGAGAGAGATCTTGGGGTCGTGGTAGATAATTCACTGAAAATGTCAAGACAGTGTGCGTTTGCAATAAAAAAGGCCAACGCCATGCTGGGAATTATTAGGAAGGGAATTGAAAACAAATCAGCCAGTATCATAATGCCTCTGTATAAATCGATGGTGCGGTCTCATTTGGAGTACTGTGTGCAGTTCTGGTCGCCGCACCTCAAAAAGGATATTATAGCATTGGAGAAAGTTCAGAAAAGGGCAACTAAAATGATTAAAGGGCTGGAACACCTTCCCTATGAAGAAAGGTTGAAACGCTTAGGGCTCTTTAGCTTGGAGAAACGTCGACTGAGGGGTGACATGATGGAAGTTTACAAGATAATGCATGGGATGGAGAAAGTAGAGAAAGAAGTACTTTTCTCCCTTTCTCACAATACAAGAACTCGTGGGCATTCGATGAAATTGCTGAGCAGACAGGTTAAAACGGATAAAAGGAAGTACTTCTTCACCCAAAGGGTGATTAACATGTGGAATTCACTGCCACAGGAGGTGGTGGCGTCCACAAGCATAGCCACCTTCAAGAAGGGGTTAGATAAAAATATGGAGCAGAGATCCATCAGTGGCTATTAGCCACAGTGTGTGTGTGTGTGTGTGTGTGTGTATATATATATATATATATATATATATATATATATATATATATATATATATATATATATATATATATATATTTGGCCGCTGTGTGACACAGAATGTTGGACTGGATGGGCCATTGGCCTGATCTAACATGGCTTCTCTTATGTTCTTATGTTCTTAAGTGGTCAAACAACTACAATTTAATGACATGTGAGGGGGGCACAATTTCAAGAGAAAGTGGGAGCTTCTCCTTCTATCCACTCCTTTTTCACAGCCAATCTTTTATCGTTGTGTTTGTTGCATTGCAAGGAGGAGGAAAATTGAGAGAAGTTAAATGGTAAAAGGAGCAAGTGGAGAAAAGCTTTCCTTTTCTACCTGAGACATCAGAAACCGTACCCTCTCACTGCATCTTTGAGGATGGATTCCCAGATGCAAGTCTAGTGAAGTATGTGTAACCAAACATTTCTTATATAATTGGAGATGCGGGGGAGCCCATAGCTTTAGAACAGCACAAGCAAGGAACTCAAAGGGCTTGTGCAGCCCGTTTTTCCTGTATCCCTTTCCCCACATTATTTCTTCCTTCTCTCTTCTTGGCAGCTCTCCTATTCTCTTTCCTTTCCCTGCTTCCTTCTCTCCTTCCCACTCCTCAGGAAAGGAAAGGAAAGGTCCCCTGTGCAAGCACCAGTTGTTTCCGACTGTGGGGTGACATTGCTTTCACAACGTTTTCACGGCAGACTTTTTATGGAGTGGTTTTCCATTGCCTTCCCCAGTCATCTACACTTTCCTCCCAGCAAGCTGGGTACTCATTTTACTGATCTCAGAAGGATGGAAGGCTGAGTCAATCTCGAGCCGGCTACCTGAAAACCCAACTTCCACCAGGGATCGAACTCAGGTCGTGAGCAGAGCTTAGGACTGCAGTACTGCAGTTTTAACACTCTGCATCATGGTGCTCTTCCCACTCCTCAACCAACCTTTATCTCTGCTCCCCAATCTTCAGCTTCTTTATTTATTCTTTATTTATACCCTCTCTTTCTCCCTAGTGGTGACCCAAAACAACTTATACCAGTCTCCTCTTCTCCACCATATCATCACAACAACACTTTAAGTTTGAATCATTGAGAGGTCACCCATGGCAGAATGGATATTTGGACCTTGGTGTCTCAGTTCCTAATCTGTCACTCTAACCATTACACCAAACTGGCCCTAAACTTTCCCCCTGGCAGGCTCTCCTGAGCAATATAAAAACCGGTATGGTATTACGGTAAGTCACTCATGCAAATTGTGTGACATCTCTTGTCAGACCTGGCCAAGTTGCACAAATTGTGCAGAGGCTGCCACTGGCCCCAGGTAAATTGTGTGGTGTTACATCATTTGGTAGCTAATGCCACACCTGGTAGCAAGTTGCCTAGTGGTTGCTGCTGGATCTTGCCTTCATGATTCCTCCTTCCAGGGCAGCAGGAATGGGAGCAAGGATGGACTGGGAGTATGCCCAAGGCAGCTATTGAAATGGCCTCCCCCCACCTTTTACTGACAGAACCAAGGCTTGACTTTGTTGCTTAGAAACATCCTCAGTGAACACAGAAGGCATTTATTCTGAAAAGTACAGTAAATGCTTCTATTGTGGAGGGGCTTTAACCCACCAATGTATTTTTTTTTCCCCCAGAATTCAGTGTTTGGTTTTTGTCTGGAGATTTTTCTCAGGTCTGTAGAAAGATTGCCCTGTCTGTTCATAACTCTACGCTCTAGATTTAAGTATGTGCAATAAAGGGTATATTGTGCGAATTAGATATATTGACATGGGGGACCCATAAAGACATGTAGGGGGCATTATATTTCCCTCCCCCACTATTTCCTCTTCCCCCTTTCCTGAAAGTCACATGGCCTCTGCCCTTTTCCTCCTTCTTTCTTTCCTGTCTTGTCTGTCCATGGTCGAGTCTCTAGTTAAGTATCCACAGAACTGAACAAGTTGAGAATTAGAAAATACAGATTATGAAAAAGACCAAATGCTTAAGTGAGTTTTAATAGAAAAATAATGATTTCACAGCTCCTCAAAATTGTCTATTTCTCTAAAAAAATTGCCTGATTTTTATCAAGATTTTTTTTAAATTGCCAAACACACATTACAAGAAACAGCTTTGACTTACTCGTTTCAATAGATATAACTACAGAACAGCATGTTTTGTCCTGTAGTTCATTTGAACTTTTCAGCCTTTCTGGAGGGTGTCAACCATCTTTATTTTGAACCATTTATGAGATGTAGGTGTGAAAGAACAAAATGAAAGCTTTCCATTTAATCTTTGTTAGCAATATATTTGACACCTTTATTTCACAGGTTTTTGTTTCTTTCAGCTTCAACATGAAGGGGGAAATTAAGACAGTTCCTCTGAAAAGTGAAGTATCAAGGATTTGTGCCTTTATTTTTGTTTATAGCACTGTCCAATTTTCATAGTCTAGTAATGTCACATGATAGATTACACTTACCTAGGAAATCCTTAGTATTTATATTTATTGATGTATTAAAGACTCCTCTGAATGTTGCATGGCTTGCCACAGAAAAACTTGGAAAATCTGTAGTGACAAGCAGATTGTGTTCAAAAGACTGAACTTGCATTGTCAAGAGCTCTTTATAGGCTGCTAAACAAGGTTGTAACTTGTAATTCAAGCTGTTAACAAAAACCTTGAATTCAATTGCAAATCTTTTTTATATATATATTGAGAAGGGCATTGCAAGGCAGATGATACTGAAGCAGGATAAAGCACTTAACTGTGGTACATGCACGACTAGCTGGTTGACTGCGGTTGCTTTACAGCTGGAGAAAAGATTTTTACATAAGTCTGAAATCAGTAGCCCAGTTTTGCTGCATGACTTTTAGAGTGAAATATATTTTTTAAAAAATGGAAAACAGACTATCAGAACTTACAAAATTCTGGAATGCCCTGATAAAAATATGTCTTGCTTTAACAGTGAAATCATAAGCTGGTCTACTCAGATGCCTACTATTCAATGGGGAGTGCCTACATCAGCATGGGCAGGGCTGGGCACATGCCAAACACTTCTGCTGTGAAATAACTGGAGGGTTTTTTTTCTCACACTGCAAACTTCACACCACAGTAAAGTGGAGAATGGCAGTTGCATTACTTTATAGTGACAGATGTTAAGCTCTCACCAAAGTGCCAAGTAGGGATGGGGACGAACTGGGAACATTGTGGTTCACAGTGGTACATGAGGAAGCACACACCATGGTTCATGAACTTCCATGAACTTTTCAGTTTGCTGAAGCAGCTAATGGTCCGTTAGGTTTGTGACTGAGTATCCAAAGGATGCTCCTGGGCACCCACTCCAATATCCAGGGGTCTGCTTCCTGAACGCCCTTCACCGCCACTGCAAGCAAGTCCCTCTTTTTGCCTTTTCCTCCCTGCAAAAGCACCTTGTCAGGGAGCTGAAGACCTTGTTCTTTCATTGTTCACACCCCCTGGACTTTCCTCAACCTCCAAGGGTTGGTCCACCGGCACACAACCACCACAACCACTGTCAAATCCACCATATCCCCTGTTCCTTGTTGACAGCTTCCTTCCCCCAAGTCAAATCCCTGTCCCCTCCCATCCCCACAGAAGCCACCACAGGAGATGAGCCATGGTTCAGGATCCGTGCATGTTTCATATGCAGAAAACTCAAGATTCAATCCATGTCATATCCTTTAAAACACTAGGTACAAGGTACTGGGCAAAGCCTTTCTGTCTTTCAAGAGAGCCATTGCCAGTCTGATCCAAGAGAGCCATTGCCAGTCTGCAGAGATGATATTGAGCCACATGAACCAGTACAGTATGACTTGGTATAAAGTAGCTTCATAAGTTTGCATTCTACTACTGATAATATGACTGACTGCTGCTTAAAGGTGTGTATTGGCTGTTTAATGTGTCAACAAATTTCCTGATGGGCCCCTGCTCTGTAGGACATTTGGTATTTTAACTCCCTGAAATTGTATTATTCTGTCGGGCATGGTGCATGACTTGCCAAACTGCATGTGCCGGGGTGGTAGGGCTCATTTTTTCTCAGAATGGCAGGGCTTTTTTTTTTTTTTAGCAGGAACACACAGGAATGCAATTCTGGCTGACTTGGCATCAGGGGGTGTGGCCTAAATGCAAATGAGTTCCTACTGGGCTTTTTCTTCCAAAAAAGCCCTTTGTGAAACAATGGTGATGTCAGGGGGTGCCCCCCTAACCAAAAAAGCCCTGCTGAATGTTAGTGGCATAGGAAATCTATGCTCATTGCCATTATGTTTTGCTAGTTCCAAGGAGAAATATGACCTGGTCTGTCAAGGAGGAAGTCATCTGCTGTGTACATCCAGTCATCACTGTCTTTTCAGTTAGCAACAACCACACCTTCTTCCCAAGAAGATCCATTCAAGCATGAAAACAGCAGCTGCTGCCTCCTCTCCACTTCACAAGAAAGAAGTCGAAGGCTAGCAAGGAAGTAACAAAGGCTGCTGCTCTTGAACCTGCTCTTCCCTTTTCACAAGGTCTGTATGTCACAAGTCATGTCTTATAGAATTATATGTTGCTACTCTAGTGTATGCTACAATGCATAAATAGCCTTTTGCACCTGGTATAATTTTACCTCTAATCTACTGAGTTGGGGTGCAGGTATCAGAATGGTGCTAGGGAGTCAGATGGGAAAGTAGAAGAGGACTCCACTCCAAAGCAGGTCCTGTGTCACAGACTCCCACTGACTGAACCCCTTGTGCTTGAGATATAGTACAACCACTTATGCTGTCTTTCTTACTTCTCTGTGTTTAATGATATATAAATTTTTAACTTACCCTTCTTCCATGAGGGTCAGGGCAGTATCCATGGTTCTTCTGTGCAATGTTAAATACAAGTGACTTTGCATGAGCTGCACTGGTTTGACACAAGGCACCTTCCAAGAAGTCATTGTGGTGGCACAGTTGCTCACATTACCAAACTAAAATGGCCAGTTACCTTTCTGCAGTTGCTTGGATGTGGTCCTAAGGCCACTTTTTGTGCTTTGGAATCCTACAATAGCAATATGCCTTGCAACGATATATGCATAAGCAGGGGTGGGAATTTGGGACCAGCAATGGTTCTTATAGACAGAGAGCTGGATTCTGCAGATTGGTTCTGTTAATGGTGGTGTTTGGCATAAAGAGCCTTCCCTCAATGCAAGCAGACCTTCTCTGTGAACTCCAACCCAATGTATGCAAAACAAGTGATACTACTGTTTAGACATCATCAGCTAAAACAGAATTTGAGGGTCATGATGTTAATTGATTGATTGATTTAAAATATTTGTATCTCATGTTTCTGCTGAATTAGGGCCCTCAAGGCAACATACAGTTAAAAAGACAACTTTAAAAGCAACTTTAGCTGGTATGATTGAAATATTTTAGGATTAAATAGCAGAACCTGAAACTGCTGGGGCTGGTTTATGAGTATATGCTCAATGGTTTGTAATCAAATCAGTTTGCACATTCAGCTGCCAGTCATCAAATCAACTCTCCTGAAGTAGAGAAATGAAGTGATACACATGCATGTGTGAACAAGCCCCAGTCAGAGGGGAATGTTAACTTGCCAAACAAGGTTTTCATTTATATGAACAATGTTTCATTGATATCATTTTGCCCTCTCCACATGTTCAGCATGAGAGATCCATGTTCATATACAAAAGGGTTGTCAGAATGATGACAGGCCCTGTCACCCAGCTGACAATCACTGTATTGTGAGGAATGTTATGTCAAAACATGAAATGAAAAAGTCACCCATCACAAATCCTTTTTAAAATTTCATCCAACAAGAAAATATTTATTTTATAAATCCTAATTGTGTATACCTAGAATAATAGAGTTGGAAAGGGACCTCCAGGGTCATGTAATGCAGGAAATTCACCCCCTCCCCACCTTTAGAGCAAAAAAGAGAGGGAGGTGGGACCACGGAAGGAAAGATCATAAGATTTCCCTGCATTTTGTTCTTATTGTCCAAGTATGCATTTGTCCCCCGAAACCTCTAGTCTAAGGATAAACCTAGGGACTGATTTACAAAGAAAGGCATAACCCACAACACTTGATGTACTCCAGGAGAAAAGGAATGAGGAAGACTGGTTGGAGGAAAAACTCATGTAAGGACACTAAGTAGTACAACTTTTTCAAGAACTTTTCAGCAATAACAATGAATGTCTTCTGAAACCCCTCCAAATGATCATTAGCAGAGGTGAAGAGAAGATTCATAAAACTGCCAGGCTCAAAAAATTATTGTAGTTGATAAAATTTTAGGTGTCTCCTGTTGCTATGTGAATAATATTTATGAGGGAACCTTTGTTATAAATTACTTTCTACATCATTTGAAAACTCAACAGTTTAAAAGATGACCTTCCTAAACAGTGCAGAACTACCATATTCCCCCCCAAATATTGACATCTGAAGTATGGCAAGGTTAGCCAGAGAGTATGTGAGGTGATGTCTTATACAGGCAGGAATTCAAAATAAATGAAATAAATGGCAAAGATTTACAATTATCAAACTTTTGTTCTTGAAAAATTTCTCAAATTGGACACCAAAAATTCTACTGCTAAAAAGAAGTGCTTGGATCCCACTGGACATTTCTGCTGAGAGAAGGCTTTCCATCAATGGATGAGACTTCCTGCACTTTCCCCCCATCCCGCTGTAATTGATAATCACTCCCCAAATGCTGCTCCACGGTGACAATGGACTTCAAGGTACAGCATGACAAAGGAGGTGGATGTCTACAGCAGGAGGGAGGAACTGACAAAACAAACAAAAAAAACCCTTTTGTCAGCAGCAATCCTCAACAGCAGTGGTACCCACTCTGCAGCTCATGGAGAGCCACATAATTACTGTGTGTCCTGTGCACCACCCCGGTGAATATGCACATGCAACAATATGATCTTTACCTGTTAATAGTATAAATATCTAACTATACAACTATAACCTTTTAATACCAGAGTACTTTTGAGCATGTAGGTTTGTCCCTCCCCATCACTACTGAAGCTGTGCACACTTTACTTCCCCCTGTTGTCTTCTTCTTCTCTTCTTGAAATGATACTCACAGATCAGGTGAGAGCAAAATGACCAAGGCTACTCTGCCTGATGCCAGGGAAGTGCAGGTGGTCA